>NW_027667904.1:0-307000 GCF_963924665.1 Micromys minutus | reverse complement strand
AATTCCTTTTATTTTGGGGCAAAACTCAGAAATTCCACTTATTTTGTTGCAAAATTCCAGAAATTTTCCTTATTTTGGGGCAAAATTGAAGAAATTTCACTTACTTTGGTTCAAAATTGCAGAAATTTCACTTATTTTAGGGAAAAAAAGCAGAAATTTTCTTATTCTGGGGCAAAAAGGCAGAAATTCCTAATATTTTGTGGCAAAAATGCAGAAATTTCCCTTATTTTGAGGTAAAAAGGCAGAAATTCCCCTTCTTTGGGAGCAAAAATGCAGAAATTCCTTTTATTTTGAGGTAAAAAGGCTGAAATTCCCCTTATTTGGGGGCAAAAAGGCAGAAATTTCCCTTATTTTGGAACAAAATTGCAGAATATTCCCTTACTTCAGGGTAATAAGTCAGAATTTTTCCTTATTTTGGGGCAAAAAAGACAGAAATTCCCTTTGTTTTGGGGGAAAAAGGCAGAAATTCCACTTATTTAGAGGCAAAAAGCAGAAATTCCCTTTATTTTGGAGAAAAATCAAGAAATTTCCCTTATTTATGGCAAAAAGGTATGCATTCTTCTTATTTTCGGGCAAAAACGCAGAAATTCCCGGTATTTTGGAGCAAAATTGCAGAAATTCCCCTAATTGTGGGGCAAAAAGTCAGAAATTGCCTATATGTTGGGGCAAAAAGGCAGAAATTCCTCGTATTTTGGAGCAAAATTGCAAAAATTCCCCTAATTGTGGGGCAAAAATGCAGAAATTCCCCATATGTTGGGGCAAAAAGACAGAAATTCTCCTTATTTTGGGACAAAACTCAGAAATTCCACTAATTTTGGGGCAAAATATCAGAAATTTCCCTTATTTTGGGGCAAAATTGCAGAAATTTCACTTATTTTAGGGCAAAATTGCAGAAATTTCACATATTTTGGGGCAAAATTATTGAAATTTCACTTATTTCAGGGAAAAAAGGCAGAAATTTTCCTTATTTTGGGGCAAAAATGCAGAAATTCCTAATATTTTGTGGTAAAAAGGCAGAAATTCCCCTTATTTCGAGGTAAAAAGGCTGAAATTCTTCTTATTGGGGGGCAAAAAGGCAAAAATTTCCTTTATTTTGGGGCAAAATTGCAGAAATTTCACTTACTTCAGGGTAATAATTCAGAATTTTTCCTTATATTGGGGCAAAAAAGACAGAAATTCCCTTTGTTTTGGGTAAAAAAGACAGAAATTCCACTTATTTAGAGGCAAAAAAGCAGAAATTCCCTTTATTTTGGAGCAAAAATGAAGAAATTTCCCTTTTTTATGGCAAAAAGGTATGCATTCTTCTTATTTTCGGGCAAAAACGCAGAAATTCCCGGTATTTTGGAGCAAAATCGCAGAAATTCCCCTAATTGTGGGGCAAAAAGTCAGAAATTGCCTATATGTTGGGGCAAAAAGACAGAAATTCTATTTATTTAGGGGCAAAACTCAGAAATTCTAATTATTTTGGGGCAAAATTCCAGAAATTTCCCTTATTTTGGGGCAAAATTGCAGAAATTTCACTTATTTTGGGGCAAAATTGCAGAAATTTCACTTATTTCAGAGCAAAAAAGAAAAAATTTTCTTATTTTGAGGCAAAAAGGCAGAAATTCCTAATATTTTGGGGCAAAAATGCAGAAATTCCCCTTATTTTGAGGTAAAAAGGCTGAAATTCCCCTTATTTGGCAGCAGAAAGGCAAAAATTTCCTTTATTTTTGAGCAAAATTGCAGAAATTTCACTTATTTCAGGGTAATAAGTCAGAAATTTTCCTTATTTTGGGGCAAAAAAGACAGGAATTCCCTTTGTTTTGGGGGAAAAAGACAGAAATTCCACTTATTTAGAGGCAAAAAAGCAGAAATTCCCCTTATTTTGGAGCAAAAATGAAGAAATTTCTTTTTTTTATGGCAAAAAGGTATACATTCCCCTTATTTTCTGGCAAAAAAGCAGAAATTCCCAGTATTTTGGAGCAAAATTGCAGAAATTACCCAAATTGTGGGGCAAAAATGCAGAAATTCCCTATATGTTGGGGCAAAAAGACAGAAATTCTCCATATTTGGGTCAAAACTCAGAAATTCCACTTATTTTGTGGCAAAATTCCATAAATTTCCCTTATTTTGGGGAAAAATTGCAGAAATTTCACATATTTTGGGGCAAAATGGCAGAAATTTCACTTATTTCAGGGAAGAAAAGCAGAAATTTTCTTATTCTGGGGTTAAAATGCAGAAATTCCTAATATTTTGTTGGAAAAATGCAGAAATTCACCTTATTTTGAGGTAAAAAGGCTGAAATACCCATTATTTGGGGGCAAAAAGGCAGAAATTTCCCTTATTTTGGGGCAAAATTGCAGAAATTTCACTTACTTCAGGGTAATAAGTCAGAATTTTTCTTTATTTTGGGGTCAAAAAATATAGAAATTGCCTTTTTTTGTCGGGAAAAAGACAGAAATTCCACTTATTTAGAGGCAAAGAAGCAGAAATTCCTCTTATTTTGGAGCAAAAATGAAGACATTTCTTTTTTATGGCAAAAAGGTACGCATTCTTCTTATTTTCGGGCAAAAAGGCAGAAATTCCCCGTGTTTTGGAGCGAAATTGCAGAAATTTCCCTAATTGTGGGCCAAAAATTCAGAAATTCTCTATATGTTGGGGCAAAAAGACAGAAATTCTCCTTATTTTGGGGCAAAACTCAGAAATTCCACTTATTTTGGGGCAAAATTCCAGAAATTTCCCTTATTTTGGGGCAAAATTGCAGAAATTTCACTTACTTTGGTGAAAAATTGCAGAAATTTCACTTATTTCAGGGGAAAAAAGCAGAAATTTTCTTATTCTGGGGCAAAAAAACAGAAATTCCTAATATTTTGTGGCAAAAATGCAGAAATTTCCCTTATTTTGAGATAAAAAGGCAGAAATTTCCCTTATTTGGGAACAAAAATGCAGAAATTCCCCTTATTTTGAGGTAAAAAGGCTGAAATTCCCCATATTTGGGAACAAAAAAGCAGAAATTTCCCTTATTTTGGGGCAAAATTGCAGAAATTTCACTTACTTCAGGGTAATAAGTCAGAATTTTTCCTTATTTTGGGGCAAAAAAAACAGAAATTCCTTTTGTTTTGGGGGGAAAAAACAGAAATTCCACTTATTTAGAGGCAAAAATGTGGAAATTCCACTTATTTTGGAGCAAAAAAGAAGACATTTTCTTTTTTATGGAAAAAAGGTATGCATTCTTCTTATTTTCGGGCAAAAAGGCAGAAATCCTTCTATTTTGTGGCAAAATTGCAGAAATTCCCCTAATTGTGGGGCAAAAAGGCAGAAATTCTCTATATGTTGTGGCAAAAAGACAGAAATTCTCCTTATTTTGGGGCAAAACTCAGAAATTCCACTTAATTTGGGTCAAAATTCCTTAAATTTCCCTTATTTTGGGGCAAAATTGCAGAAATTTCACTTATTTTGTGGCAAAATTGCAGAAATTTCACTTATTCTGGTGCAAAATTGGAGAAATTTCACTTATTTCAGGGAAAAAAGGCAGAAATTTTCCTTATTTTGGGGCAAAAAGGCAGAAATTCCTAATATTTTGTGGCAAAAATGCAGAAATTCCCCTTATTTCGAGGTAAAAATGCTGAAATTTCCCTTATTTGGGGGCAAAAAGGCAGTAATTGCTTTTATTTTGGTACAAAATTGCAGAAATTTTCTTTATTTTGGGGCAAAATACAGATATTCCCCATATTTTAGGGCAAAAAGCAGGGATTACCCTTATTATCAGGTAAAAAAGGCTGAAATTTCCCTTATTTTGGGGCAAAAAGACAGATATTCCCCTTATTTTGTGGCAAAAAGGCAGAAATTTCGCTTATTTTGGGGCAAAATTGCAGAAATTTCACTTATTTCAGGATAATAAGTCAGAAATTTTCCTTATTTTGGGGCAAAAAAAAAATTCCCTTTGTTTTGGGGGAAAAAGACAGAAATTCCACTTATTTAGAGGCAAAAAAGCAGAAATTCCCTTTATTTTGGAGCAAAAATGAAGAAATTTCCCTTTTTTATGGCAAAAAGGTATGCATTCTTCTTATTTTCAGGCAAAATTCCAGAAATTTCCTTTATTTTGGGGCAAAATTGCAGAAATTTCACATATTTTGGGGCAAAATTGCAGAAATTTCACTTATTTTGGGGCAAAATTGCAGAAATTTCACTTATTTTGGGGCAAAATTGCAGAAATTTCACTTATTTCTGAGAAAAAAGGCAGAAATTTTCCTTATTTTGGGGCAAAAAGGAATAAATTCCTAATATTTTGTGGCAAAAATTCAGAAATTCCCCTTATTTTGAGGTAAAAAGGCTGAAATTCCCCTTATTTGGGGTAAAAAGGTAGAAATTTCCCTTCTTTTGGGGCAAAATTGCAGAAATTTCACTTACTTCAGGGTAATAAGTCAGAATTTTTCCTTATTTTGGGGCAAAAAATACAGGAATTCCCTTTGTTTTGGG
Organism: Micromys minutus; assembly: GCF_963924665.1. NCBI lineage: Eukaryota > Metazoa > Chordata > Mammalia > Rodentia > Muridae > Micromys > Micromys minutus. Next base: position 302,539 of record NW_027667904.1, on the reverse strand, counting down.
GGAAAAAGACAGAAATTCTACTTATTTAGAGGCAAAAAGCAGAAATACCCCTTATTTTGGAGGAAAAATGAAGAAATTTCCCTTATTTATGGCAAAAAGGTATGCATTCTTCTTATTTTCGGGCGAAAAGGCAGAAATTCCTTGTATTTTGGAGCAAAATTGCAGAAATTCCCCTAATTGTTGGGCAAAAATGCAGAAATTCCCTATATGTTGGGGCAAAAAGACAGAAATTCTCCTTATTTTGGGTCAAAACTCAGAAATTCCACTTATTTTGGGGAAAAATATCAGAAATTTCCCTTATTTTGGGGCAAAATTGCAGAAATTTCACTTATTTTGGGGCAAAATTTCAGAAATTTCACTTATTTTGGGGCAAAATTACAGAAATTTCACTTATTTCAGGGAAAAAAGGCAGAAATTTTCCTTATTTTGGGGCAAAAAGGCAGAAATTCCTAATATTTTGTTGCAAAAAGGCAGAATTTCCCCTTATTTTGAGGTAAAAAGGCTGAAATTCCCCTTATTTGGGGGCAAAAAGGCAAAAATTTCCTTTATTTTGGAACAAAATTGCAGAAATTTCACTTATTTCAGAGTAATAAGTCAGAAATTTTCTATATTTTGGGGCAAAAAAGACAGAAATTCCCTTTGTTTTGGGAGAAAAAGACAGAAATTCCACTTATTTAGAGGCAAAAAAGCAGAAATTCTCTATATTTTGGAGCAAAAATGAAGAAATTTCTTTTTTTTATGGCAAAAAGGTATGCATTCTTCTTATTTTCGGGCAAAAAGGCAGAAATTCCTCGTATTTTGGAGCAAAATTGCAGAAATTCACCTAATTGTGGGGCAAAAAGCAGAAATTGCCTATATGTTGAGGCAAAAAGACAGAAATTCTCCTTATTTTGGGGCAAAACTCAGAAATTCCACTTATTTTGGGGCAAAATTCCAGAAATTTCTTTTATTTTGGGGCAAAATTGCATAAATTTCACTTATTTTGGGGCAAAATTTCAGAAATTTTACTTATTTCAGGGTAATAAGTAAGAATTTTTCCTTATTTTGGGGCAAAAAGGCAGAAATTCCTAATATTTTGTGGCAAAAATGCAGAAATTCCTCTTATTTTGAGGTAAAAAGGCTGAAATTTTCCTTATTTGGAGGCAAAAATGGAGAAATTCCCCTTATTTTGAGGGAAAAAGGCTGAAATTCCCCTTATTTGGGGGCAAAAAGGCAGAAATTTCCCTTATTTTGGGGCAAAATTGCAGAAATTGCACTTACTTCAGGGTAATAAGTCAGAATTTTTTCTTATTTTGGGGCAAAAATACAGAAATTCCCTTTGTTCGGGGGGAAAAAGACAGAAATTCCACTTTTTTAGAGGCAAAAAAGCAGAAATTCCCCTTATTTTGGAGCAAAAATGAAGAAATTTCCTTTTTATGGCCAAAAAGGTATGCATTCTTCTTATTTTTGGGCAAAAAGGCAGAAATTCCCTGTATTTTGGAGCATAATTGCAGAAATTCCCCTAATTGTGGGGCAAAAAGGCAGAAATTCTCTATATGTTGTGGCAAAAAGACAGAAATTCTCCTTATTTTTTGGCAAAACTCAGAAATTCCACTTATTTTGAGGCAAAATTCCAGAAATTTCCCTAATTTTGGGGCAAAATTGCAGAAATTTCAATTATTTTGTGGCAAAATTTCAGAAATTTCACTTATTTTGGGGCAAAATTGCAGAAATTTCACTTATTTCAAGGAAAAAAGGCAAAAATTTTCCTTATTTTGGGGCAAAATTGCAGAAATTCCCCTAATTGTGGGGCAAAAAGGAAGAAATACTCTATATGTTAGGGCAAAAAGACAGAAATTCTCCTTATTTTGGGGCAAAATTGCAGAAATTTCACTTATTTCAGAAAAAAAAAGCAGAAATTTTCTTGTTCTGGGGCAAAAAGGCAGAAATTCCTAATATTTTGTGGCAAAAATGCAGAAATTTCTTTTATTTTGAGGTAAAAAGGCTGAAATTCCCCTTACTTGGGGGCAAAAATGCAGAAATTTCCCTTATTTTGAGGTAAAAAGGCTGAAATTCCTCTTATTTGGGGGCAAAAAGTCAGAAATTTCCCTTATTTTGTGGCATAATTGCAGAAATTTTACTTACTTCAGGGTAATAAGTCAGAATTTTTCCTTATTTTGGGGCAAAAAAGACAGAAATTCCTTTTGTTTTGGGGGAAAAAGACAGAAATTCCACTTATTTAGAGGCAAAAAAGTGGAAATTCCCCTTATTTTGGAGCAAAAATGAAGACATTTCCATTTTATGGCAAAAAGATATGCATTTTTCTTATTTTCGGGCAAAAATGCAGAAATTCCCCGTATTTTGGAGCAAAATTGCAGACATTCCCCTAATTGTGGGGCAAAAAGGCAGAAATTCTCTATATGTTGGGGCAAAAAGACAGAAATTCTTTTTATTTTGGGGCAAAACTCAGAAATTCCACTTAATTTGGGGCAAATTCCAGAAATTTCCTATATTTTGGGGCAAAATTGCAGAAATTTCACTTATTTTGGGGCAAAATTGCAGAAATTTCACTTATTTTGGGGCACAATTGCAGAAATTTCACTTATTTCAGGGAAAAAAGGCAGAAATTTTCCTTATTTTGGGGCAAAAAGGCAGAAATTCCTAATATTTTGGGGCAAAAATGCACAAATTCCCCTTATTTCGAGGTAAAAATGCTGAAATTCCTCTTATTTGGAGGCAAAAAGGCAGAAATTGTTTTTATTTTGGTACAAAATTGCAGAAATTTTCTTTATTTTGGGGCAAAATACAGAAATTCCCCAAAGTTTAGGGCAAAAAGCAGAGATTACCCTTATTATCAGGTAAAAAGGCTGAAATTTCACTTATTTTGGGGCAAAAAGACAGAAATTCCCCTTATTTTGTGGCAAAAATGCAGAAATTTCCCTTATTTTGGGGCAAAATTGCAGAAATTTCACAAATTTCAAAGTAATAAGTCAGAAATTTTCTTTATTTTGGGGCAAAAAAGAGAGAAATTCCCATTGTTTTGGGGAAAAGAGACAGAAATTCCACTTATTTAGAGGCAAATTGCAGAAATTCCCCTTATTTTGGAGCAAAAATGAAGAAATTTCCCTTCGTTATGGCAAAAATGTATGCATTCTTCTTATTTTCGGGCAAAAAGGCAGAAATTCCCCGTATTTTGGAGCAAAATTGCAGAAATTCCCCTAATTGTGTGGCAAAAAGGCAGAAATTCTCTATATGTTGTGGCAAAAAACAGAAATTCTCCTTATTTTGGGGCAAAACTCAGGATTTCCACTTATTTTGGGGCAAAATTCCAGAAATTTTTCTTCTTTTAGGGCAAAACTGCAGAAGTTTCACTTATTTTTGTGTAAAATTGCAGAAATTTCACTTATTTGGGGGCAAAATTGCAGAAATATCACTTATTTCAGGGAAAAAAGGCAGATATTTTCCTTATTTTGGGGCAAAACGGCAGTAATTCCTAATATTTTGTTGCAAAAATGCAGAAATTACCTTTATTTCGAGGTAAAAAGGCTGAAATTCCCCTTATTTGGGGGCAAAAAGGCAGAAATTTCTCTTATTTTGGGGCAAAATTGCAGAAATTCCCCTAATTGTGGGGCAAAAAGGCAGAAATTACCTATATGTTGGGGCAAAAAAAACAGAAATTCTCCTTATTTTGGGGCAAAACCCAGAAATTCCACTTATTTTGGGGCAAAATTCCAGAAATTTCCATATTTTGGGGCAAAATTGCAGAAATTTCACTTATTTGGGGGCAAAATTGCAGAAATTTCACTTATTTCAGGGAAAAAATGCAGAAATTTTCCTTATTTTGGGCAAAAAGGCAGAAATTCCTAATATTTTGTGGCAAAAATGCAGAAATTCCTCTTATTTTGAGGTAAAAAGGATGAAATTTTCCTTATTTGGAGGCAAAAATGCAGAAATTCCCCTTATTATGAGGGAAAAAGGCTGAAATTCCCCTTATTTGGGGGCAAAAAGGCAGAAATTTCCCTTATTTTGGGGCAAAATTGCAGAAATTGCACTTACTTCAGGGTAATAAGTCAGAATTTTTTCTTATTTTGGGGCAAAAATACAGAAATTCCCTTTGTTCGGGGGGAAAAAGACAGAAATTCCACTTTTTTAGAGGCAAAAAAGCAGAAATTCCCCTTATTTTGGAGCAAAAATGAAGAAATTTCCTTTTTATGGCCAAAAAGGTATGCATTCTTCTTACTTTTGGGCAAAAAGGCAGAAATTCCCTGTATTTTGGAGCATAATTGCAGAAATTCCCCTAATTGTGGGGCAAAAAGGCAGAAATTCTCTATATGTTGTGGCAAAAAGACAGAAATTCTCCTTATTTTTTGGCAAAACTCAGAAATTCCACTTATTTTGAGGCAAAATTCCAGAAATTTCCCTTATTTTGGGGCAAAATTGCAGAAATTTCAATTATTTTGTGGCAAAATTGCAGAAATTTCACTTATTTTGGGGCAAAATTGCAGAAATTTCACTTATTTCAAGGAAAAAAGGCAAAAATTTTCCTTATTTTGGGGCAAAAAGGCAGAAATTCTTATTTTGTGGCAAAAATGCAGAAATTCCCTTTATTTCGAGGTAAAAAGGCTAAAATTCCCCTTATTTGGGGGCAAAAAGGCAGAAATTTCCCTTATTTTGGGGCAAAATTGCAGAAATTTCACTTACTTCAGGGTAATAAGGCAGAATTTTTCCTTATTTTGGGGCCAAAAAACAGAAATTCCCTTTGTTTTGAGGGAAAAAGACAGAAATTCCACTTATTTAGAGGCAAAAAAGCGGAAATTCCCCTTATTTTGGAGCAAAAATGAAGACATTTTCTTTTTATGGCAAAAAGGTATGCATTCTTCTTATTTTCGGGCAAAAAGGCAGAAATTCTCCGTATTTTGGAGCAAAATTGCAGAAATTCCCCTAATTGTGGGGCAAAAATGCAGAAATACTCTATATGTTAGGGCAAAAAAACAGAAATTCTCCTTATTTTGGGGCAAAATTGCAGAAATTTCACTTATTTCAGAAAAAAAAGCAGAAATTTTCTTGTTCTGGGGCAAAAAGGCAGAAATTCCTAATATTTTGTGGCAAAAATGCAGAAATTTCTTTTATTTTGAGGTAAAAAGGCTGAAATTCCCCTTACTTGGGGGCAAAAATGCAGAAATTCCCCTTATTTTGAGGTAAAAAGGCTGAAATTCCTCTTATTTGGGGGCAAAAAGGCAGAAATTTCCCTTATTTTGTGGCATAATTGCAGAAATTTCACTTACTTCAGGGTAATAAGTCAGAATTTTTCCTTATTTTGGGGCAAAAAAGACAGAAATTCCTTTTGTTTTGGGGGAAAAAGACAGAAATTCCACTTATTTAGAGGCAAAAAAGTGGAAATTCCCCTTATTTTTGAGCAAAAATGAAGACATTTCCATTTTATGGCAAAAAGATATGCATTCTTCTTATTTTCGGGCAAAAAATGCAGAAATTCCCCGTATTTTGGAGCAAAATTGCAGAAATTCCCCTAATTGTGGGGCAAAAAGGCAGAAATTCTCTATATGTTGGGGCAAATAGACAGAAATTCTTTTTATTTTGGGGCAAAACTCAGAAATTCCACTTAATTTGGGGCAAATTCCAGAAATTTCCTATATTTTGGGGCAAAATTGCAAAAATTTCACTTATTTTGGGGCAAAATTGCAGAAATTTCACTTATTTTGGGGCACAATTGCAGAAATTTCACTTATTTCAGGGAAAAAAGGCAGAAATTTTCCTTATTTTGTTGCAAAAAGGCAGAAATTCCTAATATTTTGTGGCAAAAATGCAGAAATTCCCCTTATTTCGAGGTAAAAATGCTGAAATTCCTTTTATTTGGGGGCAAAAAGGTAGAAATTGCTTTTATTTTGGTACAAAATTGCAGAAATTTTCTTTATTTTGGGGCAAAATTCAGAAATTCCCAAAGTTTAGGGCAAAAAGCAGAGATTACCCTTATTATCAGGTAAAAAGGCTGAAATTTCACTTATTTTGGGGCAAAAAGACAGAAATTCCCCTTATTTTGTGGCAAAAATGCAGAAATTTCCCTTATTTTGGGGCAAAATTGCAGAAATTTCACAAATTTCAGGGTAATAAGTCAGAAATTTTCTTTATTTTGGGGCAAAAAAGAGAGAAATTCCCATTGTTTTGGGGAAAAGAGACAGAAATTCCACTTATTTAGAGGCAAAAATGCAGAAATTCCCCTTATTTTGGAGCAAAAATGAAGAAATTTCCCTTCGTTATGGCAAAAATGTATGCATTCTTCTTATATTCAGGCAAAAAGGCAGAAATTCCCTGTATTTTGGAGCAAAATTGCAGAAATTCCCCTAATTGTGTGGCAAAAAGGCAGAAATTCTCTATATGTTGTGGCAAAAAACAGAAATTCTCCTTATTTTGGGGCAAAACTCAGGATTTCCACTTATTTTGGGGCAAAATTCCAGAAATTTTTCTTCTTTTAGGGCAAAACTGCAGAAGTTTCACTTATTTTTGTGTAAAATTGCAGAAATTTCACTTATTTGGGGGCAAAATTGCAGAAATTTAACTTATTTCAGGGAAAAAAGGCAGATATTTTCCTTATTTTGGGGCAAAACGGCAGTAATTCCTAATATTTTGTTGCAAAAATGCAGAAATTACCTTTATTTCGAGGTAAAAAGGCTGAAATTCCCCTTATTTGGGGGCAAAAAGGCAGAAATTTCTCTTATTTTAGGGCAAAATTGCAGAAATTCCCCTAATTGTGGGGCAAAAAGGCAGAAATTACCTATATGTTGGGGCAAAAAAAACAGAAATTCTCCTTATTTTGGGGCAAAACCCAGAAATTCCACTTATTTTGGGGCAAAATTCCAGAAATTTCCATTATTTTGGGGCAAAATTGCAGAAATTTCACTTATTTGGTGGCAAAATTGCAGAAATTTCACTTATTTCAGGGAAAAAATGCAGAAATTTTCCTTATTTTGGGGCTAAACGGCAGTAATTCCTAATATTTTGTTGCAAAAATGAAGAAATTCCCCTTATTTCGAGGTAAAAAGGCTGAAATTCCCCTTATTTGGGGGCAAAAAGGCAGAAATTTCCCTTATTTTGGGGAAAAATTGCAGAAATTTCACTTACTTCATTATAATAAGTCAGAATTTTTCCTTATTTTGGGGCAAAAAAGACAGAAATATCCTTTGTTTTGGGTAAAAAAGACAGAAATTCAACTTATTTAGAGGCAAAAAAGCAGAAATTCCCCTTATTTTGGAGCAAAAATAAAGAAATTTCCCTTTTTTAAGGAAAAAAGGTATGCATTCTTCTTATTTTTGGGCTAAAAGGCAGTAATTCCCCGTATTTTTGAGCAAAATTGCAGAAATTCCCCTAATTGTGGGGCACAAAGTCAGAAATTGCCTATATGTTTAGGCAAAAAGACAGAAATTCTTTTTATTTTGGGGCAAAACTCAGAAATTCTACTTATTTTGGGGCAAAATTCCAGAAATTTCCCTAAATTTGGGGCAAAATTGCAGAAATTTCACTTATTTTGGCGCAAAATTGCACAAATTTCACTTATTTCAGGGAAAAAAAGCAGAAATTTTCTTATTTTGGGACAAAAAGGCAGAAATTCCTAATATTTGTGGCAAAAATGCAGAAATTCCCCTTATTTTTAGGTAAAAAGGCTGAAATTCCCCTTATTTGGGGGCAAAAAGGCAGAAATTTCCCTTATTTTGTGGCAAAATATCAGAAATTTCACTTATTTCAGGGTCATAAGTAAGAAATTTTCCTTATTTTGGGGCAAAAAAGACAGGAATTCCCTTTGTTTTGGAGGAAGAATACAGAAATTCCAATTATTTAGAGGCAAAAAAGCAGAAATTCTCCTTATTTTGGAGCAAAAATAAAGAAATTTCCCTTTTTTATGGCAAAAAGGTATGCATTCTTCTTATTTTCGGGCAAAAAGCCAGAAATCCCCCGTATTTTGGAGCAAAATTGCAGAACTTCCCCTAATTGTAGGGCAAAAATGCAGAAATTCCCTATATGTTGGGGCAAAAATACAGAAATTCTCCTTAATTTGGGGCAAAACACAGAAAATCCACTTATTTTTGGGCAAAATTCCACAAATTTCCCATATTTTGGGGCAAAATTGAAAAATTTCCCTTATTTTGGGGCAAAATTGCAGAAATTTCACTTATTTTGGGGCAAAATTACAGAAATTTCACTTACTTCAGGGTAATAAGTCAGAATTTTTCCTTATTTTGGGGCAAAAATACAGAAATTCCCTTTGTTTTGGGGGAAAAAGACAGAAATTCTACTTATTTAGAGGCAAAAAGCAGAAATTCCCCTTATTTTGGAGAAAAATGAAGAAATTTCCCTTATTTATGGCAAAAAGGTATGCATTCTTCTTATTTTCGGGCGAAAAGGCAGAAATTCCTTGTATTTTGGAGCAAAATTGCAGAAATTCCCCTAATCGTTGGGCAAAAATGCAGAAATTCCCTATATGTTGGGGCAAAAAGACAGAAATTCTCCATATTTTGGGTCAAAACTCAGAAATTCCACTTATTTTGGGGCATAATTGCAGAAAATTCACTTATTTTGGGGCAAAATTGCAGAAATTTCACTTATTTTGGGGCAAAATTACAGAAATTTCACTTATTTCAGGGAAAAAAGGCAGAAATTTTCCTTATTTTGTGGCAAAAAGGAAGAAATTCCTAATATTTTGTGGCAAAAAGGCAGAAATTCCCCTTATTTTGAGGTAAAAAGGCTGAAATTCTCCTTATTTGGGGGTAAAAAGGCAAAAATTTCCTTTATTTTGGAACAAAATTGCAGAAATTTCACTTATTTCAGAGTAATAAGTCAGAAATTTTCTATATTTTGGGGCAAAAAAGACAGGAATTCCCTTTGTTTTGGGTAAAAAAGACAGATATTCCACTTAATTAGAGGCAAAAAAGCAGAAATTCCCCTTATTTTGGAGCAAAAATGAAGAAATTTCCCTTTTTTAAGGAAAAAAGGTATGCATTCTTCTTATTTTTGGGCTAAAAGGCAGAAATTCCCCGTATTTTGGAGCAAAATTGCAGAAATTCCCCTAATTGTGGGGCACAAAGTCAGAAATTGCCTATATGTTTGGGCAAAAAGACAGAAATTCCCCTTATTTTGTGGCAAAAATGCAGAAATTTCCCTTATTTTGGGGCAAAATTGCAGAAATTTCACTTACTTCATTGTAATAAATCAGAATTTTTCCTTATTTTGGAGCAAAAAAGACAGAAATTCCCTTTGTTTTGGGTAAAAAATACAGAAATTCCAATTATGTAGAGGCAAAAAAGCAGAAATTCCTTTTATTTTGGAGCAAAAATGAAGAAATTTCCCTTTTTTATGGCAAAAAGGTATGCATTCTTCTTATTTTCGGGCAAAAAGCCAGAAATTCCCCATATTTTGTAGCAAAATTGCAGAAATTCCCCTAATTGTGGGGCAAAAAGGCAGAAATTCCCTATATGTTGGGGCAAAAAAAACAGAAATCCTCTTTATTTTGGGGCAAAACTCAGAAATTCCACTTATTTTGGGGCAAAATTCCAGAAATTTCCATTATTTTGGGGCAAAATTGCAGAAATTTCACTTATTTTGGGGCAAAATTGCAGAAATTTCACTTATTTCAGGGAAAAAGATCAGAAATTTTCTTATTTTGAATCAAAAAGGCAGAAATTCCTAATATTTTGTGGCATAAATGCAGAAATTCCCCTTTATTTTGAGGTAAAAAGGCTGAAATTCCCCTAATTTGGCGGCAAAAAGGCAAAAATTTCCTTTATTTTGGGGCAAAATTCCAGAAATTTCACTTATTTCAGGGTAGTAAGTCAGAAATTTTCCTTATTTTGGGGCAAAAAAGACAGAAATTCCCTTTGTTTTGGTGGAAAAAGACAGAAATTCCACTTATTTAGAGGCAAAAAAGCAGAAATTCCCCTTAATTTGGAGCAAAATGAAGAAATTTCCCTTTTTTATGGCAAAAAGGTGTGCATTCTTCTTATTTTCGGGCAAAAAGGCAGAAATTCCCCGTATTTTGAGCAACATTGCAGAAATTTCACTTACTTCAGGGTAATAAGTCAGAATTTTTCCTTATTTTGGGGCAAAAAAATACAGAAATTGCCTTTTTTTTGAAGAAAAAGACAGAAATTCCACTTATTTAGAGGCAAAAAAGCGGAAATTCCTTTTATTTTGGAGCAAAAATGAAGAAATTTCCCTTTTTTATGGCAAAAAGGTGTGCATTCTTCTTATTTTCGTGCAAAAAGGCAGAAATTCCCCGTATTTTGGAGCAAAATTGCAGAAATTCTCCTAATTGTGGGGCAAAAAGGCAGAAATTCTCTATATGTTGGGGCAAAAAGACAGAAAATCTCCTTATTTTGGGGCAAAACTCAGAAATTCCATTTAATTTGGGGCAAAATTCCAGAATTTTCACTTATTTTGGGGCGAAATTGCAGAAATTTCACTTATTTTGGAGCAAAATTGCAGAAATTTCACTTATTTCAGGGAAAATAGACAGAAATTTTCCTTAATTTGGGGCAAAAAGGCAGAAATTCCTAATATTTTGTGGCAGAAATGCAAAAGTTCCCCTTATTTCGAGGTAAAAAGGCTGAAATTCCCCTTATTTGGGGGCAAAAAGGCAGAAATTTCCCTTATTTTGGGGAAAAATTGCAGAAATTTCACTTACTTCAGGGTAATTAGGCAGAAATTTTCCTTATTTTGGGACAAAAAAGACAGAAATTTCCTTTGTTTTTGGAGAAAAAGACAGAAATTCCACTTATTTAGAGGCAAAAATTCAGAAATTCCCCTTATTTTGGAACAAAAATGAAGAAATTTCCCTTTTTATGGCAAAAAGGTATGCATTCTTCTTATTTTCGGGCAAAAAGGCAGAAATTCCCCGTATTTTGTAGCAAAATTGCAGATATTCCCCTAATAGTGGGGCAAAAAGGCAGAAATTCTCTATATGTTGGGGCAAAAAAACAGAAATTCTCCTCATTTTGGGGCAAAACTCAGAAATTCCACTTATTTTGGGGCAAAATTCCAGAAATTTCCCTTAGTTTGGGGCAAAATTGCAGAAATTTCACTTAATTTGGGGCAAAATTGCAGAAATTTCACTTATTTCAGGGAAAAAAAGCAGAAATTTTCTTATTTTGGGGCAAAAAGGCAGAAATTCCTAATATTTTGTGGCAAAATGCAGAATTTCCCTTTATTTTGAGGTAAAAAGGCTGAAATTCTCCTTATTTGGGGGCAAAAAGGCAAAAATTTCTTTTATTTTGGAACAAAATTGCATAAATTTCACTTATTTCAGAGTAATAAGTCAAAAATTTTCTTTATTTTGGGGCAAAAAAGACAGGAATTCCCTTTGTTTTGGGGGAAAAAGACAGAAATTCCACTTATTTAGAGGCAAAAAAGCAGAAATTCTCTTTATTTTGGAGCAAAAATGAAGAAATTTCCCTTTTTTATGGCAAAAAGGTATGCATTCTTCTTATTTTCGGGCAAAAAGGCAGAAATTCTCCGTATTTTGAGCAAAATTGCAGAAATTCCCCTAATCGTGAGGCAAAAAGCAGAAATTGCCTATATGTTGAGGCAAAAAGACAGAAATTCTCCTTATTTTGGGGCAAAAATCAGAAATTCCACTTATTTTGGGGCAAAATTGCAGAAATTTAACTTATTTTGTGGCAAAATTGCAGAAATTTCACTTATTTTGGGGCAAAATTGCAGAAATTTCACTTATTTTGGGGCACAATTGCAGAAATTTCACTTATTTCATGAAAAAAAGGCAGAAATTTTCCTTATTTTGGGGCAAAAAGGCAGAAATTCCTAATATTTTGTGGCAAAAATGCAGAAATTCCCCTTATTCGAGGTAAAAAGGCTGAAATTCCCCTTATTTGGGGGCAAAAAGGCAGAAATTGCTTTTATTTTGGTACAAAATTGCAGAAATTTTCTTTATTTTGGGGCAAAATACAGAAATTCCCCATATTTTAGGGCAAAAAGCAGAGATTACCCTTATTATCAGGTAAAAAAGCTGAAATTTCCCTTATTTTGGGGCAAAAAGACAGAAATTCCCCTTATTTTCTGGCAAAAATGCAGAGATTTCCCTTATTTTGGGGCAAAATTGCAGAAATTTCACTTACATCATTGTAATAAGTCAGAATTTTTCCTTATTTTGGGGCAAAAAAGACAGAAATTCCCTTTGTTTTGGGTAAAAAAGGCAGAAATTCCAATTATTTAGAGGCAAAAAAGCAGAAATTCCCCTTATTTTGGAGCAAAAATGAAGAAATTTCCCTTTTTTAAGGAAAAAAGGTATGCATTCTTCTTATTTTTGTGCAAAAAGGCAGAAATTCCCCGTATTTTGGAGCAAAATTGCAGAAATTCCCATAATTGTGGGGCACAAAGTCAGAAATTGCCTATATGTTGGGGCAAAAAGACAGAAATTCTTTTTATTTTGGGGCAAAACTCAGAAATTCTACTTATTTTGGGGCAAAATTCCAGAAATTTCCCTAAATTTGGAGCAAAATTGAAGAAATTTCACTTATTTTGGGGCAAAATTGCAGAAATTTCACTTATTTCAGGGAAAAAAAGCAGAAATTTTCTTATTTTGGGGTAAAAAGGCAGAAATTCCTAATATTTTGTGGCAAAAATGCAGAAAGTCCCCTAATTTTTAGGTAAAAAGGCTGAAATTCCCCTTATTTGGGGGCAAAAAGGCAAAAATCCTTTATTTTGGGGCAAAATTGCAGAAATTTCACTTATTTCAGGGTCATAAGTAAGAAATTTTCCTTATTTTGGGGCAAAAAAGACAGGAATTCCCTTTGTTTTGGGGGAAGAAGACAGAAATTCCAATTATTTAGAGGCAAAAAAGCAGAAATTCTCCTTATTTTGGAGCAAAAATAAAGAAATTTCCCTTTTTTATGGCAAAAAGGTATGCATTCTTCTTATTTTCAGGCAAAAAGCCAGAAATCCCCAGTATTTTGGAGCAAAATTGCAGAAATTCCCCTAATTGTGGGGCAAAAATGCAGAAATTCCCTATATGTTGGGGCAAAAATACAGAAATTCTCCTTAATTTGGGGCAAAACACAGAAATTCCACTTATTTTTGGGCAAAATTCCACAAATTTCCCATATTTTGGGGCAAAATTGCAGAAATTTCACTTATTTTGGGACAAAATTGCAGAAATTTCACTTATTTTGGGGCAAAATTACAGACATTTCACTTATTTCAGGGAAAAAAGGCAGAAATTTTCATTATATTGGGGCAAAAAGACAGAAATTCCTAATATTTTGTGGCAAAAATGCAGAAATTCCTTTTATTTCGAGGTAAAAAGGCTGAAATTCCTATTATTTGGGGGCAAAAAGGCAGAAATTTCCCTTATTTTGGGGCCAAATTGCAGAAATTTCACTTACTTCAGGGAAATAAGGCAGAATTTTTCCTTATTTTGGGGCAAAAAAGACAGAAATTCCCTTTGTTTTGGGGGAAAAAGACAGAAATTCCACATTTTTAGAGGCAAAAATTCAGAAATTCCCCTTATTTTGGAGCAAAAATGAAGAAATTTCCCTTATTTATGGCAAAAACGTATGCATTCTTCTTATTTTCGGGCAAAAAGGCAGAAATTCCTCATATTTAGGAGCAAAATTGCAGAAATTCCCCTAATTGTGGGGCAAAAAGGCAGAAATTACCTATATGTTGGGGCAAAAAAAACAGAAATTCTTTTTTTTGGGGGCAAAACTCAGAAATTCCACTTATTTTGGGACAAAATTCCAGAAATTTCCATTATTTTGGGGCAAAATTGCAGAAATTTCACTTATTTTGGGGCAAAATTGCAGAAATTTCACTTATTTCAGGGAAAAAAAGGAGAAATTTTCTTATTTTGAATCAAAAAGGCAGAAATTCCTAATATTTTGTGGCATAAATGCAGAAATTCCCCTTTATTTTGAGGTAAAAAGGCTGAAATTCCCCTAATTTGGCGGCAAAAAGGCAAAAATTTCCTTTATTTTTGGGCAAAATTCCAGAAATTTCACTTATTTCAGGGTAGTAAGTCAGAAATTTTCCTTATTTTGGGGCAAAAAAGACAGGAATTCCCTTTGTTTTTGCGGAAAAAAACAGACATTCCACTTATTTAGAGGCAAAAAAGCAGAAATTCCCCTTAATTTGGAGCAAAAATGAAGAAATTTCCCTTTTTTATGGCAAAAAGTTATGCATTCTTCTTATTTTCGGGCAAAAAGGCAGAAATTCCCCGTATTTTGGAGCAAAATTGCAGAAATTCTCCTAATTTTGGGGCAAAAATGCAGAAATTCTCTATATGTTGGGCAAAAAGACAGAAAATCTCCTTATTTTGGGGCAAAACTCAGAAATTCCATTTATTTTGGGGCAAAATTCCAGAATTTTCACTTATTTTGGGGCGAAATTGCAGAAATATCACTTATTTTGGAGCAAAATTGCAGAAATTTCACTTATTTTGGTGCAAAATTACAGAAATTTCACTTATTTCAGGGAAAATAGGCAGAATTTTTCCTTACTTTGGGGCTAAAATGCAGAAATTCCTAATATTTTGTGGCAAAAATGCAAAAATTCCCCTTATTTCGAGGTAAAAAGGCTGAAATTCCCCTTATTTGGGGGCAAAAAGGCAGAAATTTCCCTTATTTTGGGGAAAAATTGCAGAAATTTCACTTACTTCAGGGAAATAAGGCAGAATTTTTTCTTATTTTGGGGCAAAAAAGACAGAAATTTCCTTTGTTTTGGGAGAAAAAGACAGAAATTCCACTTATTTAGAGGCAAAAATTCAGAAATTCCCCTTATTTTGGAACAAAAATGAAGAAATTTCCCTTTTTATGGCAAAAAGGTATGCATTCTTCTTATTTTCGTGCAAAAAGGCAGAAATTCCTTGTATTTGGAGCAAAATTGCAGATATTCCCCTAATTGTGGGGCAAAAAGGCAGAAATTCTCTATATGTTGGGGCAAAAAAACAGAAATTCTCCTTATTTTGGGGCAAAACTCAGAAATTCCACTTATTTTGGGGCAAAATTCCAGAAATTTCCCTTAGTTTGGGGCAAAATTGCAGAAATTTCACTTAATTTGGGGCAAAATCGCAGAAATTTCACTTATTTCAGGGAAAAAAAGCAGAAATTTTCTTATTTTGGGGCAAAAAGGCAGAAATTTCTAATATTTTGTGGCAAAAATGCAGAATTTCCCCTTATTTTGAGGTAAAAAGGCTGAAATTCTCCTTATTTGGGGGCAAAAAGGCAAAAATTTCCTTTATTTTGGAACAAAATTGCAGAAATTTCACTTTTTTCAGAGTAATAAGTCAAAAATTTTCTTTATTTTGGGGCAAAAAAGATAGGAATTCCCTATGTTTTGGGGGAAAAAGACAGAAATTCCACTTATTTAGAGGCAAAAAAGCAGAAATTCTCTTTATTTTGGAGCAAAAATGAAGAAATTTCCCTTTTTTATGGCAAAAAGGTATGCATTCTTCTTATTTTCGGGCAAAAAGGCAGAAATTCCCCGTATTTTGAGCAAAATTGCAGAAATTCCCCTAATTGTGAGGCAAAAAGCAGAAATTGCCTATATGTTGAGGCAAAAAGACAGAAATTCTCCTTATTTTGGGGCAAAAATCAGAAATTCCACTTATTTTGGGGCAAAATTGCAGAAATTTAACTTATTTTGAGGCAAAATTGCAGAAATTTCACTTATTTTGGGGCAAAATTGCAGAAATTTCACTTATTTTGTGGCACAATTGCAGAAATTTCACTTATTTCATGGAAAAAAGGCAGAAATTTTCCTTATTTTGGGGCAAAAAAGCAGAAATTCCTAATATTTTGTGGCAAAAATACAGAAATTCCCCTTTTTTAGAAGTAAAAAGGCTGAAATTCCTCTTATTTGGGGGCAAAAGGGCAGAAATTGCTTTTATTTGGATCAAAATTGCAGAAATTTTCTTTATTTTGGGGCAAAATACAGAAATTCCCCATATTTTAGGGCAAAAAGCAGAGATTACTCTTATTATCAGGTAAAAAAGCTGAAATTTCCCTTATTTTGGGGCAAAAAGACAGAAATTCCCCTTATTTTGTGGCAAAAATGCAGAAATTTCCCTTATTTTGGGGCAAAATTGCAGAAATTTCACTTACTTCATTGTAATAAGTCAGAATTTTTCCTTATTTTGGGGCAAAAAAGACAGAAATTCCCTTTGTTTTGGGTAAAAAAGACAGAAATTCCAATTATTTAGAGGCAAAAAAGCAGAAATTCCCCTTATTTTGGAGCAAAAATGAAGAAATTTCCCTTTTTTAAGGAAAAAAGGTATGCATTCTTCTTATTTTTGTGCAAAAAGGCAGAAATTCCCCGTATTTTGGAGCAAAATTGCAGAAATTCCCCTAATTGTGGGGCACAAAGTCAGAAATTGCCTATATGTTGGGGCAAAAAGACAGAAATTCTTTTTATTTTGGGGCAAAACTCAGAAATTCTACTTATTTTGGGACAAAATTCCAGAAATTTCGCTAAATTTGGGGCAAAATTGCAGAAATTTCACTTATTTTGGGGCAAAATTGCAGAAATTTCACTTATTTCAGGGAAAAAAAGCAGAAATTTTCTTATTTTGGGGCAAAAAGGCAGAAATTCCTAATATTTTGTGGCAAAAATGCAGAAATTCCCCTTATTTCGACGTAAAAAGGCTGAAATTCCTCTTATTTGGGGGCAAAAAGGCAGAAATTGCTTTTATTTTGGTACAAAATTGCAGAAATTTTCTTTATTTTGAGGCAAAATACAGAAATTCCCCATATTTTAGGGCAAAAAGCAGAGATTACCCTTATTATCAGGAAAAAAGGCTGAAATTTCCCTTATTTTGGGGCACAAGACAGAAATTCCCCTTATTTTGTGGCAAAAATGCAGAAATTTCCCTTATTTTGGGGCAAAATTGCAGAAATTTCACTTACTTCATTGTAATAAGTCAGAATTTTTCCTTATTTTGGGGCAAAAAAGACAGAAATTCCCTTTGTTTTGGGTAAAAAACAGAAATTCCACTTATTTAGAGGCAAAAAAGCAGAAATTCTTCTTATTTTGGAGCAAAAATGAGGAAATTTCCCTTTTTTAAGGAAAAAAGGTATTCATTCTTCTTATTTTTGGGCAAAAAGGCAGAAATTTCCCGTATTTTGGAGCAAAATTGCAGAAATTCCCCTAATTGTGGGGCACAAAGTCAGAAATTGCCTATATGTTGGGGCAAAAAGACAGAAATTCTTTTTATTTTGGGGAAAAACTCAGAAATTCTACTTATTTTGGGGCAAAATTCCAGAAATTTCCCTAAATTTGGGGCAAAATTGCAGAAATTTCACTTATTTTGGGGCAAAATTGCAGAAATTTTCTTATTTTGGGGCAAAAAGGCAGAAATTCGTAATATTTTGTGGCAAAAATACAGAAATTCCCCTTATTTTTAGGTAAAAAGGCTGAAATTCCCCTTATTTGGGGGCAAAAAGGCAAAAATTTCCTTTATTTTGGGGCAAAATTGCAGAAATTTCACTTATTTCAGGGTCATAAGTAAGAAATTTTCCTTATTTTGGGGCAAAAAAGACAGGAATTCCCTTTGTTTTGGCGGAAAAAGACAGAAATTCCACTTATTTAGAGGCAAAAAAGCAGAAATGCCCCTTAATTTGGAGCAAAAATGAAGAAATTTCCCTTTTTTATGGCAAAAAGGTGTGCATTCTTCTTATTTTCGGGCAAAAAGGCAGAATTCCCCGTATTTTTGAGCAAAATTGCAGAAATTCTCCTAATTGTGGGGCAAAAAGGCAGAAATTCTCTATATGTTGGGGCAAAAAGACAGAAAATCTCCTTATTTTGGGGCAAAACTCAGAAATTCCATTTATTTTGGGGCAAAATTCCAGAATTTTCAATTATGTTGGGGCAAAATTGCAGAAATTTCACTTATTTTGGAGCAAAATTGCAGAAATTTCACTTATTTTGGTGCAAAATTACAGAAATTTCACTTATTTCAGGGAAAATAGGCAGAATTTTTCCTTACTTTGGGGCAAAAATGCAGAAATTCCTAATATTTTGTGGCAAAAATGCAAAAATTCCCCTTATTTCGAGGTAAAAAGGCTGAAATTCTTCTTATTTGGGGGCAAAAAAACAGAAATTTCCCTTATTTTGGGGAAAAATTGCAGAAATTTCACTTACTTCAGGGTAATAAGGCAGAATTTTTCCTTATTTTGGGGCAAAAAAGACAGAAATTTCCTTTGTTTTGGGAGAAAAAGACAGAAATTCCACTTATTTAGAGGCAAAAATTCAGAAATTCCCCTTATTTTGGAACAAAAATGAAGAAATTTCCCTTTTTATGGCAAAAAAGGTATGCATTCTTCTTATTTTCGGGCAAAAAGGCAGAAATTCCCCGTATTTTGGAGCAAAATTGCAGATATTCCCCTAATTGTGGGGCAAAAAGGCAGAAATTCTCTATATGTTGGGGCAAAAATACAGAAATTCTCCTTATTTTGGGGCAAAACTCAGAAATTCCACTTATTTTGGGGCAAAATTCCAGAAATTTCCCTTAGTTTGGGGCAAAATTGCAGAAATTTCACTTAATTTGGGGCAAAATTGCCGAAATTTCACTTATTTCAGGGAAAAAAAGCAGAAATTTTCTTATTTTGGGGCAAAAAGGCAGAAATTCCTAATATTTTGTGGCAAAAATGCAGAAATTCCCCTTATTTCGACGTAAAAAGGCTGAAATTCCTCTCATTTGGGGGCAAAAAGGCAGAAATTGCTTTTATTTTGGTACAAAATTGCAGAAATTTTCTTTATTTTGGGGCAAAATACAGAAATTCCCCATATTTTAGAGCAAAAGCAGAGATTACCCTTATTATCAGGTAAAAAAGGCTGAAATTTCCCTTATTTTGGGGCAAAATTGCAGAAATTTCACTTACTTCATTGTAATAAGTCAGAATTTTTCCTTATTTTGGGGCAAAAAAGACAGAAATTCCCTTTGTTTTGGGTAAAAAAGACAGAAATTCCAATTATTTAGAGGCAAAAAAGCAGAAATTCCCCTTATTTTGGAGCAAAAATGAAGAAATTTCCCTTTTTTAAGGAAAAAAGGTATGCATTCTTCTTATTTTTGTGCAAAAAGGCAGAAATTCCCCGTATTTTGGAGCAAAATTGCAGAAATTCCCCTAGTTGTGGGGCACAAAGTCAGAAATTGCCTATATGTTGGGGCAAAAAGACAGAAATTCTTTTTATTTTGGGGCAAAACTCAGAAATTCTACTTATTTTGGGGCAAAATTCCAGAAATTTCCCTAAATTTGGGGCAAAATTGCAGAAATTTCACTTATTTTGGGGCAAAATTGCAGAAATTTCACTTATTTCAGGGAAAAAAAGCAGAAATTTTCTTATTTTGGGGCAAAAAGGCAGAAATTCCTAATATTTTTTGGCAAAAATGCAGAAAGTCCCCTTATTTTTAGGTAAAAAGGCTGAAATTCCCCTTATTTGGGGGCAAAAAGCAAAAATTTCCTTTATTTTGGGGCAAAATTGCAGAAATTTTACTTATTTCAGGGTCATAAGTAAGAAATTTTCCTTATTTTGGGGCAAAAAAGACAGGAATTCCCTTTGTTTTGGGGGAAGAAGACAGAAATTCCAATTATTTAGAGGCAAAAAAGCAGAAATTCTCCTTATTTTGGAGCAAAAATAAAGAAATTTCCCTTTTTTATGGCAAAAAGGTAAGCATTCTTCTTATTTTCGGGCAAAAAGCCAGAAATCCCCCGTATTTTGGGGCAAAATTGCAGAAATTCCCCTAATTGTGGGGCAAAAGTGCAGAAATTCCCTATATGTTGGGGCAAAAATACAGAAATTCTCCTTAATTTGGGGCAAAACACAGAAATTCCACTTATTTTTGGGCAAAATTCCACAAATTTCCCATATTTTGGGGCAAAATTGCAAAAATTTCACTTATTTTGGGGCAAAATTGCAGAAATTTCACTTATTTTGGGGCAAAATTACAGAAATTTCACTTATTTCAGGGAAAAAAGGCAGAAATTTTCCTTATTTTGGGGCAAAAAGGCAGAAATTCCTAATATTTTGTGGCAAAAATGCAGAAATTTTTTTTATTTCGAGGTAAAAAGGCTGAAATTCCTATTATTTGGGGGCAAAAAGGCAGAAATTTCCCTTATTTTGGGGCAAAATTGCAGAAATTTCACTTACTTCATTGTAATAAGTCAGAATTTTTCCTTATTTTGGGGCATAAAAGACAGAAATTCCCTTTGTTTTGGGTAAAAAAGACAGAAATTCCACTTATTTAGAGGCAAAAAAGCAGAAATTCCCCTTATTTTGGAGCAAAAATGAAGAAATTTCCCTTTTTTATGGCAAAAAGGTATGCATTCTTCTTATTTTCGGGCAAAAAGGCAGAAATTCCTCATATTTAGGAGCAATATTGCAGAAATTTCCCTAATTGTGTGGCAAAAAGGCAGAAATTACCTATATGTTGGGGCAAAAAATACAGAAATTCTCCTTATTTTAGGGCAAAACTCAGAAATTCCACTTATTTTGGGGCAAAATTCCAGAAATTTCCATTATTTTGGGGCAAAATTGCAGAAATTTGACTTATTTTGGGGCAAAATTCCAGAAATTTCACTTATTTCAGGGAAAAAAAGCAGAAATTTTCTTATTTTGAATCAAAAAGGCAGAAATTCCTAATATTTTGTGGCATAAATGCAGAAATTCCCCTTTATTTTGAGGTACAAAGGCTGAAATTCCCCTAATTTGGCGGCAAAAAGGCAAAAATTTCCTTTATTTTGGGGCAAAATTCCAGAAATTTCACTTATTTCAAGGTTGTAAGTCAAAAATTTTCCTTATTTTGGGGCAAAAAAGACAGAAATTCCCTTTGTTTTGGCGGAAAAAGACAGAAATTCCACTTATTTAGAGGCACAAAAGCAGAAATTCCCCTTAATTTGGAGCAAAAATGAAGAAATTTCCCTTTTTTATGGCAAAAAGTTATGCATTCTTCTTATTTTCGGGCAAAAAGGCAGAAATTCCCCGTATTTTGGAGTAAAATTGCAGAAATTCTCCTAATTGTGGGGCAAAAAGGCAGAAATTCTCTATATGTTGGGGCAAAAATACAGAAATTCTCCTTATTTTGGGGCAAAACTCAGAAATTCCACTTATTTTGGGGCAAAATTCCAGAAATTTCCCTTAGTTTGGGGCAAAATTGCAGAAATTTCTCTTAATTTGGGGCAAAATTGCCGAAATTTCACTTATTTCAGGGAAAAAAAGCAGAAATTTTCTTATTTTGGGGCAAAAAGGCAGAAATTCCTAATATTTTGTGGCAAAAATGCAGAAATTCCCCTTATTTCGACGTAAAAAGGCTGAAATTCCTCTTATTTGGGGGCAAAAAGGCAGAAATTGCTTTTATTTTGGTACAAAATTGCAGAAATTTTCTTTATTTTGGGGCAAAATACAGAAATTCCCCATATTTTAGAGCAAAAGCAGAGATTACCCTTATTATCAGGTAAAAAGGCTGAAATTTCCCTTATTTTGGGGCAAAATTGCAGAAATTTCACTTACTTCATTGTAATAAGTCAGAATTTTTCCTTATTTTGGGGCAAAAAAGACAGAAATTCCCTTTGTTTTGGGTAAAAAAGACAGAAATTCCAATTATTTAGAGGCAAAAAAGCAGAAATTCCCCTTATTTTGGAGCAAAAATGAAGAAATTTCCCTTTTTTAAGGAAAAAAGGTATGCATTCTTCTTATTTTTGTGCAAAAAGGCAGAAATTCCCCGTATTTTGGAGCAAAATTGCAGAAATTCCCATAATTGTGGGGCACAAAGTCAGAAATTGCCTATATGTTGGGGCAAAAAGACAGAAATTCTTTTTATTTTGGGGCAAAACTCAGAAATTCTACTTATTTTGGGGCAAAATTCCAGAAATTTCCCTAAATTTGGGGCAAAATTGCAGAAATTTCACTTATTTTGGGGCAAAATTGCAGAAATTTCACTTATTTCAGGGAAAAAAAGCAGAAATTTTCTTATTTTGGGCAAAAAGGCAGAAATTCCTAATATTTTTTGGCAAAAATGCAGAAAGTCCCCTTATTTTTAGGTAAAAAGGCTGAAATTCCCCTTATTTGGGGGCAAAAAGCAAAAATTTCCTTTATTTTGGGGCAAAATTGCAGAAATTTTACTTATTTCAGGGTCATAAGTAAGAAATTTTCCTTATTTTGGGGCAAAAAAGACAGGAATTCCCTTTGTTTTGGGGGAAGAAGACAGAAATTCCAATTATTTAGAGGCAAAAAAGCAGAAATTCTCCTTATTTTGGAGCAAAAATAAAGAAATTTCCCTTTTTTATGGCAAAAAGGTAAGCATTCTTCTTATTTTCGGGCAAAAAGCCAGAAATCCCCCGTATTTTGGGGCAAAATTGCAGAAATTCCCCTAATTGTGGGGCAAAAGTGCAGAAATTCCCTATATGTTGGGGCAAAAATACAGAAATTCTCCTTAATTTGGGGCAAAACACAGAAATTCCACTTATTTTTGGGCAAAATTCCACAAATTTCCCATATTTTGGGGCAAAATTGCAAAAATTTCACTTATTTTGGGGCAAAATTGCAGAAATTTCACTTATTTTGGGGCAAAATTACAGAAATTTCACTTATTTCAGGGAAAAAAGGCAGAAATTTTCCTTATTTTGGGGCAAAAAGGCAGAAATTCCTAATATTTTGTGGCAAAAATGCAGAAATTTTTTTTATTTCGAGGTAAAAAGGCTGAAATTCCTATTATTTGGGGGCAAAAAGGCAGAAATTTCCCTTATTTTGGGGCAAAATTGCAGAAATTTCACTTACTTCATTGTAATAAGTCAGAATTTTTCCTTATTTTGGGGCATAAAAGACAGAAATTCCCTTTGTTTTGGGTAAAAAAGACAGAAATTCCACTTATTTAGAGGCAAAAAAGCAGAAATTCCCCTTATTTTGGAGCAAAAATGAAGAAATTTCCCTTTTTCATGGCAAAAAGGTATGCATTCTTCTTATTTTCGGGCAAAAAGGCAGAAATTCCTCATATTTAGGAGCAATATTGCAGAAATTTCCCTAATTGTGTGGCAAAAAGGCAGAAATTACCTATATGTTGGGGCAAAAAATACAGAAATTCTCCTTATTTTAGGGCAAAACTCAGAAATTCCACTTATTTTGGGGCAAAATTCCAGAAATTTCCATTATTTTGGGGCAAAATTGCAGAAATTTGACTTATTTTGGGGCAAAATTCCAGAAATTTCACTTATTTCAGGGAAAAAAAGCAGAAATTTTCTTATTTTGAATCAAAAAGGCAGAAATTCCTAATATTTTGTGGCATAAATGCAGAAATTCCCCTTTATTTTGAGGTACAAAGGCTGAAATTCCCCTAATTTGGCGGCAAAAAGGCAAAAATTTCCTTTATTTTGGGGCAAAATTCCAGAAATTTCACTTATTTCAGGGTAGTAAGTCAAAAATTTTCCTTATTTTGGGGCAAAAAAGACAGGAATTCCCTTTGTTTTGGCGGAAAAAGACAGAAATTCCACTTATTTAGAGGCAAAAAAGCAGAAATTCCCCTTAATTTGGAGCAAAAATGAAGAAATTTCCCTTTTTATGGCAAAAAGTTATGCATTCTTCTTATTTTCGGGCAAAAAGGCAGAAATTCCCCGTATTTTGGAGCAAAATTGCAGAAATTCTCCTAATTGTGGGGCAAAAAGGCAGAAATTCTCTATATGTTGGGGCAAAAAGACAGAAAATCTCCTTATTTTGGGGCAAAACTCAGAAATTCCATTTATTCTGGGGCAAAATTCCAGAATTTTCACATATTTTGGGGCGAAATTGCAGAAATTTCACTTATTTTGGAGCAAAATTGCAGAAATTTCACTTATTTTGGTGCAAAATTACAGAAATTTCACTTATTTCAGGGAAAATAGGCAGAATTTTTCCTTACTTTGGGGCAAAAAGGCAGAAATTCCTAATATTTTGTGGCAAAAATGCAAAAATTCCCCTTATTTCGAGGTAAAAAGGCTGAAATTCTTCTTATTTGGGGGCAAAAAGGCAGAAATTTCCCTTATTTTGGGGAAAAATTGCAAAATTTCACTTACTTCAGGGTAATAAGGCAGAATTTTTCCTTAATTTGGGGCAAAAAAGACAGTAATTTCCTTTGTTTTGGGAGAAAAAGACAGAAATTCCTCTTATTTAGAGGCAAAAATTCAGAAATTCCCCTTATTTTGGAACAAAAATGAAGAAATTTCCCTTTTTATGGCAAAAAGGTATGCATTCTTCTTATTTTCGGGCAAAAAGGCAGAAATTCCCCGTATTTTTGAGCAAAATTGCAGATATTCCCCTAATTGTGGGGCAAAAAGGCAGAAATTCTCTATATGTTGGGGCAAAAAAACAGAAATTCTCCTTATTTTGGGGCAAAACTCAGAAATTCCACTTATTTTGGGGCAAAATTCCAGAAATTTCCCTTAGTTTGGGGCAAAATTGCAGAAATTTCACTTAATTTGGGGCAAAATTGCAGAAATTTCACTTATTTCAGGGAAAAAAAGCAGAAATTTTCTTATTTTGGGGCAAAAAGGCAGAAATTCCTAATATTTTGTGGCAAAAATGCAGAAATTCCCCTTATTTCGAGGTAAAAAGGCTGAAATTCCTCTTATTTGTGGGCAAAAAGGCAGAAATTGCTTTTATTTTGGTACAAAATTGCAGAAATTTTCTTTATTTTGGGGCAAAATACAGAAATTCCCCATATTTTAGGGCAAAAAGCAGAGATTACCCTTATTATCAGGTAAAAATGCTGAAATTTCCCTTATTTTGGGGCAAAAAGACAGAAATTCCCCTTATTTTGTGGCAAAAATGCAGAAATTTCCCTTATTTTGGGGCAAAATTGCAGAAATTTCACAAATCTCAGGGTAATAAGTCAGAAATTTTCTTTATTTTGGGGCAAAAAAAAGAGAAATTCCCTTTGTTTTTGGGAAAAGAGACAGAAATTCCACTTATTTAGAGGCAAAAGAGCAGAAATTCCCCTTATTTTGGAGCAAAAATGAAGAAATTTCCCTTTTTTATGGCAAAAAGGTATGCATTCTTCTTATTTTCGGGCAAAAAGGCAGAAATTCTCCGTATTTTAGAGCAAAATTGCAGAAATTCCCCTAATTGTGGGGCAAAAAGGCAGAAATTCTCTATATGTTGTGGCAAAAAACAGAAATTCTCCTTATTTTGGGGCAAAACTCAGGATTTCCACTTATTTTGGGGCAAAATTCCAGAAATTTTTCTTCTTTTAGGGCAAAACTGCAGAAATTTCACTTATTTTTGTGTAAAATTGCAGAAATTTCACTTATTTGGGGGCAAAATTGCAGAAATTTCACTTATTTCAGGGAAAAATGGCAGAAATTTTCCTTATTTTGGGGGAAAACGGCAGTAATTCCTAATATTTTGTTGCAAAAATGCAGAAATTCCCCTTATGTCAAGGTAAAAAGGCTGAAATTCCCCTTATTTGGGGGCAAAAAGGCAGAAATTTCTCTTATTTTGGGGCAAAATTGCAGAAATTTCACTTACTTCATTGTAATAAGTCAGAATTTTTCCTTATTTTGGGGCAAAGAAGACAGAAATTCCCTTTGTTTTGAGTAAAAAAGACAGAAATTCCACTTATTTAGAGGCAAAGTAGCAGAAATTCCCCTTATTTTGGAGCAAAAATAAGAAATTTCTCTTTTTTAAGGAAAAAAGGTATGCATTCTTCTTATTTTATGGCAAAAAGGCAGAAATTCCCCGTATTTTGGAGCAAAATTGCAGAAATTCCCCTAATTGTGGGGCACAAAGTCAGAAATTGCCTATATGTTGGGGCAAAAAGACAGAAATTCTTTTTATTTTGGGGCAAAACTCAGAAATTCTACTTATTTTGGGGCAAAATTCCAGAAATTTCCCTTAATTTGGGGCAAAATTGCAGAAATTTCACTTATTTTGGGGCAAAATTGCAGAAATTTCACTTATTTCAGGGAAAAAAGCAGAAATTTTCTTATTTTGGGGCAAAAAGGCAGAAATTCCTAATATTTTGTGGCAAAAATGCAGAAATTCCCCTTATTTTTAGGTAAAAAGGCTGAAATTCCCCTTATTTGGGGGCAAAAAGGCAAAAATTTCCTTTATTTTGGGGCAAAATTGCAGAAATTTCACTTATTTCAGGGTCATAAGTAAGAAATTTTCCTTATTTTGGGGCAAAAAAGACAGGAATTCCCTTTGTTTTGGGGGAAGAAGACAGAAATTCCAATTATTTAGAGGCAAAAAAGCATAAATTCCCCTTATTTTGGAGCAAAAATAAAGAAATTTCCCTTTTTTATGGCAAAAAGGTATGCATTCTTCTTATTTTCGGGCAAAAAGGCAGAAATCCTACGTATTTTGGAGCAAAATTGCAGAAATTCCCCTAATTGTGGGGCAAAAATGCAGAAATTCCATATATGTTGGAGCAAAAATACAGATATTCTCTTTATTTTGGGGCAAAACACCAAAATTTCACTTATTTTGGGGCAAAATTCCAGAAATTTCCCATATTTTGGGGCAAAATTGCCGAAATTTCACTTATTTTGCGGCAAAATTGCAGAAATTTCACTTATTTTGGGGCAAAATTACAGAAATTTCACTTATTTCAGGGAAAAAAGGCAGAAATTTTCCTTATTTTGGGGCAAAAAGGCAGAAATTCCTAATATTTTGTGGCAATAATGCAGAAATTCCCCTTATTTCGAGGTAAAAAGGCTGAAATTCCTATTATTTGGGGGCAAAAAGGCAGAAATTTCCCTTATTATGGGGCAAAATTGCAGAAATTTCACTTACTTCAGGAAAATAAGGCAGAATTTTTCCTTATTTTGGGGCAAAAAAGACAGAAATCCTATTTGTTTTTGGGGAAAAAGACAGAAATTCCACTTTTTTAGAGGCAAAAATTCAGAAATTCCCCTTATTTTGGAGCAAAAATGAAGAAATTTCCCTTTTTCATGGCAAAAAGGTATGCATTCTTCTTATTTTCGGGCAAAAAGGCAGAAATTCCTCATATTTAGGAGCAAAATTGCAGAAATTCTCCTAATTGTGGGGCAAAAAGGCAGAAATTACCTATATGTTGGGGCAAAAAAAAACAGAAATTCTCCTAATTTTGGGGCAAAACCCAGAAATTCCACTTATTTTGGGGCAAAATTCCAGAAATTTCCATTATTTTGGGGCAAAATTGCAGAAATTTCACCTATTTGGGGGCAAAATTGCAGAAATTTCACTTATTTCAGGGAAAAAAGGCAGAAATTTTCCTTATTTTGGGGCAAAACGGCAGTAATTCCTAATATTTAGTTGCAAAAATGCAGAAATTCCCTTTATTTCGAGGTAAAAAGGCTGAAATTCCCCTTATTTGGGGGCAAAAAGGCAAAAATTTCCCTTATTTTGGGGCAAAATTGCAGAAATTTCACTTACTACATTGTAATAAGTCAGAATTTTTCCTTATTTTGGGGCAAAAAAGACAGAAATTCCCTTTGTTTTGGATAAAAAAGACAGAAATTCCACTTATTTAGAGGTAAAAAAGCAGAAATTCCCCTTATTTTGGAGCAAAAATGAAGAAATTTCCCTTTTTTAAGGAAAAAAGGTATGCATTCTTCTTATTTTTGGGCAAAAAGGCAGAAATTCCCCGTATTTTGGAGCAAAATTGCAGAAATTCCCCTAATTGTGGGGCACAAAGTCAGAAATTGCCTATATGTTGGGGCAAAAAGACAGAAATTCTTTTTATTTTGGGGCAAAACTCAGAAATTCTACTTATTTTGGGGCAAAATTCCAGAAATTTCCCTAAATTTGGGGCAAAATTGCAGAAATTTCACTTATTTTGGGGCAAAATTGCAGAAATTTCACTTATTTCAGGGAAAAAAAGCAGAAATTTTCTTATTTTGGGCAAAAAGGCAGAAATTCTTAATATTTTGTGGCAAAAATGCAGAAATTCCCCTTATTTTTAGGTAAAAAGGCTGAAATTCCCCTTATTTGGGGGCAAAAAGGCAAAAATTTCCTTTATTTTGGGGCAAAATTGCAGAAATTTCACTTATTTCAGGGTCATAAGTAAGAAATTTTCTTTATTTTGGGGCAAAAAAGACAAGAATTCCCTTTGTTTTTGGGGAAGAAGACAGAAATTCCAATTATTTAGAGGCAAAAAAGCAGAAATTCTCCTTATTTTGGAGCAAAAATAAAGAAATTTCCCTTTTTTATGGCAAAAAGGTATGCATTCTTCTTATTTTCGGGCAAAAAGCCAGAAATCCCCCGTATTTTGGAGAAAAATTGCAGAAATTCCCCTAATTGTGGGGCAAAAATGCAGAAATTCCCTATATGTTGGGGCAAAAATACAGAAATTCTCCTTAATTTGGGGCAAAACACAGTAATTCCACTTATTTTTGGGCAAAATTCATAAATTTCCCATATTTTGGGGCAAAATTGCAAAAATTTCACTTATTTTGGTGCAAAATTGCAGAAATTTCCCTAAATTTGGGGCAAAATTGCAGAAATTTCACTTATTTTGGGGCAAAATTGCAGAAATTTCACTTATTTCAGTTAAAAAAAGCAGAAATTTTCTTATTTTGGGCAAAAAGGCAGAAATTCCTAATATTTTGTGGCAAAAATGCAGAAATTCCCCTTATTTTGAGGTAAAAAGGCTGAAATTACTCTTATTTGGGGGCAAAGAGGCAGATATTTCTCTTATTTTGGGGCAAAATTGCAGAAATTTCACTTATTTCAGGGTCATAAGTAAGAAATTTTCCTTATTTTGGGGCAAAAAAACAGAAATTCCCTTTGTTTTGGGGGAAAAAGACTGAAATTCCACTTTTTTAGAGGCAAAAATTCAGAAATTCCCCTTATTTTGGAGCAAAAATGAAAAAATTTCCCTTTTTTATGGCAAAAAGGTATGCATTCTTCTTATTTTCGGGGAAAAAGGCAGAAATTCCTCATATTTAGGAACAAAATTGCAGAAATTCCCCTAATTGTGTGGCAAAAAGGCAGAAATTACCTATATGTTGGGGCAAAAAAAACCAGAAATTCTCCTTATTTTGGGGCAAAACTCAGAAATTCCACTTATTTTGGGGCAAATTCCAGAAATTTCCATTATTTTGGGGCAAAATTGCAGAAATTTCACTTATTTTGGGGCAAAATTGCAGAAATTTCACTTATTTCAAGGAAAAAAGCAGAAATTTTCTTATTTTGAAACAAAAAGGAAGAAATTCCTAATATTTTGTCTCATAAATGCAGAAATTCCACTTTATTTTGAGGTAAAAAGGCTGAAATTCCCCTAATTTGGTGGCAAAAAGGCAAAAATTTCCTTTATTTTGGGGCAAAATTCCAGAAATTTCACTTATTTCAGGATAGTAAGTCAGAAATTTTCCTTATTTTGGGGCAAAAAAGACAGGAATTCCCTTTGTTTTGGCGGAAAAAGACAGAAATTCCACTTATTTAGAGGCAAAAAAAGCAGAAATTCCCCTTAATTTGGAGCAAAAATGAAGAAATTTCCTTTTTTTATGGCAAAAAGGTATGCATTCTTCTTATTTTCGGGCAAAAAGGCAGAAATTCCCCTATTTTGGAGCAAAATTGCAGAAATTCTCCTAATTGTGGGGCAAAAAGGCAGAAATTCTCTATATGTTGGGGCAAAAAGACAAAAAATCTCCTTATTTTGGGGCAAAACTCAGAAATTCCATTTATTTTGGGGCAAAATTCCAGAATTTTCACTTATTTTGGAGCGAAATTGCAGAAATTTCACTTATTTTGGAGCAAAATTACAGAAATTTCACTTATTTCAGAAAAAATAGGCAGAAATTTTCCTTACTTTGGGGCAAAAAGGCAGAAATTCTTAATATTTTGTGGCAAATATGCAGAAATTCCCCTTATTTCGAGATAAAAAGGCAGAAATTTTCCTTATTTGGGGGCAAAAAGGCAGAAATTCCCTTTGTTTTGGGGAAAAGAGACAGAAATTCCACTTCTTTACAGGCAAAAATGCAGAAATTCCCCTTATTTTGGAGCAAAAATTAAGAAATTTCCCTTTGTTATGGCAAAAAGGTATGCATTCTTCTTATTTTCCGGCAAAAAGGCAGAAATTCCCCGTATTTTGGAGCAAAATTGCAGAAATTCCCCTAATTGTGGGGCAAAAAGGCAGAAATTCTCTATATGTTGTGGCAAAAAACAGAAATTCTCCTTATTTTGGGGCAAAACTCAGAAATTCCACTTATTTTGGGGCAAAATTCCAGAAATTTTTCTTCTTTTAGGGCAAAACTGCAGAAATTTCACTTATTTTTGTGTAAAATTGCAGAAATTTCACTTATTTGGAGGCAAAATTGCAGAAATTTCACTTATTTCAGAGAAAAAAGGCAGAAATTTTCCTTATTTTGGGGCAAAACGGCAGTAATTCCTAATATTTTGTTGCAAAAATGCAGAAATTCCCCTTATTTCAAGGTAAAAAGGCTGAAATTCCCCTTATTTGGGGGCAAAAAGGCAGAAATTTTCCTTATTTTGGGGCAAAATTGCAGAAATTTCACTTACTTCATTGTAATAAGTCAGAATTTTTCCTTATTTTGGGGCAAAGAAGACAGAAATTCCCTTTGTTTTGGGTAAAAAAGAAAGAAATTCCACATTTTTAGAGGCAAAATGCAGAAATTCCCCTTATTTTGGAGCAAAAATAAGAAATTTCCCTTTTTTAAGGAAAAAAGTTATGCATTCTTCTTATTTTTGGGCAAAAAGGCAGAAATTCCCCGTGTTTTGGAGCAAAATTGCAGAAATTCCCCTAATTGTGGGGCACAAAGTCAGAAATTGCCTATATGTTGGGGCAAAAAGACAGAAATTCTTTTTATTTTGGGGCAAAACTCAGAAATTCTACTTATTTTGGGGCAAAATTCCAGAAATTTCCCTTAATTTGGGGCAAAATTGCAGAAATTTCACTTATTTTGGGGCAAAATTGCAGAAATTTCACTTATTTCAGGGAAAAAAAGCAGAAATTTTCTTATTTTGGGGCAAAAAGGCAGAAATTCCTAATATTTTGTGGCAAAAATGCAGAAATTCCCCTTATTTTTAGGTAAAAAGGCTGAAATTCCCCTTATTTGGGGGCAAAAAGGCAAAAATTTCCTACATTTTGGGGCAAAATTGCCGAAATTTCAGTTATTTCAGGGTCATAAGTAAGAAATTTTCCTTATTTTGGGGCAAAAAAGACAGGAATTCCCTTAGTTTTGGGGAAAGAAGACAGAAATTACAATTATTTAGAGGCAAAAAAGCAGAAATTTCCCTTATTTTGGATCAAAAATAAAGAAATTTCCCTTTTTTTATGGGAAAAAGTAATGCATTCTTCTTATTTTCGGGCAAAAAGGCAGAAATCCCCCATATTTTGGAGCAAAATTGCAGAAATTCCTCTAATTGTGGGGCAAAAATGCAGAAATTCCCTATATGCTGGGGCAAAAATACAGAAATTCTCCTTATTTTGGGGCAAAACACAGAAATTCCACTTATTTTGGAGCAAAATTCCAGAAATTTTCACATATTGGGGTAAAATTGCAGAAATTTCACTTATTTTGGGGCAAAATTGCAGAAATTTCACTTATTTTGGGGCAAAATTACAGAAATTTCACTTATTTCGGGGAAAAAAGGCAGAAATTTTCCTTATTTTGGGGCAAAAAAGCCGGAAATTCCTTATATTTTGTGGCAAAAATGCAGAAATTCCCCTTATTTTGGAGCAAAAATGAAGAAATTTCCCTTTTTCATGGCAAAAAGGTATGCATTCTTCTTATTTTCGGGCAAAAAGGCAGAAATTCCTCATATTTAGGAGCAAAATTGCAGAAATTCTCCTAATTGTGGGGCAAAAAGGCAGAAATTACCTATATGTTGGGGCAAAAAAAAAACAGAAATTCTCCTAATTTTGGGGCAAAACCCAGAAATTCCACTTATTTTGGGGCAAAATTCCAGAAATTTCCATTATTTTGGGGCAAAATTGCAGAAATTTCACCTATTTGGGGGCAAAATTGCAGAAATTTCACTTATTTCAGGGAAAAAAGGCAGAAATTTTCCTTATTTTGGGGCAAAACGGCAGTAATTCCTAATATTTAGTTGCAAAAATGCAGAAATTCCCTTTATTTCGAGGTAAAAAGGCTGAAATTCCCCTTATTTGGGGGCAAAAAGGCAAAAATTTCCCTTATTTTGGGGCAAAATTGCAGAAATTTCACTTACTACATTGTAATAAGTCAGAATTTTTCCTTATTTTGGGGCAAAAAAGACAGAAATTCCCTTTGTTTTGGATAAAAAAGACAGAAATTCCACTTATTTAGAGGTAAAAAAGCAGAAATTCCCCTTATTTTGGAGCAAAAATGAAGAAATTTCCCTTTTTTAAGGAAAAAAGGTATGCATTCTTCTTATTTTTGGGCAAAAAGGCAGAAATTCCCCGTATTTTGGAGCAAAATTGCAGAAATTCCCCTAATTGTGGGGCACAAAGTCAGAAATTGCCTATATGTTGGGGCAAAAAGACAGAAATTCTTTTTATTTTGGGGCAAAACTCAGAAATTCTACTTATTTTGGGGCAAAATTCCAGAAATTTCCCTAAATTTGGGGCAAAATTGCAGAAATTTCACTTATTTTGGGGCAAAATTGCAGAAATTTCACTTATTTCAGGGAAAAAAAGCAGAAATTTTCTTATTTTGGGCAAAAAGGCAGAAATTCTTAATATTTTGTGGCAAAAATGCAGAAATTCCCCTTATTTTTAGGTAAAAAGGCTGAAATTCCCCTTATTTGGGGGCAAAAAGGCAAAAATTTCCTTTATTTTGGGGCAAAATTGCAGAAATTTCACTTATTTCAGGGTCATAAGTAAGAAATTTTCTTTATTTTGGGGCAAAAAAGACAAGAATTCCCTTTGTTTTGGGGGAAGAAGACAGAAATTCCAATTATTTAGAGGCAAAAAAGCAGAAATTCTCCTTATTTTGGAGCAAAAATAAAGAAATTTCCCTTTTTTATGGCAAAAAGGTATGCATTCTTCTTATTTTCGGGCAAAAAGCCAGAAATCCCCCGTATTTTGGAGAAAAATTGCAGAAATTCCCCTAATTGTGGGGCAAAAATGCAGAAATTCCCTATATGTTGGGGCAAAAATACAGAAATTCTCCTTAATTTGGGGCAAAACACAGTAATTCCACTTATTTTTGGGCAAAATTCCACAAATTTCCCATATTTTGGGGCAAAATTGCAAAAATTTCACTTATTTTGGGGCAAAATTGCAGAAATTTCCCTAAATTTGGGGCAAAATTGCAGAAATTTCACTTATTTTGGGGCAAAATTGCAGAAATTTCACTTATTTCAGTTAAAAAAAGCAGAAATTTTCTTATTTTGGGCAAAAAGGCAGAAATTCCTAATATTTTGTGGCAAAAATGCAGAAATTCCCCTTATTTTGAGGTAAAAAGGCTGAAATTACTCTTATTTGGGGGCAAAGAGGCAGATATTTCTCTTATTTTGGGGCAAAATTGCAGAAATTTCACTTATTTCAGGGTCATAAGTAAGAAATTTTCCTTATTTTGGGGCAAAAAAACAGAAATTCCCTTTATTTTGGGGGAAAAAGACTGAAATTCCACTTTTTTAGAGGCAAAAATTCAGAAATTCCCCTTATTTTGGAGCAAAAATGAAAAAATTTCCCTTTTTTATGGCAAAAAGGTATGCATTCTTCTTATTTTCGGGGAAAAAGGCAGAAATTCCTCATATTTAGGAACAAAATTGCAGAAATTCCCCTAATTGTGTGGCAAAAAGGCAGAAATTACCTATATGTTGGGGCAAAAAAAACCAGAAATTCTCCTTATTTTGGGGCAAAACTCAGAAATTCCACTTATTTTGGGGCAAATTCCAGAAATTTCCATTATTTTGGGGCAAAATTGCAGAAATTTCACTTATTTTGGGGCAAAATTGCAGAAATTTCACTTATTTCAAGGAAAAAAGCAGAAATTTTCTTATTTTGAATCAAAAAGGAAGAAATTCCTAATATTTTGTCTCATAAATGCAGAAATTCCACTTTATTTTGAGGTAAAAAGGCTGAAATTCCCCTAATTTGGTGGCAAAAAGGCAAAAATTTCCTTTATTTTGGGGCAAAATTCCAGAAATTTCACTTATTTCAGGATAGTAAGTCAGAAATTTTCCTTATTTTGGGGCAAAAAAGACAGGAATTCCCTTTGTTTTGGCGGAAAAAGACAGAAATTCCACTTATTTAGAGGCAAAAAAGCAGAAATTCCCCTTAATTTGGAGCAAAAATGAAGAAATTTCCTTTTTTTATGGCAAAAAGGTATGCATTCTTCTTATTTTCGGGCAAAAAGGCAGAAATTCCCCTATTTTGGAGCAAAATTGCAGAAATTCTCCTAATTGTGGGGCAAAAAGGCAGAAATTCTCTATATGTTGGGGCAAAAAGACAAAAAATCTCCTTATTTTGGGGCAAAACTCAGAAATTCCATTTATTTTGGGGCAAAATTCCAGAATTTTCACTTATTTTGGAGCGAAATTGCAGAAATTTCACTTATTTTGGAGCAAAATTACAGAAATTTCACTTATTTCAGAAAAAATAGGCAGAAATTTTCCTTACTTTGGGGCAAAAAGGCAGAAATTCTTAATATTTTGTGGCAAAAATGCAGAAATTCCCCTTATTTCGAGATAAAAAGGCAGAAATTTTCCTTATTTGGGGGCAAAAAGGCAGAAATTCCCTTTGTTTTGGGGAAAAGAGACAGAAATTCCACTTCTTTACAGGCAAAAATGCAGAAATTCCCCTTATTTTGGAGCAAAAATTAAGAAATTTCCCTTTGTTATGGCAAAAAGGTATGCATTCTTCTTATTTTCCGGCAAAAAGGCAGAAATTCCCCGTATTTTGGAGAAAAATTGCAGAAATTCCCCTAATTGTGGGGCAAAAAGGCAGAAATTCTCTATATGTTGTGGCAAAAAACAGAAATTCTCCTTATTTTGGGGCAAAACTCAGAAATTCCACTTATTTTGGGGCAAAATTCCAGAAATTTTTCTTCTTTTAGGGCAAAACTGCAGAAATTTCACTTATTTTTGTGTAAAATTGCAGAAATTTCACTTATTTGGAGGCAAAATTGCAGAAATTTCACTTATTTCAGAGAAAAAAGGCAGAAATTTTCCTTATTTTGGGGCAAAACGGCAGTAATTCCTAATATTTTGTTGCAAAAATGCAGAAATTCCCCTTATTTCAAGGTAAAAAGGCTGAAATTCCCCTTATTTGGGGGCAAAAAGGCAGAAATTTCCCTTATTTTGGGGCAAAATTGCAGAAATTTCACTTACTTCATTGTAATAAGTCAGAATTTTTCCTTATTTTGGGGCAAAGAAGACAGAAATTCCCTTTGTTTTGGGTAAAAAAGAAAGAAATTCCACATTTTTAGAGGCAAAATGCAGAAATTCCCCTTATTTTGGAGCAAAAATAAGAAATTTCCCTTTTTTAAGGAAAAAAGTTATGCATTCTTCTTATTTTTGGGCAAAAAGGCAGAAATTCCCCGTGTTTTGGAGCAAAATTGCAGAAATTCCCCTAATTGTGGGGCACAAAGTCAGAAATTGCCTATATGTTGGGGCAAAAAGACAGAAATTCTTTTTATTTTGGGGCAAAACTCAGAAATTCTACTTATTTTGGGGCAAAATTCCAGAAATTTCCCTTAATTTGGGGCAAAATTGCAGAAATTTCACTTATTTTGGGGCAAAATTGCAGAAATTTCACTTATTTCAGGGAAAAAAAGCAGAAATTTTCTTATTTTGGGGCAAAAAGGCAGAAATTCCTAATATTTTGTGGCAAAAATGCAGAAATTCCCCTTATTTTTAGGTAAAAAGGCTGAAATTCCCCTTATTTGGGGGCAAAAAGGCAAAAATTTCCTACATTTTGGGCCAAAATTGCCGAAATTTCAGTTATTTCAGGGTCATAAGTAAGAAATTTTCCTTATTTTGGGGCAAAAAAGACAGGAATTCCCTTTGTTTTGGGGAAAGAAGACAGAAATTACAATTATTTAGAGGCAAAAAAGCAGAAATTTCCCTTATTTTGGATCAAAAATAAAGAAATTTCCCTTTTTTTATGGGAAAAAGTAATGCATTCTTCTTATTTTCGGGCAAAAAGGCAGAAATCCCCCATATTTTGGAGCAAAATTGCAGAAATTCCTCTAATTGTGGGGCAAAAATGCAGAAATTCCCTATATGCTGGGGCAAAAATACAGAAATTCTCCTTATTTTGGGGCAAAACACAGAAATTCCACTTATTTTGGAGCAAAATTCCAGAAATTTCCCACATATTGGGGTAAAATTGCAGAAATTTCTCTTATTTTGGGGCAAAATTGCAGAAATTTCACTTATTTTGGGGCAAAATTACAGAAATTTCACTTATTTCGGGGAAAAAAGGCAGAAATTTTCCTTATTTTGGGGCAAAAAAGCCGGAAATTCCTTATATTTTGTGGCAAAAATGCAGAAATTCCCCTTATTTCGAGGTAAAAAGGCTGAAATTCCCCTTATTTAGGGGCAAAAAGGCAGAAATTTCCCTTATTTTGTGGCAAAATTGCAGAAATTTCACTTACTTCAGGGAAATAAGTCAGAATTTTTCCTTATTTTGGGGCAAAAAAGACAGAAATTCCCTTTGTTTTGGGGGAAAAAGACAGAAATTCCACTTATTTAGAGGCAAAAAAGTGGAAATTCCCCTTATATTGGAGCAAAAATGAAGACATTTCCGTTTTATGGCAAAAAGATATGCATTCTTCTTATTTTCGGGCAAAAATACAGAAATTACCCGTATTTTGGAGCAAAATTGCAGAAATTTCCCTAATTGTGGGGCAAAAAGGCAGAAATTCTCTATATGTTGGGGCAAAAAGACAGAAATTCTCCTTATTTTGGGGCAAAACTCAGAAATTCCACTTAATTTTGGGCAAATTCCAGAAATTTCCTATTATTTGGGGCAAAATTGCAGAAATTTCACTTATTTTGGGGCAAAATTGCAGAAATTTCACTTATTTAGGGGCACAATTGCAGAAATTTCACTTATTTCAGGGAAAAAAGGCAGAAATTTTCCTTATTTTGGGGCAAAATGCAGAAATTCCTAATATTTTGTGGCAAAAATGCAGAAATTCCCCTTATTTCGAGGTAAAAAGGCTGAAATTCCCCTTATTTGGGGGCAAAAAGGCAGAAATTGCTTGTATTTTGGTACAAAATTGCAGAAATTTTCTTTATTTTGGGGCAAAATACAGAAATTCCCCATATTTTAGGGCAAAAGCAGAGATTACCCTTATTATCAGGTAAAAAGGCTGAAATTTCCCTTATTTTGGGGCAAAAAGACAGAAATTCCCCTTATTTTGTGGCAAAAATGCAGAAATTTCCCTTATTTTGGGGCAAAATTGCAGAAATTTCACTTATTTCAGGGTAATAAGTCAGAAATTTTCTTTATTTTGGGGCAAAAAAGAGAGAAATTCCCTTTGTTTTGGGGAAAAGAGACAGAAATTCCACTTATTTACAGGCAAAAATGCAGAAATTCCCCTTATTTTGGAGCAAAAATGAAGAAATTTCCCTTTGTTATGGCAAAAAGGTATGCATTCTTCTTATTTTCGGGCAAAAAGGCAGAAATTCCCCGTATTTTGGA
Organism: Micromys minutus; assembly: GCF_963924665.1. Taxonomy (NCBI): domain Eukaryota; kingdom Metazoa; phylum Chordata; class Mammalia; order Rodentia; family Muridae; genus Micromys; species Micromys minutus. The sequence goes on along the minus strand of NW_027667904.1, from coordinate 265,005 downwards.
GAAAAATTGCAGAAATTCCCCTAATTGTGGGGCAAAAAGGCAGAAATTCTCTATATGTTGTGGCAAAAAACAGAAATTCTCCTTATTTTGGGGCAAAACTCAGAAATTCCACTTATTGTGGGGCAAAATTCCAGAAATTTTTCTTCTTTTAGGGCAAAACTGCAGAAATTTCACTTATTTTTGTGTAAAATTGCAGAAATTCCCCTTATTTTAAGGTAAAAAGGCTGAAATTCCCCTTATTTGGGGGCAAAAAGGCAGAAATTTCCCTTATTTTGGGGCAAAATTGCAGAAATTTCACTTACTTCAGTGTAATAAGGAAGAATTTTTCCTTATTTTGGGGCAAAGAAGACAGAAATTCCCTTTGTTTTGGGTAAAAAAGACAGAAATTCCACATTTTTAGAGGCAAAATGCAGAAATTCCCCTTATTTTGGAGCAAAAATAAGAAATTTCCCTTTTTTTAAAAAAAAAGTTATGCATTCTTCTTATTTTTGGGCAAAAAGGCAGAAATTCCCCGTATTTTGGAGCAAAATTGCAGAAATTCCCCTAATTGTGGGGCACAAAGTCAGAAATTGCCTATATGTTGGGGCAAAAAGACAGAAATTCTTTTTATTTTGGGGCAAAACTAAGAAATTCTACTTATTTTGGGGCAAAATTCCAGAAATTTCCCTTAATTTGGGGCAAAATTGCAGAAATTTCACTTATTTAGGGGCACAATTGCAGAAATTTCACTTATTTCAGGGAAAAAAGGCAGAAATTTTCCTTATTTTGGGGCAAAATGCAGAAATTCCTAATATTTTGTGGCAAAAATGCAGAAATTCCCCTTATTTCGAGGTAAAAAGGCTGAAATTCCCCTTATTTGGGGGCAAAAAGGCAGATATTGCTTGTATTTTGGTACAAAATTGCAGAAATTTTCTTTATTTTGGGGCAAAATACAGAAATTCCCCATATTTTAGGGCAAAAAGCAGAGATTACCCTTATTATCAGGTAAAAAGGCTGAAATTTCCCTTATTTTGGGGCAAAAAGACAGAAATTCCCCTTATTTTGTGGCAAAAATGCAGAAATTTCCCTTATTTTGGGGCAAAATTGCAGAAATTTCACTTATTTCAGGGTAATAAGTCAGAAATTTTCTTTATTTTGGGGCAAAAAAGAGAGAAATTCCCTTTGTTTTGGGGAAAAGAGACAGAAATTCCACTTATTTACAGGCAAAAATGCAGAAATTCCCCTTATTTTGGAGCAAAAATGAAGAAATTTCCCTTTGTTATGGCAAAAAGGTATGCATTCTTCTTATTTTCGGGCAAAAAGGCAGAAATTCCCCGTATTTTGGAGAAAAATTGCAGTAATTCCCCTAATTGTGGGGCAAAAAGGCAGAAATTCTCTATATGTTGTGGCAAAAAACAGAAATTCTCCTTATTTTGGGGCAAAACTCAGAAATTCCACTTATTGTGGGGCAAAATTCCAGAAATTTTTCTTCTTTTAGGGCAAAACTGCAGAAATTTCACTTATTTTTGTGTAAAATTGCAGAAATTCCCCTCATTTCAAGGTAAAAATGCTGAAATTCCCCTTATTTGGGGGCAAAAAGGCAGAAATTTCCCTTATTTTGGGGCAAAATTGCAGAAATTTCACTTACTTCATTGTAATAAGTCAGAATTTTTCCTTATTTTGGGGCAAAGAAGACAGAAATTCCCTTTGTTTTGGGTAAAAAAGACAGAAATTCCACATTTTTAGAGGCAAAATGCAGAAATTCCCCTTATTTTGGAGCAAAAATAAGAAATTTCCCTTTTTTAAGGAAAAAAGTTATGCATTCTTCTTATTTTTGGGCAAAAAGGCAGAAATTCCCCGTATTTTGGAGCAAAATTGCAGAAATTCCCCTAATTGTGGGGCACAAAGTCAGAAATTGCCTATATGTTGGGGCAAAAAGACAGAAATTCTTTTTATTTTGGGGCAAAACTCAGAAATTCTACTTATTTTGGGGCAAAATTCCAGAAATTTCCCTTAATTTGGGGCAAAATTGCAGAAATTTCACTTATTTTGGGGCAAAATTGCAGAAATTTCACTTATTTCAGGGAAAAAAAGCAGAAATTTTCTTATTTTGGGGCAAAAAGGCAGAAATTCCTAATATTTTGTGGCAAAAATGCAGAAATTCCCCTTATTTTTAGGTAAAAAGGCTGAAATTCCCCTTATTTGGGGGCAAAAAGGCAAAAATTTCCTTTATTTTGGGGCAAAATTGCAGAAATTTCACTTATTTCAGGGTCATAAGTAAGAAATTTTCCTTATTTTGGGGCAAAAAAGACAGGAATTCCCTTTGTTTTGGGGAAAGAAGACAGAAATTCCAATTATTTAGAGGCAAAAAAGCAGAAATTTCCCTTATTTTGGAGCAAAAATAAAGAAATTTCCCTTTTTTATGGGAAAAAGTAATGCATTCTTCTTATTTTCGGGCAAAAATGCAGAAATCCCCCGTATTTTGGAGCAAAATTGCAGAAATTCCCCTAATTGTGGGGCAAAAATGCAGAAATTCCCTATATATAGGGGCAAAAATACAGAAATTCTCCTTATTTTGGGGCAAAACACAGAAATTCCACTTATTTTGGGGCAAAATTCCAGAAATTTCCCATATATTGAGGCAAAATTGCAGAAATTTCAGTTATTTTGGGGCAAAATTGCAGAAATTTCACTTATTTTGGGGCAAAATTACAGAAATTTTACTTATTTTAGGGAAAAAAGGCAGAAATTTTCCTTATTTTGGGGCAAAAAAGCCGGAAATTCCTAATATTTTGTGGCAAAATGCAGAAATTCCCCTTATTTCAAGGTAAAAAGGCTGAAATTCCCCTTATTTGGGGGCAAAAAGGCAGAAATTTCCCTTATTTTGTGGCAAAATTGCAGAAATTTCACATATTTTGGGGCAAAATTGCAGAAATTTCACTTATTTCAGGGAAAAAAAGCAGAAATTTTCTTATTCTGGGGCAAAAAGGCAGAAATTCCTAATATTTTGTGGCAAAAATGCAGAAATTTCTTTTATTTTGAGGTAAAAAGGCTGAAATTTCCCTTACTTGGGGGCAAAAATGCAGAAATTCTCCTTATTTTGAGGTAAAAGGCTGAAATTCCCCTTATTTGGGGGCAAAAAGCAGAAATTTCCCTTATTTTGGGGCAAAATTGCAGAAATTTCACTTACTTCAGGGTAATAAGTCAGAATTTTTCCTTATTTTGGGGCAAAAAAGACAGAAATTCCCTTTGTTTTGGGGAAAAAGACAGAAATTCCACTTATTTAGAGGCAAAAATGTGGAAATTCCCCTTATTTTGGAGCAAAAATGAAGACATTTCCATTTTATGGCAAAAAGATATGCATTCTTCTTATTTCGGGCAAAAATGCAGAAATTCCCCGTATTTTGGAGCAAAATTGCAGAAATTCCCCTAATTGTGGGGCAAAAAGGCAGAAATTCTCTATATGTTGGGGCAAAAAGACAGAAATTCTCCTTATTTTGGGGCAAAACTCAGAAATTCCACTTAATTTGGGGCAAATTCCAGAAATTTCCTATATTTTGGGGCAAAATTGCAGAAATTTCACTTATTTTGGGGCAAAATTGCAGAAATTTCACTTATTTTGAGGCACAATTGCAGAAATTTCACTTATTTCAGGGAAAAAAGGCAGAAATTTTCCTTATTTTGGGGTAAAAAGGCAGAAATTCCTAATATTTTGTGGCAAAAATGCAGAAATTCCCCTTATTTCGAGGTAAAAAGGCTGAAATTCCCCTTATTTGGGGGCAAAAAGGCAGAAATTGCTTTTATTTTGGTACAAAATTGCAGAAATTTTCTTTATTTTGGGGCAAAATACAGAAATTCCCCATATTTTAGGGCAAAAAGCAGAGATTACCCTTATTATCAGGTAAAAAGGCTGAAATTTCCCTTATTTTGGGGCAAAAAGACAGAAATTCCCTTTATTTTGTGGCAAAAATGCAGAAATTTCCCTTATTTTAGGGCAAAATTGCAGAAATTTCACTTATTTCAGGGTATTAAGTCAGAAATTTTCTTTATTTTGGGGCAAAATGAGAGAAATTCCCTTTGTTTTGGGGAAAAGAGACAGAAATTCCACATATTTACAGGCAAAAATGCAGAAATTTCCCTTATTTTGGAGCAAAAATTAAGAAATTTCCCTTTGTTATGGCAAAAAGGTATGCATTCTTCTTATTTTCGGGCAAAAAGGCAGAAATTCCCCGTATTTTGGAGAAAAATTGCAGAAATTCCCCTAATTGTGGGGCAAAAAGGCAGAAATTCTCTATATGTTGTGGCAAAAAACAGAAATTCTCCTTATTTTGGGGCAAAACTCAGAAATTCCACTTATTTTGGGGCAAAATTCCAGAAATTTTTCTTCTTTTAGGGCAAAACTGCAGAAATTTCACTTATTTTTGTGTAAAATTGCAGAAATTTCACTTATTTGGAGGCAAAATTGAAGAAATTTCACTTATTTCAGGGAAAAAAGGCAGAAATTTTCCTTATTTAGGGGCAAAACGGCAGTAATTCCTAATATTTTGTTGCAAAAATGCAGAAATTCCCCTTATTTCAAGGTAAAAAGGCTGAAATTCCCCTTATTTGGGGGCAAAAAGGCAGAAATTTTCTTATTTTGGGGCAAAATTGCAGAAATTTCACTTACTTCATTGTAATAAGTCAGAATTTTTCCTTATTTTGGGGCAAAGAAGACAGAAATTCCCTTTGTTTTGGGTAAAAAAGACAGAAATTCCACATTTTTAGAGGCAAAATGCAGAAATTCCCCTTATTTTGGAGCAAAAATAAGAAATTTCCCTTTTTTAAGGAAAAAAGTTATGCATTCTTCTTATTTTTGGGCAAAAAGGCAGAAATTCCCCGTATTTTGGAGCAAAATTGCAGAAATTCCCCTAATTGTGGGGCACAAAGTCAGAAATTGCCTATATGTTGGGGCAAAAAGACAGAAATTCTTTTTATTTTGAGGCAAAACTCAGAAATTCTACTTATTTTGGGGCAAAATTCCAGAAATTTCCCTTAATTTGGGGCAAAATTGCAGAAATTTCACTTATTTTGGGGCAAAATTGCAGAAATTTCACTTATTTCAGGGAAAAAAAGCAGAAATTTTCTTATTTTGGGGCAAAAAGGCAGAAATTCCTAATATTTTGTGGCAAAAATGCAGAAATTCCCCTTATTTTTAGGTAAAAAGGCTGAAATTCCCCTTATTTGGGGGCAAAAAGGCAAAAATTTCCTTTATTTGGCGGCAAAATTGCAGAAATTTCACTTATTTCAGGGTCATAAGTAAGAAATTTTCCTTATTTTGGGGCAAAAAAGACAGGAATTCCCTTTGTTTGGGGAAAGAAGACAGAAATTACAATTATTTAGAGGCAAAAAAGCAGAAATTTCCCTTATTTTGGAGCAAAAATAAAGAAATTTCCCTTTTTTATGGGAAAAAGTAATGCATTCTTCTTATTTTCGGGCAAAAAGGCAGAAATCCCCCATATTTTGGAGCAAAATTGCAGAAATTCCCCTAATTGTGGGGCAAAAATGCAGAAATTCCCAATATGTTGGGGCAAAAATACAGAAATTCTCCTTATTTTGGGGCAAAACACAGAAATTCCACTTATTTTGGGGCAAAATTCCAGAAATTTCCCATATATTGGGGTAAAATTGCAGAAATTTCACTTATTTTGGGGCAAAATTGCAGAAATTTCACTTATTTTGGGGCAAAATTACAGAAATTTCACTTATTTCGGGGAAAAAAGGCAGAAATTTTCCTTATTTTGGGGCAAAAATGCAGAAATTTCACAAATCTCAGGGTAATAAGTCAGAAATTTTCTTTATTTTGGGGCAAAAAAAAGAGAAATTCCCTTTGTTTTGGGGAAAAGAGACAGAAATTCCACTTATTTAGAGGCAAAAGAGCAGAAATTCCCCTTATTTTGGAGCAAAAATGAAGAAATTTCCCTTTTTTATGGCAAAAAGTTATGCATTCTACTTATTTTCGGGCAAAAAGGCAGAAATTCTCCGTATTTTAGAGCAAAATTGCAGAAATTCCCATAATTGTGGGGCAAAAAGGCAGAAATTCTCTATATGTTGTGGCAAAAAACAGAAATTCTCCTTATTTTGGGGCAAAACTCAGGATTTCCACTTATTTTGGGGCAAAATTCCAGAAATTTTTCTTCTTTTAGGGCAAAACTGCAGAAATTTCACTTATTTTTGTGTAAAATTGCAGAAATTTCACTTATTTGGGGGCAAAATTGCAGAAATTTCACTTATTTCAGGGAAAAATGGCAGAAATTTTCCTTATTTTGGGGGAAAACGGCAGTAATTCCTAATATTTTGTTGCAAAAATGCAGAAATTCCCCTTATTTCAAGGTAAAAAGGCTGAAATTCCCCTTATTTGGGGGCAAAAAGGCAGAAATTTCTCTTATTTTGGGGCAAAATTGCAGAAATTTCACTTACTTCAATGTAATAAGTCAGAATTTTTCCTTATTTTGGGGCAAAGAAGACAGAAATTCCCTTTGTTTTGAGTAAAAAAGACAGAAATTCCACTTATTTAGAGGCAAAGTAGCAGAAATTCCCCTTATTTTGGAGCAAAAATAAGAAATTTCTCTTTTTTAAGGAAAAAAGGTATGCATTCTTCTTATTTTTGGGCAAAAAGGCAGAAATTCCCCGTATTTTGGAGCAAAATTGCAGAAATTCCCCTAATTGTGGGGCACAATGTCAGAAATTGCCTATATGTTGGGGCAAAAAGACAGAAATTCTTTTTATTTTGGGGCAAAACTCAGAAATTCTACTTATTTTGGGGCAAAATTCCAGAAATTTCCCTTAATTTGGGGCAAAATTGCAGAAATTTCACTTATTTTGGGGCAAAATTGCAGAAATTTCACTTATTTCAGGGAAAAAAGCAGAAATTTTCTTATTTTGGGGCAAAAAGGCAGAAATTCCTAATATTTTGTGGCAAAAATGCAGAAATTCCCCTTATTTTTAGGTAAAAAGACTGAAATTCCCCTTATTTGGGGGCAAAAAGGCAAAAATTTCCTTTATTTTGGGGCAAAATTGCAGAAATTTCACTTATTTCAGGGTCATAAGTAAGAAATTTTCCTTATTTTGGGGCAAAAAAGACAGGAATTCCCTTTGTTTTGGGGGAAGAAGACAGAAATTCCAATTATTTAGAGGCAAAAAAGCATAAATTCCCCTTATTTTGGAGCAAAAATAAAGAAATTTCCCTTTTTTATGGCAAAAAGGTATGCATTCTTCTTATTTTCGGGCAAAAAGGCAGAAATCCTACGTATTTTGGAGCAAAATTGCAGAAATTCCCCTAATTGTGGGGCAAAAATGCAGAAATTCCATATATGTTGGAGCAAAAATACAGATATTCTCCTTATTTTGGGGCAAAACACCAAAATTTCACTTATTTTGGGGCAAAATTCCAGAAATTTCCCATATTTTGGGGCAAAATTGCCGAAATTTCACTTATTTTGCGGCAAAATTGCAGAAATTTCACTTATTTTGGGGCAAAATTACAGAAATTTCACTTATTTCAGGGAAAAAAGGCAGAAATTTTCCTTATTTTGTGGCAAAAAGGCAGAAATTCCTAATATTTTGTGGCAATAATTCAGAAATTCCCCTTATTTCGAGGTAAAAAGGCTGAAATTCCTATTATTTGGGGGCAAAAAGGCAGAAATTTCCCTTATTATGGGGCAAAATTGCAGAAATTTCACATACTTCAGGAAAATAAGGCAGAATTTTTCCTTATTTTGGGGCAAAAAAGACAGAAATCCTATTTGTTTTTGGGGAAAAAGACAGAAATTCCACTTTTTTAGAGGCAAAAATTCAGAAATTCCCCTTATTTTGGAGCAAAAATGAAGAAATTTCCCTTTTTCATGGCAAAAAGGTATGCATTCTTCTTATTTTCGGGCAAAAAGGCAGAAATTCCTCATATTTAGGAGCAAAATTGCAGAAATTCTCCTAATTGTGGGGCAAAAAGGCAGAAATTACCTATATGTTGGGGCAAAAAAAAACAGAAATTCTCCTAATTTTGGGGCAAAACCCAGAAATTCCACTTATTTTGGGGCAAAATTCCAGAAATTTCCATTATTTTGGGGCAAAATTGCAGAAATTTCACCTATTTGGGGGCAAAATTGCAGAAATTTCACTTATTTCAGGGAAAAAAGGCAGAAATTTTCCTTATTTTGGGGCAAAACGGCAGTAATTCCTAATATTTAGTTGCAAAAATGCAGAAATTCCCCTTATTTTTAGGTAAAAAGGCTGAAATTCCCCTTATTTGGGGGCAAAAAGGCAGAAATTTCCCTTATTTTGGGGCAAAATTGCAGAAATTTCACTTACTACATTGTAATAAGTCAGAATTTTTCCTTATTTTGGGGCAAAAAAGACAGAAATTCCCTTTGTTTTGGATAAAAAAGACAGAAATTCCACTTATTTAGAGGTAAAAAAGCAGAAATTCCCCTTATTTTGGAGCAAAAATGAAGAAATTTCCCTTTTTTAAGGAAAAAAGGTATGCATTCTTCTTATTTTTGGGCAAAAAGGCAGAAATTCCCCGTATTTTGGAGCAAAATTGCAGAAATTCCCCTAATTGTGGGGCACAAATTCAGAAATTACCTATATGTTGGGGCAAAAAGACAGAAATTCTTTTTATTTTGGGGCAAAACTCAGAAATTCTACTTATTTTGGGGCAAAATTCCAGAAATTTCCCTAAATTTGGGGCAAAATTGCAGAAATTTCACTTATTTTGGGGCAAAATTGCAGAAATTTCACTTATTTCAGGGAAAAAAAGCAGAAATTTTCTTATTTTGGGCAAAAAGGCAGAAATTCTTAATATTTTGTGGCAAAAATGCAGAAATTCCCCTTATTTTGAGGTAAAAAGGCTGAAATTCCCCTTATTTGGGGGCAAAAAGGCAAAAATTTCCTTTATTTTGGGGCAAAATTGCAGAAATTTCACTTATTTCAGGGTCATAAGTAAGAAATTTTCTTTATTTTGGGGCAAAAAAGACAGGTATTCCCTTTGTTTTGCGGGAAGAAGACAGAAATTCCAATTATTTAGAGGCAAAAAAGCAGAAATTCTCCTTATTTTGGAGCAAAAATAAAGAAATTTCCCTTTTTTATGGCAAAAAGGTATGCATTCTTCTTATTTTCGGGCAAAAAGCCAGAAATCCCCCGTATTTTTGAGAAAAATTGCAGAAATTCCCCTAATTGTGGGGCAAAAATGCAGAAATTCCCTATATGTTGGGGCAAAAATACAGAAATTCTCCTTAATTTGGGGCAAAACACAGTAATTCCACTTATTTTTGGGCAAAATTCCACAAATTTCCCATATTTTGGGGCAAAATTGCAAAAATTTCACTTATTTTGGGGCAAAATTGCAGAAATTTCCCTAAATTTGGGGCAAAATTGCAGAAATTTCACTTATTTTGGGGCAAAATTGCAGAAATTTCACTTATTTCAGTTAAAAAAAGCAGAAATTTTCTTATTTTGGGCAAAAAGGCAGAAATTCCTAATATTTTGTGGCAAAAATGCAGAAATTCCCCTTATTTTGAGGTAAAAAGGCTGAAATTACTCTTATTTGGGGGCAAAGAGGCAGAAATTTCTCTTATTTTGGGGCAAAATTGCAGAAATTTCACTTATTTCAGGGTCATAAGTAAGAAATTTTCCTTATTTTGGGGCAAAAAAACAGAAATTCCCCTTGTTTTGGGGGAAAAAGACTGAAATTCCACTTTTTTAGAGGCAAAAATTCAGAAATTCCCCTTATTTTGGAGCAAAAATGAAAAAATTTCCCTTTTTTATGGCAAAAAGGTATGCATTCTTCTTATTTTCGGGGAAAAAGGCAGAAGTTCCTCATATTTAGGAACAAAATTGCAGAAATTCCCCTAATTGTGTGGCAAAAAGGCAGAAATTACCTATATGTTGGGGCAAAAAAAAACAGAAATTCTCCTTATTTTGGGGCAAAACTCAGAAATTCCACTTATTTTGGGGCAAATTCCAGAAATTTCCATTATTTTGGGGCAAAATTGCAGAAATTTCACTTATTTTGGGGCAAAATTGCAGAAATTTCACTTATTTCAGGGAAAAAAGCAGTAATTTTCTTATTTTGAATCAAAAAGGAAGAAATTCCTAATATTTTGTCTCATAAATGCAGAAATTCCACTTTATTTTGAGGTAAAAAGGCTGAAATTCCCCTAATTTGGTGGCAAAAAGGCAAAAATTTCCTTTATTTTGGGGCAAAATTCCAGAAATTTCACTTATTTCAGGATAGTAAGTCAGAAATTTTCCTTATTTTGGGGCAAAAAAGACAGGAATTCCCTTTGTTTTGGCGGAAAAAGACAGAAATTCCACTTATTTAGAGGCAAAAAAGCAGAAATTCCCCTTAATTTGGAGCAAAAATGAAGAAATTTCCTTTTTTTATGGCAAAAAGGTATGCATTCTTCTTATTTTCGGGCAAAAAGGCAGAAATTCCCCTATTTTGGAGCAAAATTGCAGAAATTCTCCTAATTGTGGGGCAAAAAGGCAGAAATTCTCTATATGTTGGGGCAAAAAGACAAAAAATCTCCTTATTTTGGGGCAAAACTCAGAAATTCCATTTATTTTGGGGCAAAATTCCAGAATTTTCACTTATTTTGGAGAGAAATTGCAGAAATTTCACTTATTTTGGAGCAAAATTACAGAAATTTCACTTATTTCAGGGAAAATAGGCAGAAATTTTCCTTACTTTGGGGCAAAAAGGAAGAAATTCTTAATATTTTGTAGCAAAAATGCAGAAATTCCCCTTATTTCGAGATAAAAAGGCAGAAATTTTCCTTATTTGGGGGCAAAAAGGCAGAAATTCCCTTTGTTTTGGAGAAAAGAGACAGAAATTCCACTTCTTTACAGGCAAAAATGCAGAAATTCCCCTTATTTTGGAGCAAAAATTAAGAAATTTCCCTTTGTTATGGCAAAAAGGTATGCATTCTTCTTATTTTCGGGCAAAAAGGCAGAAATTCCCCGTATTTTGGAGCAAAATTGCAGAAATTCCCCTAATTGTGGGGCAAAAAGGCAGAAATTCTCTATATGTTGTGGCAAAAAACAGAAATTCTCCTTATTTTGGGGCAAAACTCAGAAATTCCACTTATTTTGGGACAAAATTCCAGAAATTTTTCTTCTTTTAGGGCAAAACTGCAGAAATTTCACTTATTTTTGTGTAAAATTGCAGAAATTTCACTTATTTGGAGGCAAAATTGCAGAAATTTCACTTATTTCAGAGAAAAAAGGCAGAAATTTTCCTTATTTTGGGGCAAAACGGCAGTAATTCTTAATATTTTGTTGCAAAAATGCAGAAATTCCCCTTATTTCAAGGTAAAAAGGCTGAAATTCCCCTTATTTGGGGGCAAAAATGCAGAAATTTCCCTTATTTTGGGGCAAAATTGCAGAAATTTCACTTACTTCATTGTAATAAGTCAGAATTTTTCCTTATTTTGGGGCAAAGAAGACAGAAATTCCCTTTGTTTTGGGTAAAAAAGACAGAAATTCCACATTTTTAGAGGCAAAATGCAGAAATTCCCCTTATTTTGGAGCAAAAATAAGAAATTTCCCTTTTTTAAGGAAAAAAGTTATACATTCTTCTTATTTTTGGGCAAAAAGGCAGAAATTCCCCGTATTTTGGAGCAAAATTGCAGAAATTCCCCTAATTGTGGGGCACAAAGTCAGAAATTGCCTATATGTTGGGGCAAAAAGACAGAAATTCTTTTTATTTTGGGGCAAAACTCAGAAATTCTACTTATTTTGGGGCAAAATTCCAGAAATTTCCCTTAATTTGGGGCAAAATTGCAGAAATTTCACTTATTTTGGGGCAAAATTGCAGAAATTTCACTTATTTCAGGGAAAAAAAGCAGAAATTTTCTTATTTTGGGGCAAAAAGGCAGAAATTCCTAATATTTTGTGGCAAAAATGCAGAAATTCCCCTTATTTTTAGGTAAAAAGGCTGAAATTCCCCTTATTTGGGGGCAAAAAGGCAAAAATTTCCTACATTTTGGGGCAAAATTGTAGAAATTTCAGTTATTTCAGGGTCATAAGTAAGAAATTTTCCTTATTTTGGGGCAAAAAAGACAGGAATTCCCTTTGTTTTGGGGAAAGAAGACAGAAATTACAATTATTTAGAGGCAAAAAAGCAGAAATTTCCCTTATTTTGGATCAAAAATAAAGAAATTTCCCTTTTTTTATGGGAAAAAGTAATGCATTCTTCTTATTTTCGGGCAAAAAGGCAGAAATCCCCCATATTTTGGAGCAAAATTGCAGAAATTCCTCTAATTGTGGGGCAAAAATGCAGAAATTCCCTATATGCTGGGGCAAAAATACAGAAATTCTCCTTATTTTGGGGCAAAACACAGAAATTCCACTTATTTTGGGGCAAAATTCCAGAAATTTCCCACATATTGGGGTAAAATTGCAGAAATTTCACTTATTTTGGGGCAAAATTGCAGAAATTTCACTTATTTTGGGGCAAAATTACAGAAATTTCACTTATTTCGGGGAAAAAAGGCAGAAATTTTCCTTATTTTGGGGCAAAAAAGCCGGAAATTCCTTATATTTTGTGGCAAAAATGCAGAAATTCCCCTTATTTCGAGGTAAAAAGGCTGAAATTCCCCTTATTTAGGGGCAAAAAGGCAGAAATTTCCCTTATTTTGTGGCAAAATTGCAGAAATTTCACTTACTTCAGGGAAATAAGTCAGAATTTTTCCTTATTTTGGCGCAAAAAAGACAGAAATTCCCTTTGTTTTGGGGGAAAAAGACAGAAATTCCACTTATTTAGAGGCAAAAAAGTGGAAATTCCCCTTATATTGGAGCAAAAATGAAGACATTTCCGTTTTATGGCAAAAAGATATGCATTCTTCTTATTTTCGGGCAAAAATGCAGAAATTACCCGTATTTTGGAGCAAAATTGCAGAAATTTCCCTAATTGTGGGGCAAAAAGGCAGAAATTCTCTATATGTTGGGGCAAAAAGACAGAAATTCTCCTTATTTTGGGGCAAAACTCAGAAATTCCACTTAATTTTGGGCAAATTCCAGAAATTTCCTATTATTTGGGGCAAAATTGCAGAAATTTCACTTATTTTGGGGCAAAATTGCAGAAATTTCACTTATTTCAGGGAAAAAGGCAGAAATTTTCCTTATTTTGGGGCAAAATGCAGAAATTCCTAATATTTTGTGGCAAAAATGCAGAAATTCCCCTTATTTCGAGGTAAAAAGGCTGAAATTCCCCTTATTTGGGGGCAAAAAGGCAGAAATTGCTTGTATTTTGGTACAAAATTGCAGAAATTTTCTTTATTTTGGGGCAAAATACAGAAATTCCCCATATTTTAGGGCAAAAAGCAGAGATTACCCTTATTATCAGGTAAAAAGGCTGAAATTTCCCTTATTTTGGGGCAAAAAGACAGAAATTCCCCTTATTTTGTGGCAAAAATGCAGAAATTTCCCTTATTTTGGGGCAAAATTGCAGAAATTTCACTTATTTCAGGGTAATAATTCAGAAATTTTCTTAATTTTGGGGCAAAAAAGAGAGAAATTCCCTTTGTTTTGGGGAAAAGAGACAGAAATTCCACTTATTTACAGGCAAAAATGCAGAAATTCCCCTTATTTTGGAGCAAAAATGAAGAAATTTCCCTTTGTTATGGCAAAAAGGTATGCATTCTTCTTATTTTCGGGCAAAAAGGCAGAAATTCCCCGTATTTTGGAGAAAAATTGCAGAAATTCCCCTAATTGTGGGGCAAAAAGGCAGAAATTCTCTATATGTTGTGGCAAAAAACAGAAATTCTCCTTATTTTGGGGCAAAACTCAGAAATTCCACTTATTGTGGGGCAAAATTCCAGAAATTTTTCTTCTTTTAGGGCAAAACTGCAGAAATTTCACTTATTTTTGTGTAAAATTGCAGAAATTCCCCTTATTTTAAGGTAAAAAGGCTGAAATTCCCCTTATTTGGGGGCAAAAAGGCAGAAATTTCCCTTATTTTGGGGCAAAATTGCAGAAATTTCACTTATTTCAGTGTAATAAGGAAGAATTTTTCCTTATTTTGGGGCAAAGAAGACAGAAATTCCCTTTGTTTTGGGTAAAAAAGACAGAAATTCCACATTTTTAGAGGCAAAATGCAGAAATTCCCCTTATTTTGGAGCAAAAATAAGAAATTTCCCTTTTTTAAAAAAAAAAAGTTATGCATTCTTCTTATTTTTGGGCAAAAAGGCAGAAATTCCCCGTATTTTGGAGCAAAATTGCAGAAATTCCCCTAATTGTGGGGCACAAAGTCAGAAATTGCCTATATGTTGGGGCAAAAAGACAGAAATTCTTTTTATTTTGGGGCAAAACTAAGAAATTCTACTTATTTTGGGGCAAAATTCCAGAAATTTCCCTTAATTTGGGGCAAAATTGCAGAAATTTCACTTATTTAGGGGCACAATTGCAGAAATTTCACTTATTTCAGGGAAAAAAGGCAGAAATTTTCCTTATTTTGGGGCAAAAAGGCAGAAATTCCTAATATTTTGTGGCAAAAATGCAGAAATTCCCCTTATTTCGAGGTAAAAAGGCTGAAATTCCCCTTATTTGGGGGCAAAAAGGCAGAAATTGCTTGTATTTTGGTACAAAATTGCAGAAATTTTCTTTATTTTGGGGCAAAATACAGAAATTCCCCATATTTTAGGGCAAAAAGCAGAGATTACCCTTATTATCAGGTAAAAAGGCTGAAATTTCCCTTATTTTGGGGCAAAAAGACAGAAATTCCCCTTATTTTGTGGCAAAAATGCAGAAATTTCCCTTATTTTGGGGCAAAATTGCAGAAATTTCACTTATTTCAGGGTAATAAGTCAGAAATTTTCTTTATTTTGGGGCAAAAAAGAGAGAAATTCCCTTTGTTTTGGGGAAAAGAGACAGAAATTCCACTTATTTACAGGCAAAAATGCAGAATTTCCCCTTATTTTGGAGCAAAAATGAAGAAATTTCCCTTTGTTATGGCAAAAAGGTATGCATTCTTCTTATTTTCGGGCAAAAAGGCAGAAATTCCCCGTATTTTGGAGAAAAATTGCAGAAATTCCCCTAATTGTGGGGCAAAAAGGCAGAAATTCTCTATATGTTGTGGCAAAAAACAGAAATTCTCCTTATTTTGGGGCAAAACTCAGAAATTCCACTTATTGTGGGGCAAAATTCCAGAAATTTTTCTTCTTTTAGGGCAAAACTGCAGAAATTTCACTTATTTTTGTGTAAAATTGCAGAAATTCCCCTTATTTCAAGGTAAAAATGCTGAAATTCCCCTTATTTGGGGGCAAAAAGGCAGAAATTTCCCTTATTTTGGGGCAAAATTGCAGAAATTTCACTTTCTTCAGTGTAATAAGGAAGAATTTTTCCTTATTTTGGGGCAAAGAAGACAGAAATTCCCTTTGTTTTGGGTAAAAAAGACAGAAATTCCACATTTTTAGAGGCAAAATGCAGAAATTCCCCTTATTTTGGAGCAAAAATAAGAAATTTCCCTTTTTTAAAAAAAAAGTTATGCATTCTTCTTATTTTTGGGCAAAAAGGCAGAAATTCCCCGTATTTTGGAGCAAAATTGCAGAAATTCCCCTAATTGTGGGGCACAAAGTCAGAAATTGCCTATATGTTGGGGCAAAAAGACAGAAATTCTTTTTATTTTGGGGCAAAACTCAGAAATTCTACTTATTTTGGGGCAAAATTCCAGAAATTTCCCTTAATTTGGGGCAAAATTGCAGAAATTTCACTTATTTTGGGGCAAAATTGCAGAAATTTCACTTATTTCAGGGAAAAAAAGCAGAAATTTTCTTATTTTGGGGCAAAAAGGCAGAAATTTCTAATATTTTGTGGCAAAAATGCAGAAATTCCCCTTATTTTTAGGTAAAAAGGCTGAAATTCCCCTTATTTGGGGGCAAAAAGGCAAAAATTTCCTTTATTTTGAAGCAAAATTGCAGAAATTTCACTTATTTCAGGGTCATAAGTAAGAAATTTTCCTTATTTTGGGGCAAAAAAGACAGCAATTCCCTTTGTTTTGGGGAAAGAAGACAGAAATTCCAATTATTTAGAGGCAAAAAAGCAGAAATTTCCCTTATTTTGGAGCAAAAATAAAGAAATTTCCCTTTTTTATAAGAAAAAGTAATGCATTCTTCTTATTTTCGGGCAAAAAGGCAGAAATCCCCCGTATTTTGGAGCAAAATTGCAGAAATTCCCCTAATTGTGGGGCAAAAATGCAGAAATTCCCTATATGTTGGGGCAAAAATACAGAAATTCTCCTTATTTTGGGGCAAAACACAGAAATTCCACTTATTTTGGGGCAAAATTCCAGAAATTTCCCATATATTGAGGCAAAATTGCAGAAATTTCAGTAATTTTGGGGCAAAATTGCAGAAATTTCACTTATTTTGGGGCAAAATTACAGAAATTTCACTTATTTCAGGGAATAAAGGCAGAAATTTTCCTTATTTTGGGGCAAAAAAGCCGGAAATTCCTAATATTTTGTGGCAAAAATGCAGAAATTCCCCTTATTTCGAGGTAAGAAGGCTGAAATTCCCTTTATTTGGGGGCAAAAAGGCAGAAATTTCCCTTATTTTGTGGCAAAATTGCAGAAATTTCACATATTTTGGGGCAAAATTGCAGAAATTTCACTTATTTCAGGGAAAAAAAGCAGAAATTTTCTTATTCTGGGGCAAAAAGACAGAAATTCCTAATATTTTGTGGCAAAAATGCAGAAAAATCTTTTATTTTGAGGTAAAAAGGCTGAAATTCCCCTTACTTGCGGGCAAAAATGCAGAAATTCCCCTTATTTTGAGGTAAAAGGCTGAAATTCCCCTTATTTGGGGGCAAAAAGGCAGTAATTTCCCTTATTTTGTGGCAAAATTGCAGAAATTTCACTTACTTCAGGGTAATAAGTCAGAATTTTTCCTTATTTTGGGGCAAAAAAGACAGAAATTCCCTTTGTTTTGGGGGAAAAAGACAGAAATTTCACTTATTTAGAGGCAAAAATGTAAAAATTCTCCTTATTTTGGAGCAAAAATGAAGACATTTCCATTTTATGGCAAAAAGATATGCATTCTTCTTATTTTCGGGCAAAAATGCAGAAATTCCCCGTATTTTGGAGCAAAATTGCAGAAATTCCCCTAATTGTGGGGCAAAAAGGCAGAAATTCTCTATATGTTGGGGCAAAAAGACAGAAATTCTCCTTATTTTGGGGCAAAACTCAGAAATTCCACTTAATTTGGGGCAAATTCCAGAAATTTCCTATATTTTGGGGCAAAATTGCAGAAATTTCACTTATTTTGGGGCAAAATTGCAGAAATTTCACTTATTTTGGGGCACAATTGCAGAAATTTCATTTATTTCAGGGAAAAAAGGCAGAAATTTTCCTTATTTTGGGGTAAAAAGGCAGAAATTCCTAATATTTTGTGGCAAAAATGCAGAAATTTTCCTTATTTCGAGGTAAAAAGGCTGAAATTCCCCTTATTTGGGGGCAAAAAGGCAGAAATTGCTTGTATTTTGGTACAAAATTGCAGAAATTTTCTTTATTTTGGGGCAAAATACAGAAATTCCCCATATTTTAGGGCAAAAAAGCAGAGATTACCCTTATTATCAGGTAAAAAGGCTGAAATTTCCCTTATTTTGGGGCAAAAAGACAGAAATTCCCCTTATTTTGTGGCAAAAATGCAGAAATTTCCCTTATTTTGGGGCAAAATTGCAGAAATTTCACTTATTTCAGGGTAATAAGTCAGAAATTTTCTTTATTTTGGGGCAAAAAAGAGAGAAATTCCCTTTGTTTTGGGGAAAAGAGACAGAAATTCCACTTACTTACAGGCAAAAATGCAGAAATTCCCCTTATTTTGGAGCAAAAATTAAGAAATTTCCCTTTGTTATGGCAAAAAGGTATGCATTCTTCTTATTTTCGGGCAAAAAGGCAGAAATTCCCCGTATTTTGGAGAAAAATTGCAGAAATTCCCCTAATTGTGGGGCAAAAAGGCAGAAATTCTCTATATGTTGTGGCAAAAAACAGAAATTCTCCTTATTTTGGGGCAAAACTCAGAAATTCCACTTATTTTGGGGCAAAATTCCAGAAATTTTTCTTCTTTTAGGGCAAAACTGCAGAAATTTCACTTATTTTTGTGTAAAATTGCAGAAATTTCACTTATTTGGAGGCAAAATTGAAGAAATTTCACTTATTTCAGGGAAAAAAGGCAGACATTTTCCTTATTTTGGGGCAAAACGGCAGTAATTCCTAATATTTTGTTGCAAAAATGCAGAAATTCCCCTTATTTCAAGGTAAAAAGGCTGAAATTCCCCTTATTTGGGGGCAAAAAGGCAGAAATTTCCCTTATTTTGGGGCAAAATTGCAGAAATTTCACTTACTTCATTGTAATAAGTCAGAATTTTTCCTTATTTTGGGGCAAAGAAGACAGAAATTCCCTTTGTTTTGGGTAAAAAAGACAGAAATTCCACATTTTTAGAGGCAAAATGCAGAAATTCCCCTTATTTTGGAGCAAAAATAAGAAATTTCCCTTTTTTAAGGAAAAAAGTTATGCATTCTTCTTATTTTTGGGCAAAAAGGCAGAAATTCCCCGTATTTTGGAGCAAAATTGCAGAAATTCCCCTAATTGTGGGGCACAAAGTCAGAAATTGCCTATATGTTGGGGCAAAAAGACAGAAATTCTTTTTATTTTGGGGCAAAACTCAGAAATTCTACTTATTTTGGGGCAAAATTCCAGAAATTTCCCTTAATTTGGGGCAAAATTGCAGAAATTTCACTTATTTTGGGGCAAAATTGCAGAAATTTCACTTATTTCAGGGAAAAAAAGCAGAAATTTTCTTATTTTGGGGCAAAAAGGCAGAAATTCCTAATATTTTGTGGCAAAAATGCAGAAATTCCCCTTATTTTTAGGTAAAAAGGCTGAAATTCCCCTTATTTGGGGGCAAAAAGGCAAAAATTTCCTTTATTTTGGGGCAAAATTGCAGAAATTTCACTTATTTCAGGGTCATAAGTAAGAAATTTTCCTTATTTTGGGGCAAAAAAGACAGGAATTCCCTTTGTTTTGGGGAAAGAAGACAGAAATTCCAATTATTTAGAGGCAAAAAAGCAGAAATTTCCCTTATTTTGGAGCAAAAATAAAGAAATTTCCCTTTTTTATGGGAAAAAGTAATGCATTCTTCTTATTTTCGGGCAAAAATGCAGAAATCCCCCGTATTTTGGAGCAAAATTGCAGAAATTCCCCTAATTGTGGGGCAAAAATGCAGAAATTCCCAATATGTTGGGGCAAAAATACAGAAATTCTCCTTATTTTGGGGCAAAACACAGAAATTCCACTTATTTTGGGGCAAAATTCCAGAAATTTCCCATATATTGAGGCAAAATTGCAGAAATTTCAGTTATTTTGGGGCAAAATTGCAGAAATTTCACTTATTTTGGGGCAAAATTACAGAAATTTTACTTATTTTAGGGAAAAAAGGCAGAAATTTTCCTTATTTTGGGGCAAAAAAGCCGGAAATTCCTAATATTTTGTGGCATAAACGCAGAAATTCCTTTTATTTTGAGGTAAAAAGGCTGAAATTCCCCTTATTTGGGGGCAAAAAGGCAGAAATTTCCCTTATTTTGTGGCAAAATTGCAGAAATTTCACATATTTTGGGGCAAAATTGCAGAAATTTCACTTATTTCAGGGAAAAAAAGCAGAAATTTTCTTATTCTGGGGCAAAAAGGCAGAAATTCCTAATATTTTGTGGCAAAAATGCAGAAATTTCTTTTATTTTGAGGTAAAAAGGCTGAAATTCCTTTTACTTGGGGGCAAAAATGCAGAAATTCCCCTTATTTTGAGGTAAAAAGGCTGAAATTCCACTTATTTGGTGGCAAAAAGGCAGAAATTTCCCTTATTTTGTGGCAAAATTGCAGAAATTTCACTTACTTCAGGGTAATAAGTCAGAATTTTTCCTTAATTTGGAGCAAAAAAGACAGAAATTCCCTTTGTTTTGGGGGAAAAAGACAGAAATTCCACTTATTTAGAGGCAAAAAAGTGGAAATTCCCCTTATATTGGAGCAAAAATGAAGACATTTCCATTTTATAGCCAAAAGATATGCATTCTTCTTATTTTCGGGCAAAAATGCAGAAATTCCCCGTATTTTGGAGCAAAATTGCAGAAATTCCCCTAATTGTGGGGCAAAAAGGTAGAAATTCTCTATATGTTGGGGCAAAAAGACAGAAATTCTCATTATTTTGGGACAAAACTCAGAAATTCCACTTAATTTGGGGCAAATTCGAGAAATTTCCTATAATTTGGGGCAAAATTGCAGAAATTTCACTTATTTTGGGGCAAAATTGCAGAAATTTCACTTATTTTGGGGCACAATTGCAGAAATTTCACTTATTTCAGGGAAAAAAGGCAGAAATTTTCCTTATTTTGGGGTAAAAAGGCAGAAAATCCTAATATTTTGTGGCAAAAATGCAGAAATTCCCCTTATTTCGAGGTAAAAAGGCTGAAATTCCCCTTATTTGGGGGCAAAAAGGCAGAAATTGCTTTTATTTTGGTACAAAATTGCAGAAATTTTCTTTATTTTTGGGCAAAATACAGAAATTCCCCATATTTTAGGGCAAAAAGCAGAGATTACCCTTATTATCAGGTAAAAAGGCTGAAATTTCCCTTATTTTGGGGCAAAAAGACAGAAATTCCCCTTATTTTGTGGCAAAAATGGAGAAATTTCCCTTATTTTGGGGCAAAATTGCAGAAATTTCACTTATTTCATGGTAATAAGTAAGAAATTTTCTTTATTTTGGGGCAAAAAAGAGAGAAATTCCCTTTGTTTTGGGGAAAAGAGACAGAAATTCCACTTATTTACAGGCAAAAATGCAGAAATTTCCCTTATTTTGGAGCAAAAATTAAGAAATTTTCCTTTGTTATGGCAAAAAGGTATGCATTCTTCTTATTTTCGGGCAAAAAGGCAGAAATTCCCCGTATTTTGGAGCAAAATTGCAGAAATTCCCCTAATTGTGGGGAAAAAAGGCAGAAATTCTCTATATGTTGTGGCAAAAAACAGAAATTCTCCTTATTTTGGGGCAAAACTCAGAAATTCCACTTATTTTGGGGCAAAATTCCAGAAATTTTTCTTCTTTATGGCAAAACTGCAGAAATTTCACTTATTTTTGTGTAAAATTGCAGAAATTTCACTTATTTGGAGGCAAAATTGCAGAAATTTCACTTATTTCAGGGAAAAAAGGAAGAAATTTTCCTTATTTTGGGGCAAAACGGCAGTAATTCCTAATATTTTGTTGCAAAAATGCAGAAATTCCCCTTATTTCAAGGTAAAAAGGCTGAAATTCCCCTTATTTGGGGGCAAAAAGGCAGAAATTTCCATTATTTTGGGGCAAAATTGCAGAAATTTCACTTATTTTGGGGCAAAATTGCAGAAATTTCACTTATTTCAGGGAAAAAAAGCAGAAATTTTCTTATTTTGGGGCAAAAAGGCAGAAATTCCTAATATTTTGTGGCAAAAATGCAGAAATTCCCCTTATTTTTAGGTAAAAAGGCTGAAATTCCCCTTATTTGGGGGCAAAAAGGCAAAAATTTCCTTTATTTTGGGGCAAAATTGCAGAAATTTGACTTATTTCAGGGTCATAAATAAGAAATTTTCCTTATTTTGGGGCAAAAAAGACAGGAATTCCCTTTGTTTTGGGGAAAGAAGACAGAAATTCCAATTATTTAGAGGCAAAAAAGCAGAAATTTCCCTTATTTTGGAGCAAAAATAAAGAAATTTCCCTTTTTTATGGGAAAAAGTAATGCATTCTTCTTATTTTCGGGCAAAAAGGCATAAATTCCCCGTATTTTGGAGAAAAATTGCAGAAATTCCCCTAATTGTGGGGCAAAAATGCAGAAATTTCCTATATGTTGGGGCAAAAAGACAGAAATTCTCCTTATTTTGGGGCAAAACACAGAAATTCCACTTAATTTGGGGCAAATTCCAGAAATTTCCTATATTTTGGGGCAAAATTGCAGAAATTTCACTTATTTTGGGGCAAAATTGCAGAAATTTCACTTATTTTGGTGCACAATTGCAGAAATTTCACTTATTTCAGAGAAAAAAGACAGAAATTTTCTTTATTTTGGGGTAAAAAGGCAGTAAATCCTAATATTTTGTGGGAAAAATGCAGAAATTCCCCTTATTTCGAGGTAAAAAGGCTGAAATTCTTCTTATTTGGGGGAAAAAAGGCAGAAATTGCTTTTATTTTGGTACAAAATTGCAGAAATTTTCTTTATTTTGGGGCAAAATACAGAAATTCCCCATATTTTAGGGCAAAAAGCAGAGATTACCCTTATTATCAGGTAAAAAGGCTGAAATTTCCCTTATTTTGGGGCAAAAAGACAGAAATTCCCCTTATTTTGTGGCAAAAATGCAGAAATTTCCCTTATTTTGGGGCAAAATTGCAGAAATTTCACTTATTTCATGGTAATAAGTCAGAAATTTTCTTTATTTTGGGGCAAAAAAGAGAGAAATTCCCTTTGTTTTGGGGAAAAGAGACAGAAATTCCACTTATTTACAGGCAAAAATGCAGAAATTCCCCTTATTTTGGAGCAAAAATTAAGAAATTTTTCTTTGTTATGGCAAAAAGGTATGCATTCTTCTTATTTTCGGGCAAAAAGGCAGAAATTCCCCGTATTTTGGAGCAAAATTGCAGAAATTCCCCTAATTGTGGGGCAAAAAGGCAGAAATTCTGTATATGTTGTGGCAAAAAACAGAAATTCTCCTTATTTTGGGGCAAAACTCAGAAATTCCACTTATTTTGGGGCAAAATTCCAGAAATTTTTCTTCTTTTAGGGCAAAACTGCAGAAATTTCACTTATTTTTGTGTAAAATTGCAGAAATTTCACTTATTTGGAGGCAAAATTGCAGAAATTTCACTTATTTCAGGGAAAAAAAGGCAGAAATTTTCCTTATTTTGGGGCAAAACGGCAGTAATTCCTAATATTTTTGGCAAAAATGCAGAAATTCCCCTTATTTCAAGGTAAAAAGGCTGAAATTCCCCTTATTTGGGGGCAAAAAGGCAGAAATTTCCCTTATTTTGGGGCAAAATTGCAGAAATTTCACTTATTTTGGGGCAAAATTGCAGAAATTTCACTTATTTCAGGGAAAAAAAGCAGAAATTTTCTTATTTTGGGGCAAAAAGGCAGAAATTCCTAAGATTTTGTGGCAAAAATGCAGAAATTCCCCTTATTTTTAGGTAAAAAGGCTGAAATTCCCCTTATTTGGGGGCAAAAAGGCAAAAATTTCCTTTATTTTGGGGCAAAATTGCAGAAATTTCACTTATTTCAGGGTCATAAGTAAGAAATTTTCCTTATTTTGGGGCAAAAAAGACAGGAATTCACTTTGTTTTGGGGAAAGAAGACAGAAATTCCAATTATTTAGAGGCAAAAAAGCAGAAATTTCCCTTATTTTGGAGCAAAAATAAAGAAATTTCCCTTTTTTATAGGAAAAAGTAATGCATTCTTCTTATTTTCGGGCAAAAAGGCAGAAATTCCCCGTATTTTGGAGAAAAATTGCAGAAATTCCCCTAATTGTGGGGCAAAAATGCAGAAATTTCCTATATGTTGGGGCAAAAAGACAGAAATTCTCCTTATTTTGGGGCAAAACTCAGAAATTCCATATATTTTGGGGCACAATTCCAGAAATTTCACTTATTTTGGGGCGAAATTGCAGAAATTTCACTTATTTTGGAGCAAAATTTCAGAAATTTCTCTTATTTTGGTGCAAAATTACAGAAATTTCACTTATTTCTGGGAAAATAGGCAGAAATATTCCTTATTTTGGGGCAAAAAGGCAGAAATTCCTAATATTTTGTGGCAAAAATGCAGAAATTCCCCTTATTTTGAGGTAAAAAGACTGAAATTCCCCTTATTTGGGGGCAAAAAGGCAGAAATTTCCCTTATTTTGGGGCAAAATTGCAGAGATTTCACTTACTTCAGGGTAATAAGGCAGAATTTTTCCTTATTTAGGGGCAAAAAAGACAGAAATTCCCTTTGTTTTGGGGGAAAAAGACAGAAATTCCACTTATTTAGAGGCAAAAATTCAGAAATTCCCCTTATTTTGGAGCAAAAATGAAGAAATTTTCCTTTTTTATGGCAAAAAGTATGCATTCTTCTTATTTTCGAGCAAAAAGGCAGAAATTCCCCGTATTTAGGAGCAAAATTGTAGAAATTCCCCTAATTGTGGGGCAAAAAGGCAGAAATTACCTATATGTTGGGGCAAAAAACCAGAAATTCTCTTTTTTTGGGGGCAAAACTCAGAAATTCCACTTATTTTTGGGCAAAATTCCAGAAATTTCACTTATTTTGGGGCAAAATTGCCGAAATTTCACTTATTTTGGGGCAAAATTGCAGAAATTTCACTTATTTCAGGAAAAAAAAGCAGAAATTTTCTTATTTTTGGGCAAAAGGCAGAAATTCCTAATATTTTGTGGCATAAACGCAGAAATTCCCCTTATTTTGAGGTAAAAAGGCTGAAATTCCCCTTATTTGGGGGCAAAAATGCAAAAATTTCCTTTATTGTGGGGCCAAATTGCAGAAATTTCACTTATTTCAGGGTAATAGGTCAAAAATTTTCCTTATTTTGGAGCAAAAAAGACAGAAATTCCCTTTGTTTTGGGAGAAAAAGACAGAAATTCCACTTATTTAGAGGCAAAAAAGCAGAAATTCCCCTTATTTTGGCCAAAAATGAAGAAATTTCCCTTTTTAATGGCAAAAAGTATGCATTCTTCTTATTTTCGGGCAAAAAGGCAGAAATTCCTTGTATTTTGGAGCAAAATTGCAGATATTCCCCTAATTGTGGGGCAAAAAAGGCAGAAATTCTCTATATGTTGTGGCAAAAAACAGAAATTCTCCTTATCTTGGGGCAAAAGTCAGAAATTCCACTTATTTTAGGGCAAAATTCCAGAAATTTTTCTTATTTTGGGGCAAAATTGCACAAATTTCACTTATTTTTGGGTAAAATTGCAGAAATTTCACTTATTTGGGGGCAAAATTGCAGAAATTTCACTTATTTCAGAAAAAAAAGGCAGAAATTTTCTTTATTTTGGGGCAAAACGGCAGTAAATTCCTAATATTTTGTGGCAAAAATGCAGAAATTCCACTTATTTCGAGGTAAAAAGGCTGAAATTCCCCTTATTTGGGGGCAAAAAGGCAGAAATTTCTCTTATTTTGGGGCAAAATTGCAGAAATTTCACTTACTTCAGGGTAATAAGTCAGAATTTTTCCTTATATTGTGGCAAAAAAGACAGAAATTCCCTTTGTTTTGGGGGAAAAAGAAAGAAATTCCACTTATTTAGAGGCAAAAAAGCAGAAATTCCCCTTATTTTGGAGCAAAAATGAAGAAATTTCCCTTTTTTAAGGCAAAAAGGTATGCATTCTTCTTATTTTTGGGCAAAAAGGCAGAAATTCCCCGTATTTTGGAGCAATATTGCAGAAATTCCCCTAATTGTGGGGCAAAAAGGCAGAAATTGCCTATATGTTGGGGCAAAAAGACAGAAATTCTTTTTATTTTGGGGCAAAACTCAGAAATTCTACTTATTTTGGGGCAAAATTCCAGAAATTTCCCTTAATTTGGAGCAAAATAGCAGAAATTTCACTTATTTTGGGGCAAAATTGCAGAAATTTAACTTATTTCAGGGTAATAAGTAAGAAATTTTCCTTATTTTGGGGCAAAAAAGACAGGAATTCCCTTTATTTTGGGGTAAGTAGACAGAAATTCCACTTATTTAGAGGCAAAAAAGCAGAAATTCCCCTTATTTTGGAGCAAAAATAAAGAAAATTCCCTTTTTTATGGCAAAAAGGTATGCATTCTTCTTATTTTTGGGCAAAAAGGCAGAAATCCCCCGTATTTTGGAACAAAATTGCAGAAATTCCCCTAATTGTGGGGCAAAAATGCAGAAATTCCCTATATGTTGGGGCAAAAATGCAGAAATTCTCTTTATTTTGGGGCAAAACACAGAAATTCCACTTATTTTGGGGCAAAATTCCAGAATTTTCCTATATTTTGGGGCAAAATTGCAGAAATTTCACTTATTTTGTGGCAAAATTGCAAAAATTTCACTTATTTGGGGGCAAAATTACAGAAATTTCACTTATTTCAGGGAAAAAAGGCAGAAATTTTCCTTATTTTGGGGCAAAACGGCAAAAATTCCTAATATTTTGTGGCAAAAATGCCGAAATTCCCTTTATTTCGAGGTAAAAAGGCTGAAATTCCCCTTATTTGGGGGCAAAAAGGCAGAAATTTCCCTTATTATGGGGCAATATTGAAGAATTTTCACTTACTTCAGAAATTAAGGCAGAATTTTTCCTTATTTTGGGGCAAAAAAGACAGAAATTCCCTTTGTTTTGGGGGAAAAAGACAGAAATTCCACTTATTTAGAGGCAAAAATTCAGAAATTCCACTTATTTTGGAGCAAAAATGAAGAAATTTCCCTTTTTTATGGCAAAAAGGTATGCATTCTTCTTATTTTCGGGCAAAAAGGCAGAAATTCCTCGTATTTAGGAGCAAAATTGATGAAATTCCCCTAATTGTTGGGCAAAAAGGCAGAAATTACCTATATGTTGGGGCCAAAAAACAGAAATTCTCCTTATTTTGGGGCAAAACTCAGAAATTCCACTTATTTTCGGGCAAAATTCCAGAAAATTTTCCTTATTTTGGGGAAAAATGGCAGAAATTTCACTTATTTTAGGGCAAAATTTCAGAAATTTCACTTATTTCAGAAAAAAAAAACCAGAAATTTTCTTATTTTGGGGCAAAAAGGCAGAAATTCTAATATTTTATGGCATAAATGCAGAAATTCCCCTTATTTTGAGGTAAAAAGGCTGAAATTCCCCTTATTTGGAGGCAAAAAGGCAAAAATTTCCTTTATTTTGGGGCAAAATTGCAGAAATTTCACTTATTTCAGGGTAGTAAGTCAGAAATTTTCCTTATTTTGGGGCAAAAAAGACAGGAATTCCCTTTGTTTTGGCGGTAAAACACAGAAATTCCACTTATTTAGAGGCAAAAAAGCAGAAATTCCCCTTATTTTGGAGCAAAAATGAAGAAATTTCCCTTTTTTATGGCAAAAAGGTATGCATTCTTCTTATTTTCGGGCAAAAAGGCAGAAATTCCCCTTATTTTGTAGCAAAATTGCAGAAATTCTCCTAATTTTTGGGCAAAAAGGCAGAAATTCTCTATATGTTGGGGCAAAAAGACAGAAATTCTCCTTATTTTGGGGCAAAACTCAGAAAATCCATTTATTTTGGGGCAAAATTCCAGAAATTTCACTTATTATGGGGCGAAATTGCAGAAATTTCTCTTATTTTGGAGCAAAATTGCAAAAATTTCACTTATTTTGGAGCAAAATTACAGAAATTTCACTTATTTCTGGGAAAATAGGCAGAAATTTTCCTTATTTTGGGGCAAAAAGGCAGAAATTCCTAATATTTTGTGGCAAAAATGCAGAAATTCCCCTTATTTCGAGGTAAAAAGGCTGAAATTCCCCTTATTTGGGGGCAAAAAGGCAGAAATTTTCCTTATTTTGTGGCAAAATTGCAGAAATTTCACTTACTTCAGGGTAATATGTCAGAATTTTTCCTTATTTTCGGGCAAAAAAGACAGAAATTTCCTTTGTTTTGGGGGAAAAAGACAGAAATTCCACTTATTTAGAGGCAAAATTTCAGAAATTCCCCTTTTTTTGGAGCAAAAATGAAGAAATTTCCCTTTTTTATGGCAAAAAGGTATGCATTCTTCTTATTTTCGGGCAAAAAGGCAGAAATTCCCCGTATTTAGGAGCAAAGTGTAGAAATTCCCCTAATTGTGGGGCAAAAAGGCAGAAATTACCTATATGTTGGGGCAAAAAAACAGAAATTCTCCTTTTTTTGGGGCAAAACTCAGAAATTCCACTTATTTTTGGGCAAAATTCCAGAAATTTCACTTATTTTGGGGCAAAATTGCAGAAATTTCACTTATTTTGGGGCAAAATTGCAGAAATTTCACTTATTTCAGGAAAAAAAAGCAGAAATTTTCTTATTTTAGGGCAAAAGGCAGAAATTCCTAATATTTTGTGGCATAAACGCAGAAATTCCCCTTATTTTGAGGTAAAAAGGCTGAAATTCCCCTTATTTGGGGGCAAAAATGCAAGAATTTCCTTTATTTTGGGGCAAAATTGCAGAAATTTCACTTATTTCAGGGTAATAAGTCAAAAATTTTCCTTATTTTGGAGCAAAAAAGACAGGAATTCCCTTTGTTTTGGGAGAAAAAGACAGAAATTCCTCTTATTTAGAGGCAAAAAGCAGAAATTCCCCTTATTTTGGCTAAAAATGAAGGAATTTCCCTTTTTTATGGCAAAAAGGTATGCATTCTTCTTATTTTCGGGCAAAAAGGCAGAAATTCCCCGTATTTTGGAGCAAAATTGCAGATATTCCCCTAATTGTGGGGCAAAAAGGCAGAAATTCTCTATACGTTGTGGCAAAAAACAAAATTTCTCCTTATCTTGGGGCAAAAGTCAGAAATTCCACTTATTTTAGGGCAAAATTCCAGAAATTTCCTTTATTTTGGGGCAAAATTGCACAAATTTCACTTATTTTTGGGTAAAATTGCAGGAATTTCACTTATTTGGGGGCAAAATTGCAGAAATTTCACTTATTTCAGGGAAAAAAGGCAGAAATTTTCTTTATTTTGGGGCAAAACGGCAGTAATTCCTAATATTTTGTGGCAAAAATGCAAAAATTCCACTTATTTCGAGGTAAAAAGGCTGAAATTCCCCTTATTTGGGGGCAAAAAGGCAGAAATTTTCCTTATTTTGGGGCAAAATTGCAGAAATTTCACTTACTTCAGGGTAATAAGTCAGAATTTTTCCTTATATTGGGGCAAAAAAGACAGAAATTCCCTTTGTTTTGGGGGAAAAAGAAAGAAATTCCACTTATTTAGAGGCAAAAAAGCAGAAATTCCCCTTATTTTGGAGCAAAAATGAAGAAATTTCCCTTTTTTAAGGCAAAAAGGTATGCATTCTTCTTATTTTTGAGCTAAAAGGCAGAAATTCCCTGTATTTTGGAGCAAAATTGCAGAAATTTCCCTAATTGTGGGGCAAAAAGGCAGAAATTGCCTATATGTTGGGGCAAAAAGACAGAAATTCTTTTTATTTTTAGGGCAAAACTCAGAAATTCTACTTATTTTGGGGCAAAATTCCAGAAATTTTCCTTAATTTGGGGAAAAATTGCAGAAATTTAACTCATTTTGGGGCAAAATTGCAGAAATTTCACTTATTTCAGGGAAAAAAAGCAGAAATTTTCTTATTTTGGGGCAAAAAGGCAGAAATTCCTAATATTTTGTGGTATAAATGCAGAAATTCCCCTTATTTTGAGGTAAAAAGGCTGAATTTCCCTTATTTGGGGGCAAAAAGGCAAAAATTTCCTTTATTTTGTGGCAAAATTACAGAAATTTCACTTATTTCAGGGAAATAAGTCAGAAATTTTCCTTATTTTGGGGTAAAAAAGACAGGAATTCTCTTTGTTTTTGCGGAAAAAGACAGAAATTCCACTTATTAAGAGGCAAAAAAGCAGAAATTCCTATTATTTTGGAGCAAAAATGAAGAAATTTCCCTTTTTTATAGCAAAAAGGTATGCATTCTTCTTATTTTCGGGCAAAAAGGCAGAAATTCCTTGTATTTTGGAGCAAAATTGCAGAAATTCCCCTAATTGTGGTGCAAAAAGGCAGAAATTCTCTATAGGTTGGGGCAAAAAGACAGAAATTCTCCTTATTTTGGGACTAAACTCAGAAATTCCACTTATTTTGGGGCAAAATTCCAGAAATTTTCCTTATTTTGGGGTAAAATTGCAGAATTTTCACTTATTTTGGGACAAAATTGCAGAAATTTCAATTATTTCAGGGAAAAAAAGCCGAATTTTCTTATTTTGGGGCAAAAAGGCAGAAATTCCTAATATTTTGTGGCAAAAATGCAGAAATTCCCCTTATTTTGAGGTAAAAAGGCTGAAATTCCCCTAATTTGGGGGCAAAAAGGCAAAAATTTTTTTGGGGGGCAAAATTGCAGAAATTTCTCTTATTTCATGTAATAAGTCAGAAATTTTCCTTATTTTGGGGCAAAAAAGACAGAAATTCGCTTTGTTTTGGGGGAAAAAGACAGAAATTCCACTTATTTAGAGGCAAAAATTCAGAAATTCCCCTTATTTTGGAGCAAAAATGAAGAAATTTCTTTTTTTTATGGCAAAAAAATATGCATTCTTCTTATTTTCGGGCAAAAAGGCAGAAATTACCTGTATTTAGGAGCATAATTGCCGAAATTCCCCTAATTGTGGGGCAAAAAGGCAGAAATTACCTATATGTTGGGGCAAAAATCAGAAATTCTCCTTATTTTGGGGCAAAACTGAGAAATTCCACTTATTGTGGGGCAAAATTCCAGAAATTTCCCTTATTTTGGGGAAAAATTGCAGAAATTTCACTTATTTTGGGGCAAAATTGCAGAAATTTCACTTATTTCAGGGAAAAAAAGCAGAAATTTCCTTATTTTGGGGCAAAAAGGCAGAAATTCCTAATATTTTGTGGCATAAATGCAGAAATTCCCCTTATTTTGAGGTAAAAAGGCTGAAATTCCCCTTATTTGGGGGCAAAAAGGCAAAAATTTCCTATATTTAGGGGCAAAATTGCAGAAATTTCACTTATTTCAGGGTAGTAAGTCAGAAATTTTCCTTATTTTGGGGCAAAAAAGACAGGAATTCCCTTTGTTTTTGCGGAAAAAGACAGAAATTCCACTTATTTAGAGGCAAAAAAGCAGAAATTCCCCTTATTTTGGAGCAAAAATGAAGAAATTTCCCTTTTTTATGGCAAAAAGGTATGCATTCTTCTTATTTTCGGGCAAAAAGGCAGAAATTCCCCTTATTTTGTAGCAAAATTGCAGAAATTCTCCTAATTGTGGGGCAAAAAGGCAGAAATTCTCTATATGTTGGGGCAAAAAGACAGAAATTCTCCTTATTTTGGGACAAAACTCAGAAATTCCATTTATTTTGGGGCAAAATTCCAGAAATTTCACTTATTTTGGGGCGAAATTGCAGAAATTTCACTTATTTTGGAGCAAAATTGCAGAAATTTCCCTTATTTTGGGGCAAAATTGCAGAAATTTCACTTACTTCAGGGTAATAAGGCAGAATTTTTCCTTATTTTGGGGCAAAAAAGACAGAAATTCCCTTTGTTTTGGGGGAAAAAGACAGAAATTCCACTTATTTAGAGGCAAAAATTCAGAAATTCCCCTTATTTTGGAGCAAAAATGAAGAAATTTCCCTTTTTTATGGCAAAAAAATATGCATTCTTCTTATTTTCGGGCAAAAAGGCAGAAATTCCCCGTATTTAGGAACAAAATTGTAGAAATTTCCCTAATTGTGGGGCAAAAAGGCAGAAATTACCTATATGTTGGGGCAAAAAAACAGAAATTCTCCTTTTTTTGGGGCAAAACTCAGAAATTCCACTTATTGTGGGCAAAATTCCAGAAATTTCACTTATTTTGGGGCAAAATTGCAGAAATTTCACTTATTTTGGGGCAAAATTGCAGAAATTTCACTTATTTCAGGAAAAAAAAGCAGAAATTTTCTTATTTTTGGGCAAAAGGCAGAAATTCCTAATATTTTGTGGCATAAACGCAGAAATTCCCCTTATTTGAGGTAAAAAGGCTGAAATTCCCCTTATTTGGGAGCAAAAATGCAAAAATTTCCTTTATTTTGAAGCAAAATTGCAGAAATTTCACTTATTTCAGGGTAAAAAGTCAAAATTTTTCCTTATTTTGGAGCAAAAAAGACAGGAATTCCCTTTGTTTTGGGATAAAAAGACAGAAATTCCACTTATTTAGAGGCAAAAAAGCAGAAATTCCCCTTATTTTGGCCAAAAATGAAGAAATTTCCCTTTTTTATGGCAAAAAGGTATGCATTCTTCTTATTTTCGGGCAAAAAGGCAGAAATTCCCCGTATTTTGGAGCAAAATTGCAGATATTCCCCTAATTGTGGGGCAAAAAGGCAGAAATTCTCTATATGTTGTGGCAAAAAACAGAAATTCTCCTTATCTTGGGGCAAAAGTCAGAAATTCCACTTATTTTGGGGCAAAATTCCAGAAATTTCCTTTATTTTGGGGCAAAATTGCACAAATTTCACTTATTTTTGTGTAAAATTGCAGAAATTTCACTTATTTGGGGGCAAAATTTCAGAAATTTCACTTATTTCAGGTAAAAAAAGCAGAAATTTTCTTTATTTTGTGGCAAAACGGCAGTAATTCCTAATATTTTGTGGCAAAAATGCAGAAATTTTACTTATTTCGAGGTAAAAAGGCTGAAATTCCCCTTATTTGGGGGCAAAAAGGCAGAAATTTTCCTTATTTTGGGGCAAAATTGCAGAAATTTCACTTACTTCAGGGTAATAAGACAGAATTTTTCCTTATATTGGGGCAAAAAAGACAGAAATTCCCTTTGTTTTGGGGGAAAAAGAAAGAAATTCCACTTATTTAGAGGCAAAAAAGCAGAAATTCCCCTTATTTTAGAGCAAAAATGAAGAAATTTCCCTTTTTTAAGGCAAAAAGGTATGCATTCTTCTTATTTTTGGGCTAAAAGGCAGAAATTCCCCGTATTTTGGAGCAAAATTGCAGAAATTCCCCTAATTGTGGGGCAAAAAGGCAGAAATTGCCTATATGTTGGGGCAAAAGACAGAAATTCTTTTTATTTTTAGGGCAAAACTCAGAAATTCTACTTATTTTGGAGCAAAATTCCAGAAATTTTCCTTAATTTGGGGAAAAATTGCAGAAATTTAACTTATTTTGGGGCAAAATTGCAGAAATTTCACTTATTTCAGGGAAAAAAAGCAGAAATTTTCTTATTTTGGGGCAAAAAGGCAGAAATTCCTAATATTTTGTGGCATAAATGCAGAAATTCCCCTTATTTCGAGGTAAAAAGGCTGAATTTCCCCTTATTTGGGGGCAAAAAGGCAAAAAAATTCCTTTATTTTGGGGCAAAATTGCAGAAATTTCACTTATTTCAGAGAAATAAGTCAGAAATTTTCCTTATTTTGGGGTAAAAAAGACAGGAATTCTCTTTGTTTTGGCGGAAAAAGACAGAAATTCCACTTATTAAGAGGCAAAAAAGCAGAAATTCCCCTTATTTTGGAGCAAAAATGAAGAAATTTCCTTTTTTTATGGCAAAAAGGTATGCATTCTTCTTATTTTCGGGCAAAAAGGCAGAAATTCCTTGTATTTTGGAGCAAAATTGCAGAAATTCCCCTAATTGTGGGGCAAAAAGGCAGAAATTCTCTATATGTTGTGGCAAAAAACAGAAATTCTCCTTATCTTGGGGCAAAAGTCAGAAATTCCACTTATTTTGGGGCAAAATTCCAGAAATTTCCTTTATTTTGGGGCAAAATTGCACAAATTTCACTTATTTTTGTGTAAAATTGCAGAAATTTCACTTATTTGGGGGCAAAATTTCAGAAATTTCACTTATTTCAGGTAAAAAAGGCAGAAATTTTCTTTATTTTGGGGCAAAACGGCAGTAATTCCTAATATTTTGTGGCAAAAATGCAGAAATTTTACTTATTTCGAGGTAAAAAGGCTGAAATTCCCCTTATTTGGGGGCAAAAAGGCAGAAATTTTCCTTATTTTGGGGCAAAATTGCAGAAATTTCACTTACTTCAGGGTA
Organism: Micromys minutus; assembly: GCF_963924665.1. Taxonomy (NCBI): domain Eukaryota; kingdom Metazoa; phylum Chordata; class Mammalia; order Rodentia; family Muridae; genus Micromys; species Micromys minutus. The sequence goes on along the minus strand of NW_027667904.1, from coordinate 231,336 downwards.
ATAAGACAGAATTTTTCCTTATATTGGGGCAAAAAGACAGAAATTCCCGTTGTTTTGGGGGAAAAAGAAAGAAATTCCACTTATTTAGAGGCAAAAAAGCAGAAATTCCCCTTATTTTAGAGCAAAAATGAAGAAATTTCCCTTTTTTAAGGCAAAAAGGTATGCATTCTTCTTATTTTTGGGCTAAAAGGCAGAAATTCCCCGTATTTTGGAGCAAAATTGCAGAAATTCCCCTAATTGTGGGGCAAAAAGGCAGAAATTGCCTATATGTTGGGGCAAAAGACAGAAATTCTTTTTATTTTTAGGGCAAAACTCAGAAATTCTACATATTTTGGAGCAAAATTCCAGAAATTTTCCTTAATTTGGGGAAAAATTGCAGAAATTTAACTTATTTTGGGGCAAAATTGCAGAAATTTCACTTATTTCAGGGAAAAAAAGCAGAAATTTTCTTATTTTGGGGCAAAAAGGCAGAAATTCCTAATATTTTGTGGCATAAATGAGAAATTCCCCTTATTTCGAGGTAAAAAGGCTGAATTTCCCCTTATTTGGGGGCAAAAAGGCAAAAAATTCCTTTATTTTGGGGCAAAATTGCAGAAATTTCACTTATTTCAGAGAAATAAGTCAGAAATTTTCCTTATTTTGGGGTAAAAAAGACAGGAATTCTCTTTGTTTTGGCGGAAAAAGACAGAAATTCCACTTATTAAGAGGCAAAAAAGCAGAAATTCCCCTTATTTTGGAGCAAAAATGAAGAAATTTCCCTTTTTTATGGCAAAAAGGTATGCATTCTTCTTATTTTCGGGCAAAAAGGCAGAAATTCCTTGTATTTTGGAGCAAAATTGCAGAAATTCCCCTAATTGTGGGGCAAAAAGGCAGAAATTCTCTATATGTTGGGGCAAAAAGACAGAAATTCTCCTTATTTTGGGACAAAACTCAGAAATTCCACTTATTTTGGGGCAAAATTCCAGAAATTTTCCTTATTTTGGGGTAAAATTGCAGAAATTTCACTTATTTTGGGACAAAATTGCAGAAATTTCACTTATTTCAGGAAAAAAAGCAGAAATTTTCTTATTTTGGGGCAAAAAGGCAGAAATTCCTAATATTTTGTGGCAAAAATGCCGAAATTCTCTTTATTTTGAGGTAAAAAGGCTGAATTTCCCCTAATTTGGAGGCAAAAAGGCAAAAAATTTTTTTTGGGGGCAAAATTGCAGAAATTTCACTTATTTCAGGGTAATAAGTCAGAAATTTTCCTTATTTTGGGGCAAAAAAGACAGAAATTCGCTTTGTTTTGGGGGAAAAAGACAGAAATTCCACTTATTTAGAGGCAAAAATTCAGAAATTCCTCTTATTTTGGAGCAAAAATGAAGAAATTTCCCTTTTTTATGGCAAAAAAATATGCATTCTTCTTATTTTCGGGCAAAAAGGCAGAAATTCCCCGTATTTAGGAACAAAATTGTAGAAATTTCCCATATTGTGGGGCAAAAAGGCAGAAATTACCTATATGTTGGGGCAAAAATCAGAAATTCTCCTTATTTTGGGGCAAAACTGAGAAATTCCACTTATTGTGGGGCAAAATTCCAGAAATTTCCCTTATTTTGGGGAAAAATTGCAGAAATTTCACTTTTTTTGGGGCAAAATTGCAGAAATTTCACTTATTTCAGGGAAAAAAAGCAGAAATTTTCTTATTTTGGGGCAAAAAGGCAGAAATTCCTAATATTTTGTGGCATAAATGCAGAAATTCCCCTTATTTTGAGGTAAAAAGGCTGAAATTCCCCTTATTTGGGGGCAAAAAGGCAAAAATTTCCTATATTTTGGGGCAAAATTGCAGAAATTTCACTTATTTCAGGGTAGTAAGTCAGAAATTTTCCTTATTTTGGGGCAAAAAAGACAGGAATTCCCTTTGTTTTGGCGAAAAAAGACAGAAATTCCACTTATTTAGAGGCAAAAAAGCAGAAATTCCCCTTATTTTGGAGCAAAAATGAAGAAATTTCCCTTTTTTATGGCACAAAGCTATGCATTCTTCTTATTTTCGGGCAGAAAGGCAGAAATTCCTTGTATTTTGTAGCAAAATTGCAGAAATTCTCCTAATTGTGGGGCAAAAAGGCAGAAATTCTCTATATGTTGGGGCAAAAAGACAGAAATTCTCCTTATTTTGGGGCAAAACTCAGAAATTCCATTTATTTTGGGGCAAAATTCCAGAAATTTCACTTATTTTGGGGCGACATTGCAGAAATTTTACTTATTTTGGAGCAAAATTGCAGAAATTTCACTTATTTTGGTGCAAAATTACAGAAATTTCACTTATTTCTGTGAAAATAGGCAGAAATTTTCCTTATTTTGTGGCAAAAAGTCAGAAATTCCTAATATTTTGTGGCAAAAATGCAGAAATTCCCCTTATTTCGAGGTAAAAAGGCTGAAATTCCCCTTATTTGGGGGCAAAAAAACAGAAATTTCCCTTATTTTGGGGCAAAATTGCAGAAATTTCACTTACTTCAGGGTAATTAGGCAGAATTTTTCCTTATTTTGGGGCAAAAAAGACAGAAATTCCCTTTGTTTTGGGGGAAAAAGACAGAAATTCCACTTATTTAGAGGCAAAAATTCAGAAATTCCCCTTATTTTGGAGCAAAAATGAAGAAATTTCCCTTTTTTATGGCAAAAAGGTATGCATTCTTCTTATTTTCGGGAAAAAAGGCAGAAATTCCCCGTATTTAGGAACAAAATTGTAGAAATTTCCCTAATTGTGGGGCAAAAAAACAGAAATTACCTATATGTTGGGGCAAAAAAACAGAAATTCTCCTTTTTTTGGGGCAAAACTCAGAAATTCCACTTATTGTGGGCAAAATTCCAGAAATTTCACTTATTTTGGGGCAAAATTGCAGAAATTTCACTTATTTTGGGGCAAAATTGCAGAAATTTCACTTATTTCAGGAAAAAAAAGCAGAAATTTTCTTATTTTGGGGCAAAAGGCAGAAATTCCTAATATTTTGTGGCATAAACGCAGAAATTCCCCTTATTTGAGGTAAAAAGGCTGAAATTCCCCTTATTTGGGAGCAAAAATGCAAAAATTTCCTTTACTTTGAGGCAAAATTGCAGAAATTTCACTTATTTCAGGGTAATAAGTCTAAAATTTTCCTTATTTTGGAGCAAAAAAGACAGGAAATCCCTTTGTTTTGGGAGAAAAAGACAGAAATTCCACTTATTTAGAGGCAAAAAAGCAGAAATTCCCCTTATATTGGCCAAAAATGAAGAAATTTCCCTTTTTTATGGCAAAAAGGTATGCATTCTTCTTATTTTCGGGCAAAAAGGCAGAAATTCCCCGTATTTTGGAGCAAAATTGCAGATATTCCCCTAATTGTGGGGCAAAAAGGCAGAAATTCTCTATATGTTGTGGCAAAAAACAGAAATTCTCCTTATCTTGGGGCAAAAGTCAGAAATTCCACTTATTTTGGGGCAAAATTCCAGAAATTTCCTTTATTTTGGGGCAAAATTGCACAAATTTCACTTATTTTTGGGTAAAATTGCAGAAATTTCACTTATTTGGGGGCAAAATTTCAGAAATTTCACTTATTTCAGGTAAAAAAGGCAGAAATTTTCTTTATTTTGGGGCAAAACGGCAGTAATTCCTAATATTTTGTGGCAAAAATGCAGAAATTCCACTTATTTCGAGGTAAAAAGGCTGAAATTCCCCTTATTTGGGGGCAAAAAGGCAGAAATTTTCCTTATTTTGGGGCAAAATTGCAGAAATTTCACTTACTTCAGGGTAATAAGTCAGAATTTTTCCTTATATTGGGGCAAAAAAGACAGAAATTCCCTTTGTTTTGGGGGAAAAAGAAAGAAATTCCTCTTATTTAGAGGCAAAAAAGCAGAAATTCCCCTTATTTTAGAGCAAAAATGAAGAAATTTCCCTTTTTTAAGGCAAAAAGGTATGCATTCTTCTTATTTTTGGGATAAAAGGCAGAAATTCCCCGTATTTTGGAGCAAAATTGCAGAAATTCCCCTAATTGTGGGGCAAAAAGGCAGAAATTGCCTATATGTTGGGGCAAAAAGACAGAAATTCTTTTTATTTTTAGGGCAAAACTCAGAAATTCTACTTATTTTGGAGCAAAATTCCAGAAATTTTCCTTAATTTGGGGAAAAATTGCAGAAATTTAACTTATTTTGGGGCAAAATTGCAGAAATTTCACTTATTTCAGGGAAAAAAAGCAGAAATTTTCTTATTTTGGGGCAAAAAGGCAGAAATTCCTAATATTTTGTGGCATAAATGCAGAAATTCCCCTTATTTCGAGGTAAAAAGGCTGAATTTCCCCTTATTTGGGGGCAAAAAGGCAAAAAATTCCTTTATTTTGGGGCAAAATTGCAGAAATTTCACTTATTTCAGGGAAATAAGTCAGAAATTTTCCTTATTTTGGGGTAAAAAAGACAGGAATTCTCTTTGTTTTGGCGGAAAAAGACAGAAATTCCACTTATTAAGAGGCAAAAAAGCAGAAATTCCCTTTATTTTGGAGCAAAAATGAAGAAATTTCCTTTTTTTATGGCAAAAAGGTATGCATTCTTCTTATTTTCGGGCAAAAAGGCAGAAATTCCTTGTATTTTGGAGCAAAATTGCAGAAATTCCCCTAATTGTGGGGCAAAAAGGCAGAAATCCTCTATATGTTGGGGCAAAAAACAGAAATTCTCCTTATTTTGGGACAAAACTCAGAAATTCCACTTATTTTTGGGCCAAATTCCAGAAATTTTCCTTATTTTGGGGTAAAATTGCAGAAATTTCACTTATTTTGGGACAAAATTGCAGAAATTTCACTTATTTCAGGAAAAAAAAGCAGAAATTTTCTTATTTTGGGGCAAAAAGGCAGAAATTCCTAATATTTTGTGGCAAAAATGCCGAAATTCTCCTTATTTTGAGGTAAAAAGGCTGAAATTCCCCTAATTTGGGGGCAAAAAGGCAAAAATTTTTTTTTGGGGCAAAATTGCAGAAATTTCACTTATTTCAGGGTAATAAGTCAGAAATTTTCCTTATTTTGGGGCAAAAAAGAAAGAAATTCGCTTTGTTTTGGGGGAAAAAGACAGAAATTCCACTTATTTAGAGGCATAAATTCAGAAATTCCTCTTATTTTGGAGCAAAAATGAAGAAATTTCCCTTTTTTATGGCAAAAAAATATGCATTCTTCTTATTTTCTGGCAAAAAGGCAGAAATTACCTGTATTTAGGAGCATAATTGCAGAAATTCCCCTAATTGTGGGGCAAAAAGGCAGAAATTACCTATATGTTGGGACAAAAATCAGAAATTCTCCTTATTTTGGGGCAAAACTGAGAAATTCGAGTTATTTTGGGGCAAAATTCCAGAAATTTCCCTTATTTTGGGGCAAAATTGCAGAAATTTCACTTATTTTGGGGCAAAATTGCAGAAATTTCACTTATTTCAGGGAAAAAAAGCAGAAATTTTCTTATTTTAGGGCAAAAAGGCAGAAATTCCTAATATTTTGTGGCATAAATGCAGAAATTCCCCTTATTTTGAGGTAAAAAGGCTGAAATTCCCCTTATTTGGGGGCAAAAAGGCAAAAATTTTCTTTATTTTGGGGCAAAATTACAGAAATTTCACTTATTTCAGGGTAATAAGTCAGAAATTTTCCTTATTTTCGGGCAAAAAAGACAGAAATTCGCTTTGTTTTGGGGGAAAAAGACAGAAATTCCACTTATTTAGAGGCAAAAAAGCCGAAAATCCCCTTATTTTGGAGCAAAAATGAAGAAATTTCCCTTTGTTATGGCAAAAACGTATGAATTCTTATTATTTTCGGGCAAAAAGGCAAAAATTTCCCGTATTTTTGAGCAAAATTGCAGAAATTCCCCTTATTGTGGGGCAAAAAGGCAGAAATTGAATATATGTTGGTGCAAAAAGGCAGAAATTCTCCTTATTTTGGGGCAAAACTCAGAAATTCCACTTATTTTGGGGCAAAATTCCAGAAATTTCCCTTATTTTGGGGCAAAATTGCAGAAATTTCACTTAATTTGGGGCAAAATTGCAGAAATTTCACTTATTTCTGGGAAAAAAAAGCAGAAATTTTCTTATTTTGGGGCAAAAAGCCAGAAATTCCTATTATTTTGTGGCAAAAATGCAGAAATTCCCCTTATTTTGAGGGAAAAAGGCTAAAATTCCCCTTATTTGGGGGCAAAAAGGCAAAAATTTACTTTATTTTGGGGCAAAATTGCAGAAATTTCACTTATTTCAGAGTAATAAGTCAAAAATTTTCCTTATTTTGGGGAAAAAAGACAGGAATTCCATTTGTTTTGGGGGAAAAAGACATAAATTCCACTTATTTAGAGGCAAAAAAGCAGAAAATCCCCTTATTTTGGAGCAAAAATAAAGGAATTTCCCTTTTTTATTGCAAAAAGTTATGCATTCTTCTTATTTTCAGGCAAAAAGGCAGAAATTCCCCGTATTTTGGAGCAAAATTGCAGAAATTCCCCTAATTGTGGGGCAAAAAGAGAAATTGCCTATATGTTGGGGCAAAAAGACAAAATTTCTCCTTATTTTGGGGCAAAACTCTGAAATTCCACTTATTTCGGGGCAAAATTCCAGAAATTTCTTTTATTTTGTGGCAAAATTGCAGAAATTTCACTTATTTTGGGGCAAAATTGCAGAAATTTCACTTATTTCAGGGTAATAAGTAAGAATTTTTTCTTATTTTGGGGCAAAAAGGCAGAAATTCCTAATATTTTGTGGCAAAAATGCAGAAATTCTTCTTATTTTGAGGTAAAAAGGCTGAAATTTTCCTTATTTGGAGGCAAAAATGCAGAAATTCCCCTTATTTTGAGGTAAAAATGCTGAAATTCCCCTTATTTGGGGGCAAAAAGGCAGAAATTTCCCTTATTTTGGGGCAAAATTGCAGAAATTTCACTTACTTCAGGGTAATAAGTCAGAATTTTTTTTTATTTTGGGGCAAAAATACAGAAATTCCCTTTGTTTTGAGGGAAAAAGACAGAAATTCCACTTATTTAGAGGCAAAAAAGCAGAAATTCCCCTTATTTTTGAGCAAAAATGAAGAAATTTCCTTTTTATGGCAAAAAGGTATGCATTCTTCTTATTTTGGGGCAAAAAGGTAGAAATTCCCCGTATTTTGGAGCAAAATTTCAGAAATTCCCCTAATTGCGGGGCAAAAAGGCAGAAATTCTCTATATGTTGGGGCAAAAAGACAGAAATTCTCCTTATTTTGGGGCAAAACTCAGAAATTCCACTTATTATGGGGCAAAAATACAGAAATTTCACTTATTTTGGGGCAAAATTGCAGAAATTTCAATTATTTTGTGGCAAAATTGCAGAAATTTCACTTATTTTGGGGCAAAATTGCAGAAATTTCACTTATTTCAGGGAAAAAAGGCAGAAATTTTCTTTATTTTGGGGCAAAAAAGAAGAAATTCCTAATATTTTGTGGCAAAAATGCAGCAATTCCCCTTATTTCGAGGTAAAAAGGCTGAAATTTTCCTTATTTGGGGGCAAAAATGCAGAAATTTTTCTTATTTTGAGGTAAAAATGCTGAAATTCCCCTTATTTGGGGGCAAAAAGGTAGAAATTTCCCTTATTTTAGGGCAAAATTGCAAAACTTTCACTTACTTCAGGGTAATAAGTCAGAATTTTTTTTTATTTTGGGGCAATAATACAGAAATTCCCTTTGTTTTGGGTGAAAAAGACAGAAATTCCACTTATTTAGAGGCAAAAATGCAGAAATTCCCCTTATTTTTGAGCAAAAATGAAGAAATTTCCTTTTTATGGCAAAAAGGTATGCATTCTTCTTATTTTCGGGCAAAAAGGCAGAAATTCTTTGTATTTTGGAGCAAAATTGCAGAAATTCCCCTAATTGTGGGGCAAAAAGGCAGAAATTGCCTATATGTTGGGGCAAAAAGACAGAAATTCTCCTTATTTTGGGACAAAACTCAGAAATTCCACTTATTTTGGGGCCAAATTCCAGAAATTTTCCTTATTTTGGGGTAAAATTGCAGAAATTTCACTTATTTTGGGACAAAATTGCAGAAATTTCACTTATTTCAGGAAAAAAAAGCAGAAATTTTCTTATTTTGGGGCAAAAAGGCAGAAATTTCTAATATTTTGTGGCAAAAATGCCGAAATTCTCCTTATTTTGAGGTAAAAAGGCTGAAATTCCCCTAATTTGGGGGCAAAAAGGCAAAAATTTTTTTTTGGGGCAAAATTGCAGAAATTTCACTTATTTCAGGGTAATAAGTCAGAAATTTTCCTTATTTTGGGGCAAAAAAGAAAGAAATTCGCTTTGTTTTGGGGGAAAAAGACAGAAATTCCACTTATTTAGAGGCATAAATTCAGAAATTCCTCTTATTTTGGAGCAAAAATGAAGAAATTTCCCTTTTTTATGGCAAAAAAATATGCATTCTTCTTATTTTCTGGCAAAAAGGCAGAAATTACCTGTATTTAGGAGCATAATTGCAGAAATTCCCCTAATTGTGGGGCAAAAAGGCAGAAATTACCTATATGTTGGGACAAAAATCAGAAATTCTCCTTATTTTGGGGCAAAACTGAGAAATTCGAGTTATTTTGGGGCAAAATTCCAGAAATTTCCCTTATTTTGGGGCAAAATTGCAGAAATTTCACTTATTTTGGGGCAAAATTGCAGAAATTTCACTTATTTCAGGGAAAAAAAGCAGAAATTTTCTTATTTTGGGGCAAAAAGGCAGAAATTCCTAATATTTTGTGGCATAAATGCAGAAATTCCCCTTATTTTGAGGTAAAAAGGCTGAAATTCCCCTTATTTGGGGGCAAAAAGGCAAAAATTTTCTTTATTTTGGGGCAAAATTACAGAAATTTCACTTATTTCAGGGTAATAAGTCAGAAATTTTCCTTATTTTGGGGCAAAAAAGACAGAAATTCGCTTTGTTTTGGGGGAAAAAGACAGAAATTCCACTTATTTAGAGGCAAAAAAGCCGAAAATCCCCTTATTTTGGAGCAAAAATGAAGAAATTTCCCTTTGTTATGGCAAAAACGTATGAATTCTTATTATTTTCGGGCAAAAAGGCAAAAATTTCCCGTATTTTTGAGCAAAATTGCAGAAATTCCCCTTATTGTGGGGCAAAAAGGCAGAAATTGAATATATGTTGGTGCAAAAAGGCAGAAATTCTCCTTATTTTGGGGCAAAACTCAGAAATTCCACTTATTTTGGGGCAAAATTCCAGAAATTTCCCTTATTTTGGGGCAAAATTGCAGAAATTTCACTTAATTTGGGGCAAAATTGCAGAAATTTCACTTATTTCAGGGAAAAAAAAGCAGAAATTTTCTTATTTTGGGGCAAAAAGCCAGAAATTCCTATTATTTTGTGGCAAAAATGCAGAAATTCCCCTTATTTTGAGGGAAAAAGGCTAAAATTCCCCTTATTTGGGGGCAAAAAGGCAAAAATTTACTTTATTTTGGGGCAAAATTGCAGAAATTTCACTTATTTCAGAGTAATAAGTCAAAAATTTTCCTTATTTTGGGGAAAAAAGACAGGAATTCCATTTGTTTTGGGGGAAAAAGACATAAATTCCACTTATTTAGAGGCAAAAAAGCAGAAAATCCCCTTATTTTGGAGCAAAAATAAAGGAATTTCCCTTTTTTATTGCAAAAAGTTATGCATTCTTCTTATTTTCAGGCAAAAAGGCAGAAATTCCCCGTATTTTGGAGCAAAATTGCAGAAATTCCCCTAATTGTGGGGCAAAAAGAGAAATTGCCTATATGTTGGGGCAAAAAGACAAAATTTCTCCTTATTTTGGGGCAAAACTCTGAAATTCCACTTATTTCGGGGCAAAATTCCAGAAATTTCTTTTATTTTGTGGCAAAATTGCAGAAATTTCACTTATTTTGGGGCAAAATTGCAGAAATTTCACTTATTTCAGGGTAATAAGTAAGAATTTTTTCTTATTTTGGGGCAAAAAGGCAGAAATTCCTAATATTTTGTGGCAAAAATGCAGAAATTCTTCTTATTTTGAGGTAAAAAGGCTGAAATTTTCCTTATTTGGAGGCAAAAATGCAGAAATTCCCCTTATTTTGAGGTAAAAATGCTGAAATTCCCCTTATTTGGGGGCAAAAAGGCAGAAATTTCCCTTATTTTGGGGCAAAATTGCAGAAATTTCACTTACTTCAGTTTAATAAGTCAGAATTTTTTTTTATTTTGGGGCAAAAATACAGAAATTCCCTTTGTTTTGAGGGAAAAAGACAGAAATTCCACTTATTTAGAGGCAAAAAAGCAGAAATTCCCCTTATTTTTGAGCAAAAATGAAGAAATTTCCTTTTTATGGCAAAAAGGTATGCATTCTTCTTATTTTGGGGCAAAAAGGTAGAAATTCCCCGTATTTTGGAGCAAAATTTCAGAAATTCCCCTAATTGCGGGGCAAAAAGGCAGAAATTCTCTATATGTTGGGGCAAAAAGACAGAAATTCTCCTTATTTTGGGGCAAAACTCAGAAATTCCACTTATTATGGGGCAAAAATACAGAAATTTCACTTATTTTGGGGCAAAATTGCAGAAATTTCAATTATTTTGTGGCAAAATTGCAGAAATTTCACTTATTTTGGGGCAAAATTGCAGAAATTTCACTTATTTCAGGGAAAAAAGGCAGAAATTTTCTTTATTTTGGGGCAAAAAAGAAGAAATTCCTAATATTTTGTGGCAAAAATGCAGCAATTCCCCTTATTTCGAGGTAAAAAGGCTGAAATTTTCCTTATTTGGGGGCAAAAATGCAGAAATTTTTCTTATTTTGAGGTAAAAATGCTGAAATTCCCCTTATTTGGGGGCAAAAAGGCAGAAATTTCCCTTATTTTGGGGCAAAATTGCAAAACTTTCACTTACTTCAGGGTAATAAGTCAGAATTTTTTTTTTATTTTGGGGCAATAATACAGAAATTCCCTTTGTTTTGGGGGAAAAAGACAGAAATTCCACTTATTTAGAGGCAAAAAAGCAGAAATTCCCCTTATTTTTGAGCAAAAATGAAGAAATTTCCTTTTTATGGCAAAAAGGTATGCATTCTTCTTATTTTCCGGTAAAAAGGAAAAAATTCCCTGTATTTTGGAGCAAAATTTCAGAAATTCCCCTAATTGTGGGGCAAAAAGGCAGAAATTCTCCTTATTTTGGGGCAAAACTCAGAAATTCCACTTATTTTGGGGCAAAAATACAGAAATTTCACTTATTTTGGGGCAAAATTGCAGAAATTTCAATTATTTTGTGGCAAAATTGCAGAAATTTCACTTATTTTGGGGCAAAATGCAGAAATTTCACTTATTTCAGGGAAAAAAGGCGAAAATTTTCTTTATTTTGGGGAAAAAAGAAGAAATTCCTAATATTTTGTGGCAAAAATGCAGCAATTCCCCTTATTTCGAGGTAAAAAGGCTGAAATTTTCCTTATTTGGGGGCAAAAATGCAGAAATTTTTCTTATTTTGAGGTAAAAATGCTGAAATTCCCCTTATTTGGGGGCAAAAAGGTAGAAATTTCCCTTATTTTAGGGCAAAATTGCAAAACTTTCACTTACTTCAGGGTAATAAGTCAGAATTTTTTTTTATTTTGGGGCAATAATACAGAAATTCCCTTTGTTTTGGGTGAAAAAGACAGAAATTCCACTTATTTAGAGGCAAAAATGCAGAAATTCCCCTTATTTTTGAGCAAAAATGAAGAAATTTCCTTTTTATGGCAAAAAGGTATGCATTCTTCTTATTTTCGGGCAAAAAGGCAGAAATTCTTTGTATTTTGGAGCAAAATTGCAGAAATTCCCCTAATTGTGGGGCAAAAAGGCAGAAATTGCCTATATGTTGGGGCAAAAAGACAGAAATTCTCCTTATTTTGGGACAAAACTCAGAAATTCCACTTATTTTGGGGCCAAATTCCAGAAATTTTCCTTATTTTGGGGTAAAATTGCAGAAATTTCACTTATTTTGGGACAAAATTGCAGAAATTTCACTTATTTCAGGAAAAAAAAGCAGAAATTTTCTTATTTTGGGGCAAAAAGGCAGAAATTCCTAATATTTTGTGGCAAAAATGCCGAAATTCTCCTTATTTTGAGGTAAAAAGGCTGAAATTCCCCTAATTTGGGGGCAAAAAGGCAAAAATTTTTTTTTGGGGCAAAATTGCAGAAATTTCACTTATTTCAGGGTAATAAGTCAGAAATTTTCCTTATTTTGGGGCAAAAAAGAAAGAAATTCGCTTTGTTTTGGGGGAAAAAGACAGAAATTCCACTTATTTAGAGGCATAAATTCAGAAATTCCTCTTATTTTGGAGCAAAAATGAAGAAATTTCCCTTTTTTATGGCAAAAAAATATGCATTCTTCTTATTTTCTGGCAAAAAGGCAGAAATTACCTGTATTTAGGAGCATAATTGCAGAAATTCCCCTAATTGTGGGGCAAAAAGGCAGAAATTACCTATATGTTGGGACAAAAATCAGAAATTCTCCTTATTTTGGGGCAAAACTGAGAAATTCGAGTTATTTTGGGGCAAAATTCCAGAAATTTCCCTTATTTTGGGGCAAAATTGCAGAAATTTCACTTATTTTGGGGCAAAATTGCAGAAATTTCACTTATTTCAGGGAAAAAAAGCAGAAATTTTCTTATTTTGGGGCAAAAAGGCAGAAATTCCTAATATTTTGTGGCATAAATGCAGAAATTCCCCTTATTTTGAGGTAAAAAGGCTGAAATTCCCCTTATTTGGGGGCAAAAAGGCAAAAATTTTCTTTATTTTGGGGCAAAATTACAGAAATTTCACTTATTTCAGGGTAATAAGTCAGAAATTTTCCTTATTTTGGGGCAAAAAAGACAGAAATTCGCTTTGTTTTGGGGGAAAAAGACAGAAATTCCACTTATTTAGAGGCAAAAAAGCCGAAAATCCCCTTATTTTGGAGCAAAAATGAAGAAATTTCCCTTTGTTATGGCAAAAACGTATGAATTCTTATTATTTTCGGGCAAAAAGGCAAAAATTTCCCGTATTTTTGAGCAAAATTGCAGAAATTCCCCTTATTGTGGGGCAAAAAGGCAGAAATTGAATATATGTTGGTGCAAAAAGGCAGAAATTCTCCTTATTTTGGGGCAAAACTCAGAAATTCCACTTATTTTGGGGCAAAATTCCAGAAATTTCCCTTATTTTGGGGCAAAATTGCAGAAATTTCACTTAATTTGGGGCAAAATTGCAGAAATTTCACTTATTTCAGGGAAAAAAAAGCAGAAATTTTCTTATTTTGGGGCAAAAAGCCAGAAATTCCTATTATTTTGTGGCAAAAATGCAGAAATTCCCCTTATTTTGAGGGAAAAAGGCTAAAATTCCCCTTATTTGGGGGCAAAAAGGCAAAAATTTACTTTATTTTGGGGCAAAATTGCAGAAATTTCACTTATTTCAGAGTAATAAGTCAAAAATTTTCCTTATTTTGGGGAAAAAAGACAGGAATTCCATTTGTTTTGGGGGAAAAAGACATAAATTCCACTTATTTAGAGGCAAAAAAGCAGAAAATCCCCTTATTTTGGAGCAAAAATAAAGGAATTTCCCTTTTTTATTGCAAAAAGTTATGCATTCTTCTTATTTTCAGGCAAAAAGGCAGAAATTCCCCGTATTTTGGAGCAAAATTGCAGAAATTCCCCTAATTGTGGGGCAAAAAGAGAAATTGCCTATATGTTGGGGCAAAAAGACAAAATTTCTCCTTATTTTGGGGCAAAACTCTGAAATTCCACTTATTTCGGGGCAAAATTCCAGAAATTTCTTTTATTTTGTGGCAAAATTGCAGAAATTTCACTTATTTTGGGGCAAAATTGCAGAAATTTCACTTATTTCAGGGTAATAAGTAAGAATTTTTTCTTATTTTGGGGCAAAAAGGCAGAAATTCCTAATATTTTGTGGCAAAAATGCAGAAATTCTTCTTATTTTGAGGTAAAAAGGCTGAAATTTTCCTTATTTGGAGGCAAAAATGCAGAAATTCCCCTTATTTTGAGGTAAAAATGCTGAAATTCCCCTTATTTGGGGGCAAAAAGGCAGAAATTTCCCTTATTTTGGGGCAAAATTGCAGAAATTTCACTTACTTCAGGGTAATAAGTCAGAATTTTTTTTTATTTTGGGGCAAAAATACAGAAATTCCCTTTGTTTTGAGGGAAAAAGACAGAAATTCCACTTATTTAGAGGCAAAAAAGCAGAAATTCCCCTTATTTTTGAGCAAAAATGAAGAAATTTCCTTTTTATGGCAAAAAGGTATGCATTCTTCTTATTTTGGGGCAAAAAGGTAGAAATTCCCCGTATTTTGGAGCAAAATTTCAGAAATTCCCCTAATTGCGGGGCAAAAAGGCAGAAATTCTCTATATGTTGGGGCAAAAAGACAGAAATTCTCCTTATTTTGGGGCAAAACTCAGAAATTCCACTTATTATGGGGCAAAAATACAGAAATTTCACTTATTTTGGGGCAAAATTGCAGAAATTTCAATTATTTTGTGGCAAAATTGCAGAAATTTCACTTATTTTGGGGCAAAATTGCAGAAATTTCACTTATTTCAGGGAAAAAAGGCAGAAATTTTCTTTATTTTGGGGCAAAAAAGAAGAAATTCCTAATATTTTGTGGCAAAAATGCAGCAATTCCCCTTATTTCGAGGTAAAAAGGCTGAAATTTTCCTTATTTGGGGGCAAAAATGTAGAAATTTTTCTTATTTTGAGGTAAAAATGCTGAAATTCCCCTTATTTGGGGGCAAAAAGGTAGAAATTTCCCTTATTTTAGGGCAAAATTGCAAAACTTTCACTTACTTCAGGGTAATAAGTCAGAATTTTTTTTTATTTTGGGGCAATAATACAGAAATTCCCTTTGTTTTTGGTGAAAATGACAGAAATTCCACTTATTTAGAGGCAAAAATGCAGAAATTCCCCTTATTTTTGAGCAAAAATGAAGAAATTTCCTTTTTATGGCAAAAAGGTATGCATTCTTCTTATTTTCGGGCAAAAAGGCAGAAATTCTTTGTATTTTGGAGCAAAATTGCAGATATTCCCCTAATTGTGGGGCAAAAAGGCAGAAATTGCCTATATGTTGGGGCAAAAAGACAGAAATTCTCCTTATTTTGGGACAAAACTCAGAAATTCCACTTATTTTGGGGCCAAATTCCAGAAATTTTCCTTATTTTGGGGTAAAATTGCAGAAATTTCACTTATTTTGGGACAAAATTGCAGAAATTTCACTTATTTCAGGAAAAAAAAGCAGAAATTTTCTTATTTTGGGGCAAAAAGGCAGAAATTCCTAATATTTTGTGGCAAAAATGCCGAAATTCTCCTTATTTTGAGGTAAAAAGGCTGAAATTCCCCTAATTTGGGGGCAAAAAGGCAAAAATTTTTTTTGGGGGCAAAATTGCAGAAATTTCACTTATTTCAGGGTAATAAGTCAGAAATTTTCCTTATTTTGGGGCAAAAAAGAAAGAAATTCGCTTTGTTTTGGGGGTAAAAGACAGAAATTCCACTTATTTAGAGGCATAAATTCAGAAATTCCTCTTATTTTGGAGCAAAAATGAAGAAATTTCCCTTTTTTATGGCAAAAAAATATGCATTCTTCTTATTTTCTGGCAAAAAGGCAGAAATTACCTGTATTTAGGAGCATAATTGCAGAAATTCCCCTAATTGTGGGGCAAAAAGGCAGAAATTACCTATATGTTGGGACAAAAATCAGAAATTCTCCTTATTTTGGGGCAAAACTGAGAAATTCGAGTTATTTTGGGGCAAAATTCCAGAAATTTCCCTTATTTTGGGGCAAAATTGCAGAAATTTCACTTATTTTGGGGCAAAATTGCAGAAATTTCACTTATTTCAGGGAAAAAAAGCAGAAATTTTCTTATTTTGGGGCAAAAAGGCAGAAATTCCTAATATTTTGTGGCATAAATGCAGAAATTCCCCTTATTTTGAGGTAAAAAGGCTGAAATTCCCCTTATTTGGGGGCAAAAAGGCAAAAATTTTCTTTATTTTGGGGCAAAATTACAGAAATTTCACTTATTTCAGGGTAATAAGTCAGAAATTTTCCTTATTTTGGGGCAAAAAAGACAGAAATTCGCTTTGTTTTGGGGGAAAAAGACAGAAATTCCACTTATTTAGAGGCAAAAAAGCCGAAAATCCCCTTATTTTGGAGCAAAAATGAAGAAATTTCCCTTTGTTATGGCAAAAACGTATGAATTCTTATTATTTTCGGGCAAAAAGGCAAAAATTTCCCGTATTTTTGAGCAAAATTGCAGAAATTCCCCTTATTGTGGGGCAAAAAGGCAGAAATTGAATATATGTTGGTGCAAAAAGGCAGAAATTCTCCTTATTTTGGGGCAAAACTCAGAAATTCCACTTATTTTGGGGCAAAATTCCAGAAATTTCCCTTATTTTGGGGCAAAATTGCAGAAATTTCACTTAATTTGGGGCAAAATTGCAGAAATTTCACTTATTTCAGGGAAAAAAAAGCAGAAATTTTCTTATTTTGGGGCAAAAAGCCAGAAATTCCTATTATTTTGTGGCAAAAATGCAGAAATTCCCCTTATTTTGAGGGAAAAAGGCTAAAATTCCCCTTATTTGGGGGCAAAAAGGCAAAAATTTACTTTATTTTGGGGCAAAATTGCAGAAATTTCACTTATTTCAGAGTAATAAGTCAAAAATTTTCCTTATTTTGGGGAAAAAAGACAGGAATTCCATTTGTTTTGGGGGAAAAAGACATAAATTCCACTTATTTAGAGGCAAAAAAGCAGAAAATCCCCTTATTTTGGAGCAAAAATAAAGGAATTTCCCTTTTTTATTGCAAAAAGTTATGCATTCTTCTTATTTTCAGGCAAAAAGGCAGAAATTCCCCGTATTTTGGAGCAAAATTGCAGAAATTCCCCTAATTGTGGGGCAAAAAGAGAAATTGCCTATATGTTGGGGCAAAAAGACAAAATTTCTCCTTATTTTGGGGCAAAACTCTGAAATTCCACTTATTTCGGGGCAAAATTCCAGAAATTTCTTTTATTTTGTGGCAAAATTGCAGAAATTTCACTTATTTTGGGGCAAAATTGCAGAAATTTCACTTATTTCAGGGTAATAAGTAAGAATTTTTTCTTATTTTGGGGCAAAAAGGCAGAAATTCCTAATATTTTGTGGCAAAAATGCAGAAATTCTTCTTATTTTGAGGTAAAAAGGCTGAAATTTTCCTTATTTGGAGGCAAAAATGCAGAAATTCCCCTTATTTTGAGGTAAAAATGCTGAAATTCCCCTTATTTGGGGGCAAAAAGGCAGAAATTTCCCTTATTTTGGGGCAAAATTGCAGAAATTTCACTTACTTCAGTTTAATAAGTCAGAATTTTTTTTTATTTTGGGGCAAAAATACAGAAATTCCCTTTGTTTTGAGGGAAAAAGACAGAAATTCCACTTATTTAGAGGCAAAAAAGCAGAAATTCCCCTTATTTTTGAGCAAAAATGAAGAAATTTCCTTTTTATGGCAAAAAGGTATGCATTCTTCTTATTTTGGGGCAAAAAGGTAGAAATTCCCCGTATTTTGGAGCAAAATTTCAGAAATTCCCCTAATTGCGGGGCAAAAAGGCAGAAATTCTCTATATGTTGGGGCAAAAAGACAGAAATTCTCCTTATTTTGGGGCAAAACTCAGAAATTCCACTTATTATGGGGCAAAAATACAGAAATTTCACTTATTTTGGGGCAAAATTGCAGAAATTTCAATTATTTTGTGGCAAAATTGCAGAAATTTCACTTATTTTGGGGCAAAATTGCAGAAATTTCACTTATTTCAGGGAAAAAAGGCAGAAATTTTCTTTATTTTGGGGCAAAAAAGAAGAAATTCCTAATATTTTGTGGCAAAAATGCAGCAATTCCCCTTATTTCGAGGTAAAAAGGCTGAAATTTTCCTTATTTGGGGGCAAAAATGCAGAAATTTTTCTTATTTTGAGGTAAAAATGCTGAAATTCCCCTTATTTGGGGGCAAAAAGGCAGAAATTTCCCTTATTTTGGGGCAAAATTGCAAAACTTTCACTTACTTCAGGGTAATAAGTCAGAATTTTTTTTTTATTTTGGGGCAATAATACAGAAATTCCCTTTGTTTTGGGGGAAAAAGACAGAAATTCCACTTATTTAGAGGCAAAAAAGCAGAAATTCCCCTTATTTTTGAGCAAAAATGAAGAAATTTCCTTTTTATGGCAAAAAGGTATGCATTCTTCTTATTTTCCGGTAAAAAGGAAAAAATTCCCTGTATTTTGGAGCAAAATTTCAGAAATTCCCCTAATTGTGGGGCAAAAAGGCAGAAATTCTCCTTATTTTGGGGCAAAACTCAGAAATTCCACTTATTTTGGGGCAAAAATACAGAAATTTCACTTATTTTGGGGCAAAATTGCAGAAATTTCAATTATTTTGTGGCAAAATTGCAGAAATTTCACTTATTTTGGGGCAAAATGCAGAAATTTCACTTATTTCAGGGAATAAAGGCGAAAATTTTCTTTATTTTGGGGAAAAAAGAAGAAATTCCTAATATTTTGTGGCAAAAATGCAGAAATTCCCCTTATTTCGAGGTAAAAAGGTTGAATTTCCCCTTATTTGGGGGCAAAAAGGCAGAAATTTTTCTTATTTTGGGGCAAAAAGGCAGAAATTCCTAATATTTTGTGGCAAAAATGCAGAAATTCCTCTTATTTCGAGGTAAAAAGGCTGAATTTCCCCTTATTTGGGGGCAAAATGCAGAAATTTTTCTTATTTTGGGACAAAATTGCAGAAATTTTACTTACTTCAGTATAATAAGGCAGAATTATTTCCTTATTTGGGGCAAAAAAGACAGAAATTCTTTTTGTTTTGGGGGGAAAAGACAGAAATTCCACTTATTTAGAGGCAAAAAATCAGAAATTCCCCTTATTTTGGAGCAAAAATGAAAAAATTTCCCTTTTTTATGGCAAAAAGGTATGCATTCTTCGTATTTTCGGGCAAAAAGGCAGAAATTCCCCGTATTTTGGAGCAAAATTGCAGAAATTTTCCTAATTGTAGGGCAAAAAGGAAGAAATTGCCTATATGTTGGGGCAAAAAGGCAGAAATTCTCTTTATTTTGAGGCAAAACTCAGAAATTCCACTTATTTTGGGGCAAAATTCCAGAAATTTTCCTTATTTTGGGGCAAAATTGCAGAAATTTCACTTATTTTGGGGCAAAATTGCAGAAATTTCACTTATTTCAGGGAAAAAAAGCAGAAATTTTCTTATTTTGGGGCAAAAAGGCAGAAATTCCTAATATTTTGTGGCATAAATGCAGAAATTCCCCTTAATTTGAGGTAAAAAGGCTGAAATTCCCCTTATTTGGGGGCAAAAAGGCAAAAATTTCCTTTATTTTGTGGCAAAATTGCAGAAATTTCACTTATTTCAGGGTAATAAGTCAGAAATTTTCCTTATTTTGGGGCAAAAAAGACAAGAATTCCCTTTGTTTTGGGGGAAAAAGACAGAAATTCCACTTATTTAGAGGCAAAAAAGCAGAAATTCCCCTTATTTTGGAGCAAAAATGAAGAAATTTTTTTTTATTGAAAAAAGGTATGCTTTCTTCCTATTTTCGGGCAAAAAGGCAGAAATTCTCCGTATTTTGGAGCAAAATTGCAGAAATTCCCCTAATTGTGGGGCAAAAATGCAGGAATTCTCTATATGTTGGGGCAAAAAGACAGAAATTCTCATTATTTTGGGGCAAAACTCAGAAATTCCACTTATTTTGGGGCAAAATTCCAGAAATTTCTCTTATTTTGGGGCAAAATTGCAGAAATTTCACTTATTTTGCTGCAAAATTGCAGAAATTTCACTCATTTCAGAGAAAAAAAGAAGAAATTTTCTTATTTTGGGCAAAAAAGCAGTAATTCCTAATCTTTTGTGACAAAAATGCAGAAATTCCTCTTATTTTGAGGTAAAAGGGCTGAAATTCCCCTTATTTGGGGGCAAAAATGCAGAAATTCCCCTTATTTTGAGGTAAAAAGGCTGAATTTCCTCTTATTTGGGGGCAAAAAGGCAGATATTTTTCTTATTTTGGGGCAAAATTGCAGAAATTTTACTTACTTCAGGGTAATAAGGCAGAATTTTTCCTTATTTGGGGCAAAAAAGACAGAAATTCCCTTTGTTTGGGGGGAAAAGACAGAAATTCCACTTATTTAGAGGCAAAACATCAGAAAATCCTCTTATTTTGGAGCAAAAATGAAAAAATCTCCCTTTTTTATTGCAAAAAGTTATGCACTCTTCGTATTTTCGGGCAAAAAGGCAGAAATTCCCCGTATTTTGGAGCAAAATTGAAGAAATTCCCCTAATTGTGGGGCAAAAATACAGAAATTGCCTATATGTTGGGGCAAAAAGACAGAAATTCACCTTATTTTGGGGCAAAACTCAGAAATTCCACTTATTTTGGGGCAAAATTCCAGAAATTTCCCTTATTTTGGGGCAAAATTGCAGAAATTTCACTTATTTCAGTGAAAAAAAAGCAGAAATTTTCTTATTTTGGGGCAAAAAGGCAGAAATTCCTAATATTTTGTGGCATAAATGCAGAAATTCCCCTTATTTTGAGGTAAAAAGGCTGAAATTCCCCTTATTTGGAAGCAAAAAGGCAAAAATTTCCTTTATTTTGGTGCAAAATTGCAGAAATTTCATTTATTTCAGGGTAATAAGTCAGAAATTTTCCTTATTTTGGGGCAAAAAAGACAGGAATTCCCTTTGTTTTGGGGGAAAAAGACAGAAATTCCACTTATTTAGAGACAAAAAAGCAGAAATTCCTCTTATTTTTCAGCAAAAATGAAGAAATTTTTTTTTATTGAAAAAAGGTATGCATTCTTCTTATTTCTGGGCAAAAAGGCAGAAATTCCCCGTATTTTGGAGCAAAATTGCAGAAATTCCCCTAATTGTGGGGCAAAAATGCAGAAATTCTCTATTGTTGGGGCAAAAAGAGAGAAATTCTCTTATTTTGGGCAAAATTGCAGAAATTTCACTTATTTTGGTGCAAAATTGCAGAAATTTCAATTATTTTGTGGCAAAATTGCAGAAATTTCACTTATTTTGGGGCAAAATGCAGAAATTTCACTTATTTCAGGGAAAAAAGGCGAAAATTTTCTTTATTTTGGGGAAAAAAGAAGAAATTCCTAATATTTTGTGGCAAAAATGCAGAAATTCCCCTTATTTCGAGGTAAAAAGGTTGAATTTCCCCTTATTTGGGGGCAAAAAGGCAGAAATTTTTCTTATTTTGGGGCAAAAAGGCAGAAATTCCTAATATTTTGTGGCAAAAATGCAGAAATTCCTCTTATTTCGAGGTAAAAAGGCTGAATTTCCCCTTATTTGGGGGCAAAATGCAGAAATTTTTCTTATTTTGGGACAAAATTGCAGAAATTTTACTTACTTCAGTATAATAAGGCAGAATTATTTCCTTATTTGGGGCAAAAAAGACAGAAATTCTTTTTGTTTTGGGGGGAAAAGACAGAAATTCCACTTATTTAGAGGCAAAAAATCAGAAATTCCCCTTATTTTGGAGCAAAAATGAAAAAATTTCCCTTTTTTATGGCAAAAAGGTATGCATTCTTCGTATTTTCGGGCAAAAAGGCAGAAATTCCCCGTATTTTGGAGCAAAATTGCAGAAATTTTCCTAATTGTAGGGCAAAAAGGAAGAAATTGCCTATATGTTGGGGCAAAAAGGCAGAAATTCTCTTTATTTTGAGGCAAAACTCAGAAATTCCACTTATTTTGGGGCAAAATTCCAGAAATTTTCCTTATTTTGGGGCAAAATTGCAGAAATTTCACTTATTTTGGGGCAAAATTGCAGAAATTTCACTTATTTCAGGGAAAAAAAGCAGAAATTTTCTTATTTTGGGGCAAAAAGGCAGAAATTCCTAATATTTTGTGGCATAAATGCAGAAATTCCCCTTAATTTGAGGTAAAAAGGCTGAAATTCCCCTTATTTGGGGGCAAAAAGGCAAAAATTTCCTTTATTTTGTGGCAAAATTGCAGAAATTTCACTTATTTCAGGGTAATAAGTCAGAAATTTTCCTTATTTTGGGGCAAAAAAGACAAGAATTCCCTTTGTTTTGGGGGAAAAAGACAGAAATTCCACTTATTTAGAGGCAAAAAAGCAGAAATTCCCCTTATTTTGGAGCAAAAATGAAGAAATTTTTTTTTATTGAAAAAAGGTATGCTTTCTTCCTATTTTCGGGCAAAAAGGCAGAAATTCTCCGTATTTTGGAGCAAAATTGCAGAAATTCCCCTAATTGTGGGGCAAAAATGCAGGAATTCTCTATATGTTGGGGCAAAAAGACAGAAATTCTCATTATTTTGGGGCAAAACTCAGAAATTCCACTTATTTTGGGGCAAAATTCCAGAAATTTCTCTTATTTTGGGGCAAAATTGCAGAAATTTCACTTATTTTGCTGCAAAATTGCAGAAATTTCACTCATTTCAGAGAAAAAAAGAAGAAATTTTCTTATTTTGGGCAAAAAAGCAGTAATTCCTAATCTTTTGTGACAAAAATGCAGAAATTCCTCTTATTTTGAGGTAAAAAGGCTGAAATTCACCTTATTTGGGGGCAAAAATGCAGAAATTCCCCTTATTTTGAGGTAAAAAGGCTGAATTTCCTCTTATTTGGGGGCAAAAAGGCAGATATTTTTCTTATTTTGGGGCAAAATTGCAGAAATTTTACTTACTTCAGGGTAATAAGGCAGAATTTTTCCTTATTTGGGGCAAAAAAGACAGAAATTCCCTTTGTTTGGGGGGAAAAGACAGAAATTCCACTTATTTAGAGGCAAAACATCAGAAAATCCTCTTATTTTGGAGCAAAAATGAAAAAATCTCCCTTTTTTATTGCAAAAAGTTATGCACTCTTCGTATTTTCGGGCAAAAAGGCAGAAATTCCCCGTATTTTGGAGCAAAATTGAAGAAATTCCCCTAATTGTGGGGCAAAAATACAGAAATTGCCTATATGTTGGGGCAAAAAGACAGAAATTCACCTTATTTTGGGGCAAAACTCAGAAATTCCACTTATTTTGGGGCAAAATTCCAGAAATTTCCCTTATTTTGGGGCAAAATTGCAGAAATTTCACTTATTTCAGTGAAAAAAAAGCAGAAATTTTCTTATTTTGGGGCAAAAAGGCAGAAATTCCTAATATTTTGTGGCATAAATGCAGAAATTCCCCTTATTTTGAGGTAAAAAGGCTGAAATTCCCCTTATTTGGAAGCAAAAAGGCAAAAATTTCCTTTATTTTTGGGCAAAATTGCAGAAATTTCATTTATTTCAGGGTAATAAGTCAGAAATTTTCCTTATTTTGGGGCAAAAAAGACAGGAATTCCCTTTGTTTTGGGGGAAAAAGACAGAAATTCCACTTATTTAGAGACAAAAAAGCAGAAATTCCTCTTATTTTTCAGCAAAAATGAAGAAATTTTTTTTTATTGAAAAAAGGTATGCATTCTTCTTATTTCCGGGCAAAAAGGCAGAAATTCCCCGTATTTTGGAGCAAAATTGCAGAAATTCCCCTAATTGTGGGGCAAAAATGCAGAAATTCTCTATTGTTGGGGCAAAAAGAGAGAAATTCTCTTATTTTGGGCAAAATTGCAGAAATTTCACTTATTTTGGTGCAAAATTGCAGAAATTTCACTTATTTTGGGGAAAAAAAGAAGAAATTTTCTTATTTTGGGGCAAAAAGGCAGAAATTACTAATATTTTGTGGCAAACATGCAGAAATTCCCTTATTTTGAGGTAAAAAGGCTGAAATTCCCCTTATTTTGGGGCAAAAATGCAGAAATTCCCCTTATTTTGAGGTAAAAATGATGAAATTCCCCTTATTTGGGGGCAAATAGGCAAAAATTTCCCTTATTTTGGGGCAAAATTGTAGAAATTTCACTTACTTCAGAGTAATAAGTCAGAATTTTTCCCTATTTTGGGGCAAAAATACAGAAATTCCCTTTGTTTTGGGGGAAAAAGACAGAAATTCCACTTATTTAGAGGCAAAAAAGCAGAAATTCCCCTTATTTTGGAGCAAAAATTAAGAAATTTCCTTTTTATGGCAAAAAGGTATACATTCTTATTTTTGGGCAAAAGGCAGAAATTCCCCGTATTTTGGAGCGAAATTGCAGATATTCCCCTAATTGTTGGGCAAAAAGGCAGAAATTGCCTATATGTTGGGGCAAAAAGACAAAAAATCTCCTAATTTTGGGGCAAAACTCAGAAATTCCACTTATTTTGGGGCAAAATTCCAGAAGATTCCCTTATTTGGGGCAAAATTGCAGAAATTTCACTTATTTTGGGGCAAAATTGCAGATATTTCACTTATTTTGGGGCAAAATTACAGAAATTTCACTTATTTTAGGAAAAAAGGCAGAAATTTTCTTTATTTTGGGGCAAAAAGTCAGAAATTACTAATATTTTGTGGCAAAAATGCAGAAATTCCCATTACGAGGTAAAAAGGCTGAAATTCCCCTTATTTGGGGGCAAAAAGGCAGAAATTTCCCTTATTATGGGGCAAAATTGCAGAATTTTCACTTACTTCAGGGAAATAAGGCAGAATTTTTCCTTATTTTGGGGCAAAAAAGATAGAAATTCCCTTTGTTTTGGGAGAAAAAGACAGAAATTCCACTTATTTAGAGGCAAAAAAGCACAAATTCTCCTTATTTTGGAGCAAAAATGAAGACATTTCCTATTTATGGCAAAAAGGTATGCATTCTTCTTATTTTTGTGCAAAAAGGCAGAAATTCCCCGTATTTTGGAGCAAAATTGCAGAAATTCCCCTAATTGTGGGGCAAAAATGCAGAAATTGCCTATATGTTGGGGCAAAAAGACAGAAATTCTCCTTATTTTGAGGGAAAACTCAGAAATTCCACTTATTTTGGGGCAAAATTCTAGAAATTTCAGTTATTTCAGTGAAAAAAGGCAGAAATTTTCCTTATTTTGGGGCAAAAAGGCAGAAATTCCTAATATTTTTGGCAAAAATGCAGAAATTCCCATTTCGAGGTAAAAAGGCTGAAATTCCCCTTATTTGGGGGCAAAAAGGCAGAAATTTCCCTTATTTTGGGGCAAAATTGCAGAAATTTCACTTACTTCAGGGTAATAAGGCAGAATTTTTCTTATTTGGGGCAAAAAAGACAGAAATTCCCTTTGTTTTGGGGGAAAAAGACAGAAATTCCACTTATTTAGAGGCAAAAAAGCACAAATTCCCCTTATTTTGGAGCAAAAATGAAGACATTTCCTATTTATGGCAAAAAGGTATGCATTCTTCTTATTTTTGTGCAAAAAGGCAGAAATTCCCCGTATTTTGGAGCAAAATTGCACAAATTCCCCTAATTGTGGGGCAAAAATGCAGAAATTGCCTATATGTTGGGGCAAAAAGACAGAAATTCTCCTTATTTTGAGGCAAAACTCGGAAATTCCACTTATTTTGGGGCAAAATTCGAGAAATTTCCCTTATTTGGGGCAAAATTGCAGAAATTTCACTTATTTTGGGGCAAAATTGCAGAAATTTCACTTATTTTAGGGCAAAATTACAGAAATTTCAGTTATTTCAGTGAAAAAAGGCAGAAATTTTCCGTATTTTGGGGCAAAAAGGCAGAAATTCCTAATATTTTTGCAAAAATGCAGAAATTCTCATTTCGAGGTAAAAAGGCTGAAATTCCCCTTATTTGGGGGCAAAAAGGCAGAAATTTCCCTCATTTTGGGGCAAAATTGCAGAAATTTCACTTACTTCAGGGTAATAAGGCAGAATTTTTCCTTATTTGGGGCAAAAAAGACAGAAATTCCCTTTGTTTTGGGGGGAAAAGACAGAAATTCCACTTATTTAGAGGCAAAAAATCAGAAATTCCCCTTATTTTGGAGCAAAAATGAAAAAATTTCTTTTTTTTATGGCAAAAAGGTATGCATTCTTCGTATTTTAGGGCAAAAAGGCAGAAATTCACCGTATTTTGGAGCAAAATTGCAGAAATTCCCCTAATTGTGGGGCAAAAAAGCAGAAATTCTCTATATGTTTGGAAAAAAAGACAGAAATTCTCCTTATTTTGGGGCAAAACTCAGAAATTCCACTTATTTTGGGGCAAAATTCCAGAAATTTCTCTTATTTTGGGGCAAAATTGCAGAAATTTCACTTATTTTGGGCAAAATTGCAGAAATTTCACTTATTTCAGGGAAAAAAAACAGAAATTTTCTTATTTTGGGGCAAAAAGTCAGAAATTCTTAATATTTTGTGGCATAAATGCAGAAATTCCCCTTTTTTTATGGTAAAAAGGCTGAAATTCCCCTTACTTGGGGGCAAAAAGCAGAAATTTCTTTTATTTTGGGGCAAAATTGCAGAAATTTCACTTATTTCAGTGTAATAAGTCAGAAATTTTCTTTATTTTGGGGCAAAAAAGACAGGAATTCCCTTTGTTTTGGGGGAAAAAGACAGAAATTCCACTTATTTAGAATCAAAAAAGCAGAAATTTCTCTTATTTTGGAGCAAAAATGAAGAATTTTTTTTATTGAAAAGAGGTATGCATTCTTAATATTTTCAGGCTAAAAGGCTGAAATTCCCCGTATTTTGGAGCAAAATTGCAGAAATTCCCCTAACTGTGGGGCAAAAATGCAAAAATTCTCTATATGTTAGGGCAAAAAGACAGAAATTCTCCTTATTTTGGGGCAAAACTCAGAAATTCCACTTATTTTGGGGCAAAATTTTTGAAATTTCTCTTATTTTGAGTCAAAATTGCAGAAATTTCACTTATTTTGCTGCAAAATTGCAGAAATTTCAATCATTTCAGGGAAAAAAAGAAGAAATTTTCTTATTTTGGGGCAAAAAGGCAGAAATTCCTAATATTTTGTGGCAAAAATGCAGAAATTCCTCTTATTTTGAGGTAAAAAGGCTGAAATTCCCCTTATTTGGGGGCAAAAATGCAGAAATTCCCCTTATTTTGAGGTAAAAAGGCTGAAATTCCCCTTATTTGGGGGCAAAAAGGCAGAAATTGCCTATATGTTGGGGCAAAAAGACAGAAATTCTCCTAATTTTAGGGCAAAACTCAGAAATTTTACTTATTTTGGGGCAAAATTGCAGAAAATTCCCTTATTTGGGGCAAACTTGCAGAAATTTCACTTATTTTGTGCCAAAATTGCAGAAATTTCACTTATTTTGGGGCAAAATTAAAGAAATTTCACTTATTTCAGGGAAAAAAGGCAAAAATTTTCCTTATTTTGGGGCAAAAAGTCAGAAATTCCTAATATTTTGTGGCAAAAATGCAGAAATTCCCATTTCGAGGTAAACAGGCTGAAATTCCCCTTATTTGGGTGCAAAATTCCAGAAATTTCCCTTATTTTGGGGCAAAAAGACAGAAATTCCAAATATTTTGTGGCAAAAATGCAGAAATTCCCATTTCGAGGTAAAAAGGCTGAAATTCCCCTTATTTGGGGGCAAAAAGGCAGAAATTTCCCTTATTTTGGGGCAAAATTCCAGAAATTTCACTTACTTCAGGGTAACAAGGCAGAATTTTTCTTTATTTTGGGGCAAAAAAGACAGAAATTCCCTTTGTTTTGAGGGAAAAAGATTGAAATTCCACTTATTTAGAGACAAAAATCAGAAATTCCCCTTATTATGGAGCAACAATGAAAAAATTTCCCTTTTTAATGGCAAAAAGGTATGCATTCTTCTTATTTTCGGGCAAAAAGGCAGAAATTCCCCGTATTTTGGAGCAAAATTGCAGAAATTCCCCTAATTGTGTGGCAAAAAGGCAGAAATTCCCTTTATGTTGGGGCAAAGAAACAGAAATTCTCCTTATTTTGGGGCAAAACTCAGAAATTCCACTTATTTTGAGGCAAAATTCCAGAAATTTCCCTTATTTTGGGGCAAAATTGCAGAAATTTCACTTAATTTGGGGCAAAATACAGAAATTTCACTTATTTCAGGGAAAAAAGCAGAAATTTTCTTATATGGGGCAAAAAGGATGAAATTCCTAATATTTTGCGGCAAAAATCCAGAAATTCCCCTTATTATTAGGTAAAAAGGCTGAAATTCCCCTTATTTGGGGGCAAAAGGCAAAAATTTCCTTTATTTTGGGGCAAAATTGCAGAAATTTAACTTATTTTGGTGCAAAATTGCAGAAATTTCACTTATTTCAGGGAAAAAAGAAGAAATTTTCTTATTTTGGGGCAAAAAGGCAGAAATTCCCCGTATTTTGGAGCAAAATTGCAGAAATTCCCCTAATTGTTGGGCAAAAAAGCCGAAATTGCCTATATGTTGGGGCAAAAAGACAGAAATTCTCCTAATTTTGGGGCAAAACTCAGAAATTCCACTTATTTTGGGGCAAAATTGCAGAAAATTCCCTTATTTGGGGCAAAATTGCAGAAATTTCACTTATTTTGTTGCAAAATTGCAGAAATTTCACTTATTTTGGGGCAAAATTACAGAAATTTCACTTATTTCAGGGAAAAAAGGCAAAAATTTTCCTTATTTTGGGGCAAAAAGTGAGAAATTCCTAATATTTTGTGGCAAAAATGCAGAAATTCCCATTTCGAGGTAAACAGGCTGAAAATCCCCTTACCTGGGTGCAAAATTCCAGAAATTTCCCTTATTTTGGGGCAAAAAGACAGAAATTCCTAATATTTTGTGGCAAAAATGCAGAAATTCCCATTTCGAGGTAAAAAGGCTGAAATTCCCCTTATTTGAGGGCAAAAAGCAGAAATTTCTCTTATTTTGGGGCAAAATTGCAGAAATTTCACTTACTTCAGGGTAATAAGGCAGAATTTTTCCTCATTTTGGGGCAAAAAAGACAGAAATTACCTTTCTTTTGGGGGAAAAAGACAGAAATTCCACTTATTTAGAGGAAAAAAGCAGAAATTCCCCTTATTTTGGAGCAAAAATTAAGAAATTTCCCTTTTTTATGGCAAAAAGGTATGCATTCTTCTTATTTTCGGGCAAAGAGGCAGAAATTCCCCGTATTTTGGAGCAAAAATGAAGAAATTTCCTTTTTATGGCAAAAAGGTATGCATTCTTTTTTTTTTGGGCAAAGAGGCAGAAATTCCCCGTAATTTGGAGCAAAATTGCAGAAATTCCCCTAATTGTTCAAAAAGGCAGAATTTGCCTATATGTGGGGCAAAAAGACAGAAATTCTCCTAATTTTGGGGCAAAACTCAGAAATTCCACTTATTTTGGGGCAAAATTCCAGAAAATTCCCTTATTTTGGGGAAAACTTGCAGAAATTTCACTTATTTTGGGGAAAAATTGCAGAAATTTCACTTATTTTGGAGCAAAATTAGAGAAATTTCACTTATTTCAGTGAAAAAAGGCAGAAATTTTTTTATTTTGGGGCAAAAAGGCAGAAATTCCTAATATTTTGTGGCAAAAATGCAGAAATTCCCATTTCGAGGTAAAAAGGCTGAAATTCCCCTTATTTGGGGGCCAAAAGGCAGAAATTTCCCTTATTTTGGGGCAAAATTGCAGAAATTTCACTTACTTCAGGGTAATAAGGCAGAATTTTTCCTTATTTTGGGGCCTAATACAGAAATTCCCTTTGTTTTGGGGGAAAAAGACAGAAATTCCACTTATTTAGAGGCAAAAAAGCAGAAATTCCCCTTATTTTGGAGCAAAAATGAAGAAATTTCCCTTTTTTTGGCAAAAAGGTATGCATTCTTCTTATTTTCGGGCAAAAAGGCAGAAATTCCCCGTATTTTGGAGCAAAATTGCAGAAATTCCCATAATTGTTAGGCAAAAAGGCAGAAATTGCCTATATGTTGGGGCAAAAAGGCATAAATTCTCCTTATTTTGAAGCAAAACTCAGAAATTCCACTTATTTTGGGGCAAAATTCCGGAAATTTCCCTTATTTGGGGGCAAAATTGCAGATATTTCACTTATTTTGGGGCAAAATTGCAGAAATTTCACATATTTTAGGGAAAAAAAGCAGAAATTTTCTTATTTTGGGGCAAAAAGGCAGAAATTCCTAATATTTGTGGCAAAAATGCAGAAATTCCCCTTATTTTGAGGTAAAAAGGCTGAAATTCCCCTTATTTTGAAGGCTAAAATGCAGAAATTCCCCTTATTTTGAGGTAAAAAGGCTGAAATTCCCCTTATTTGGGGGCCAAAAAGCAGAAATTTCCCTTATTTTGGGGCAAAATTGCAGAAATTTTACTTACTTCAGGGTAATAAGTCAGAATTTTTCCTTATTTTGGGCAAAAATACAGAAATTTCTTTTGTTTTGGGGGAAAAAGACAGAAATTCCACTTATTTAGAGGCAAAAAAGCAGAAATTCCCCTTATTTTGGAGCAAAAATGAAGAAATTTCCTTTTTATGGCAAAAAGGTATGCATTCTTCTTATTTTTGGGCAAAAAGGCAGAAGTTCCCCGTCGTTTGGAGCTAAATTGCAGAAATTCCCCTAATTGTTGGGCAAAAAGGCAGAAATTGCCTATATGTTGGGGCAAAAAGACAGAAATTTTTCTAATTTTGGGGCAAAACTCAGAAATTCCACTTATTTTGGGGCAAAATTCCAGAAAATTCCCATATTTTGGGGCAAAATTGCAGAAATTTCACTTATTTTGGGGCAAAATTTCAGAAATTTTACTTATTTTGGGGAAAAATTACAGAAATTTCACTTATTTCAGGGAAAAAAGGCAGAAAATTTCCTTATTTTGGGGCAAAAAGGCAGAAATTCCTAATATTTTGTGGCAAAAATGCAGAAATTTTCATTTCGAGGTAAAAAGGCTGAAATTCCCCTTATTTGGGGACAAAAAGGCAGAAATTTTCGTTATTTTGGGGCAAAATTGCAGAAATTTCAGTTACTTCAGTGTAATAAGGCAGAATTTTTCCTTATTTTGGGGCAAAATACAGAAATTCCCTTTGTTTTGGGGGAAAAAGAAAGAAATTCGACTTATTTAGAGGCAAAAAAGTAGAAATTCCCCTTATTTTGGAGCAAAAATGAAGAAATTTCTTTTTTACGGCAAAAAGGTATGTATTCTTCTTATTTTTGGGCAAAAAGGCAGAAATTCCCCGTATTTTGGAGCAAATTTGCAGAAATTCACCTGATTGTGGGACAAAAATGCAGAAATTGCCTATATGTTGGGGCAAAAAGACAGAAATTCTCCTTATTTTGGAGCAAAACTCAGAAATTCCACTTATTTTGGGGCAAAATTCCAGAAATTTCCCTTATTTGGGGGCAAAATTGGAGAAATTTCACTTAATTTGGGGCAAAATACAGAAATTTCACTTATTTCAGGGAAAAAAAGCAGAAATTTTTTTATTTTGGGGCAAAAAGGCAGAAATTCCTAATATTTTGTGGCAAAAATGTAGAAATTCCCCTTATTTTTAGGTAAAAAGGCTGAAATTCCCGTTATTTGGGGGCAAAAAGGCAAAAATTTCCTTTATTTTGGGGAAAAATTGCAGAAATTTCACTTATTTTGTTGCAAAATTGCAGAAATTTCACTTATTTCAGGGAAAAAAGAAGAAATTTTCTTATTTTGGGGCAAAAAGGCAGAAATTCCTAATATTTGTGGCAAAAATGCAGAAATTCCCCTTACTTTGAGGTAAAAAGGCTGAAATTCCCCTTATTTTGAAGGCTAAAATGCAGAAATTCCCCTTATTTTGAGGTAAAAAGGCTGAAATTCCCCTTATTTGGGGGCCAAAAGGCAGACATTTCCCTTATTTTGGGGCAAAATTGCAGAAATTTCACATACTTCAGGGTAATAAGTCAGAATTTTTCCTTATTTTGGGGCAAAAATACAGAAATTTCCTTTGTTTTTGGGGAAAAAGACAGAAATTCCACTTATTTGGAGGCAAAAAAGCAGAAATTCCCCTTATTTTGGAGCAAAAATCAAGAAATTTCCTTTTTATGGCAAAAAGGTATGCATTCTTCTTATTTTTGGGCAAAAAAGCAGAAGTTCCCCGTCGTTTGGAGCTAAATTGCAGAAATTTCCCTAATTGTTGGGCAAAAAGGCAGAAATTGCCTATATGTTGGGGCAAAAAGACAGAAATTCCTCTAATTTTGGGGCAAAACTCAGAAATTCCACTTATTTTGGGGCAAAATTCCAGAAAATTAACATATTTTGGGGCAAAATTGCAGAAATTTCACTTATTTTGAGGCAAAATTTTCAGAAATTTTACTTATTTTGGGGAAAAATTAAAGAAATTTCACTTATTTCAGGGAAAAAAGCTAGAAATTTTCCTTATTTTGTGGCAAAAAGGCAGAAATTCCTAATATTTTGTGGCAAAAATGCAGAAATTTTCATTTCGAGGTAAAAAGGCTGAAATTCCCCTTATTTGGGGACAAAAAGGCAGAAATTTCTGTTATTTTGGGGCAAAATTGCAGAAATTTCACTTACTTCAGGGTAATAAGGCAGAATTTTTCCTTATTTTGGGGCCAAATACAGAAATTCCCTTTGTTTTAGGGGAAAAAGACAGAAATTCCACTTATTTAGAGGCAAAAAAGCAGAAATTCCCCTTATTTTGGAGCAAAAATGAAGAAATTTCTTTTTTATGGAAAAAAGGTATGTATTCTTCTTATTTTTTGGCAAAAAGGCAGAAATTTCCCGTATTTTGGAGCAAAATTGCAGAAATTCCTCTAATTGTGGAGCAAAAAGGCAGAAATTCTCTATATGTTGGGGCAAAAAGACAGAAATTCTCCTTATTTTGGGGCAAAACTCAGAAATTCCACTTATTTTGGGGAAAAATTTCAGAAATTTCCCTTATTTTGGGGAAAAATTGCAGAAATTTCACTTATTTTGAGGCAAAATTGCAGAAATTTCAATTATTTCAGGGAAAAAAGAAGAAATTTTCTTATTTTGGGGTAAAAAGGCAGAAATTCCTAATATTTTGTGGCAAAAATGCAGAAATTCCCCTTATTTTGAGGTAAAAAGGCTGAAATTCCTCTTATTTGTGGGCAAAAATGCAGAAATTCCCCTTATTTTGAGGTAAAAAGGCTGAAATTCCCCTTATTTGGGGGCAAAAAGGCAGAAATTTCCCTTATTTTGGGGCATAATTGGAGAAATTTTACTTTTTTTGGGGCAAAATTGCAGAAATTTCACTTATTTTGGGGCAAAATTACAGAAATTTCACTTATTTCAGGTAAAAAAGGCAGAAATTTTTCTTATTTTGGGGCAAAAAGGCAGAAATTCCTAATATTTTGTTGCAAAAATGCAAAAATTTCTTTTATTTCGAGGTAAAAAGGCTGAAATTCCCCTTATTTGGGGGCAAAAAGGCAGAAATTTCTTTTATTTTGGGGCAAAATTGCAGAAATTTAACTTACTTCAAATAATAAGGCAGAATTTTTCCTTATTTTGGGGCAAAAAAGACAGAAATTCCCTTTGTTTTGGGGGAAAAAGACAGAAATTTTACTTATTTAGAAGCAAAAAATCAGAAATTCCCCTTATTTTGGAGCAAAAATGAAGAAATTTCCCTTTTTTATGGCAAAAAGTATGCATTCTTCTTATTTTTGGGCAAAAAGGCAGAAATTCCCCGTATTTGGAGCAAAATTGCAGAAATTCCCCTAATTGTGGGGCAAAAAGGCAGAAATTGCCTTTATGTTGCGGCAAAAAAACAGAAATTCTCCTTATTTTGGGGCAAAACTCAGAAATTCTACTTATTTTGGGGCAAAATTCCAGAAATTTCCATTATTTTGGGGCAAAATTGCAGAAATTTCACTTAATTTGCAGCAAAATACAGAAATTTCACTTATTTCAGGGAAAAAAAGCAGAAATTTTCTTATTTTGGGGCAAAAAAGCAGAAATTCCTAATATTTTGTGGCAAAAATGTAGATATTCCCCTTATTTTTAGGTAAAAAGGCTGAAATTCCCCTTATTTGGGGGCAAAAAGGCAAAAATTTCCTTTATTTTGGGGCAAAATTGCAGAAATTTCACTTATTTTTGTGCAAAATTGCAGAAATTTCACTTATTTCAGGGAAAAAAAGAAGAAATTTTCTTATTTTGGGGCAAAAAGGCAGAAATTCCTAATATTTGTGGCAAAAATGCAGAAATTCCTTATATTTTGAGGTAAAAAGGCTGAAATTCCCCTTATTTGGGGGCTAAAATGCAGAAAATCCCCTTATTTTGAGGTAAAAAGGCTGAAATTTCCCTTATTTGGGGGCAAAAAGGCAGAATTTTCACTTATTTTGGGGCAAAATTGCAGAAATTTCACTTACTTCAGGGTAATAAGTCAGAATTTTTCATTATTTTTGGGAAAATACAGAAATTTTCTTTGTTTTGGGGGAAAAATACAGAAATTTTACTTATTTAGAGGCAAAAAAGCAGAAATTCCCCTTATTTTGGAGCAAAAATGAAGAAATTTCCTTTTCATGGCAAAAAGGTATGCATTCTTTTTATTTTGGGGAAAAAAGGCAGAAGTTCCCCGTAGTTTGGAGCTAAATTGCAGAAATTCCCCTAATTGTTGGGCAAAAAGGCAGAAATTGCGTATATGTTGGGGCAAAAAGACAGAAATTCTGCTAATTTTGGGGCAAAAACTCGGAAACTCCACTTATTTTGTGGCAAAATTCCAGAAAATTCCCTTATTTTGGAGCAAAATTGCAGAAATTTCACTTATTTTGGGGCAAAATTTCAGAAATTTCACTTATTTTTGGGAAAAATTACAGAAATTGCACTTATTTCAGGGAAAAAAGGCAGAAATTTTCCTTATTTTGGGGCAAAAATGCAGAAATTCCTAATATTTTATGGCAAAAATGCAGAAATTTCTATTTCGAGGTAAAAAGGCTGAAATTCCCCTTATTTGGGGGCAAAAAGGCAAAAATTTCCGTTATTTTGGGGCAAAATTGCAGAAATTTCACTTACTTCAGGGTAATAAGGCCGAATTTTTCTTTATTTTGGGGCAAAATACAGAAATTCCCTTTGTTTTGGGGGAAAAAGACAGAAATTCCACTTATTTAGAAGCAAAAAATCAGAAATTCCCCTTATTTTGGAGCAAAAATGAAGAAATTTCCCTTTTTTATGGCAAAAAGCTATGCATTCTTCTTATTTTCGGGCAAAAAGGCAGAAATTCCCCGTATTGTGGAGCAAAATTGCAGAAATTCCTCTAATTGTTGGTCAAAAAGGCAGAAATTGCCTATATGTTGGGGCAAAAAAACAGAAATTCTCCTTATTTTGGGGCAAAACTCAGAAATTCCACTTATTTTGGGGCATAATTCCAGAAATTTCCCTTATTTTGTGGCAAAATTGCAGAAATTTCACTTAATTTGGGGCAAAATTGCAGAAATTTCACTTATTTCAGGGAAAAAAACAGAAATTTTCTTATTTTGGGGCAACAAGGCAGAAATTCCTAATATTTTGTGGCAAAAATGCAGAAATTCTCCTTATTTTGAGGTAAAAAGGCTGAAATTCCCCTTATTTGGGGGCAAAAAGGCAGAAATTTCCCTTATTTTGGGGCAAAATTGCAAAAATTTCACGTACTTCAGGGTAATAAGTCAGAATTTTTCCTTATTTTGGGGCAAAAATACAGAAATTCTTTTTGTTTTGGGGGAAAAAGACAGAAATTCCACTTATTTAGAGGAAAAAAGCAGAAATTCCCCTTATTTTGGAGCAAAAATTAAGAAATTTCCCCTTTTTATGGCAAAAAGGTATGCATTCTTCGTATTTTCGGGCAAAGAGGCAGAAATTCCCCGTATTTTGGAGCAAAAATGAAGAAATTTCCTTTTTATGGCAAAAAGGTATGCATTCTTTTTTTTTTGGGCAAAAAGGCAGAAATTCCCCGTAATTTGGACGAAAATTGCAGAAATTCCCCTAATTGTTCAAAAAGGCAGAATTTGCCTATATGTGGGGCAAAAAGACAGAAATTCTCCTAATTTTGGGGCAAAACTCAGAAATTCCACTTATTTTGGGGCAAAATTCCAGAAAATTCCCTTATTTTGGGGAAAACTTGCAGAAATTTCACTTATTTTGAGGAAAAATTGCAGAAATTTCACTTATTTTGGGGCAAAATTAGAGAAATTTCACTTATTTCAGTGAAAAAAGGCAGAAATTTTTCTTATTTTGGGGCAAAAAGGCAGAAATTCCTAATATTTTGTGGCAAAAATGCAGAAATTCCCATTTCGAGGTAAAAAGGCTGAAATTCCCCTTATTTGGGGGCCAAAAGGCAGAAATTTCCCTTATTTTGGGGCAAAATTGCAGAAATTTCACTTACTTCAGGGTAATAAGGCAGAATTTTTCCTTATTTTGGGGCCTAATACAGAAATTCCCTTTGTTTTGGGGGAAAAAGACAGAAATTCCACTTATTTAGAGGCAAAAAAGCAGAAATTCCCCTTATTTTGGAGCAAAAATGAAGAAATTTCCCTTTTTTTGGCAAAAAGGTATGCATTCTTCTTATTTTCGGGCAAAAAGGCAGAAATTCCCCGTATTTTGGAGCAAAATTGCAGAAATTCCCATAATTGTTAGGCAAAAAGGCAGAAATTGCCTATATGTTGGGGCAAAAAGGCATAAATTCTCCTTATTTTGAAGCAAAACTCAGAAATTCCACTTATTTTGGGGCAAAATTCCGGAAATTTCCCTTATTTGGGGGAAAAATTGCAGATATCTCACTTATTTTGGGGCAAAATTGCAGAAATTTCACTTATTTTAGGGAAAAAAAGCAGAAATTTTCTTATTTTGGGGCAAAAAGGCAGAAATTCCTAATATTTGTGGCAAAAATGCAGAAATTCCCCTTATTTTGAGGTAAAAAGGCTGAAATTCCCCTTATTTTGAAGGCTAAAATGCAGAAATTCCCCTTATTTTGAGGTAAAAAGGCTGAAATTCCCCTTATTTGGGGGCCAAAAAGCAGAAATTTCCCTTATTTTGGGGCAAAATTGCAGAAATTTTACTTACTTCAGGGTAATAAGTCAGAATTTTTCCTTATTTTGGGGCATAAATACAGAAATTCCTTTTGTTTTGGGGGAAAAAGACAGAAATTCCACTTATTTAGAGGCAAAAAAGCAGAAATTCCCCTTATTTTGGAGCAAAAATGAAGAAATTTCCTTTTTATGGCAAAAAGGTATGCATTCTTCTTATTTTTGGGCAAAAAGGCAGAAGTTCCCCGTCGTTTGGAGCTAAATTGCAGAAATTCCCCTAATTGTTGGGCAAAAAGGCAGAAATTTTTCTAATTTTGGGGCAAAACTCAGAAATTCCACTTATTTTGGGGCAAAATTCCAGAAAATTCCCATATTTTGGGGCAAAATTGCAGAAATTTCACTTATTTTGGGGCAAAATTTCAGAAATTTTACTTATTTTGGGGAAAAATTACAGAAATTTCACTTATTTCAGGGAAAAAAGGCAGAAAATTTCCTTATTTTGGGGCAAAAAGGCAGAAATTCCTAATATTTTGTGGCAAAAATGCAGAAATTTTCATTTCGAGGTAAAAAGGCTGAAATTCCCCTTATTTGGGGACAAAAAGGCAGAAATTTTCGTTATTTTGGGGCAAAATTGCAGAAATTTCAGTTACTTCAGTGTAATAAGGCAGAATTTTTCCTTATTTTGGGGCAAAATACAGAAATTCCCTTTGTTTTGGGGGAAAAAGAAAGAAATTCGACTTATTTAGAGGCAAAAAAGCAGAAATAACCCTTATTTTGGAGCAAAAATGAAGAAATTTCTTTTTTATGGCAAAAAGGTATGCATTCTTCTTATTTTTGGGCAAAAAGGCAGAAATTCCCCGTATTTTGGAGCAAATTTGAAGAAATTCCCCTGATTGTGGGGCAAAAATGCAGAAATTGCCTATATGTTGGGGCAAAAAGACAGAAATTCTCCTTATTTTGGAGCAAAACTCAGAAATTCCACTTATTTTGGGGCAAAATTCCAGAAATTTCCCTTATTTGGGGGCAAAATTGCAGAAATTTCACTTAATTTGGGGCAAAATACAGAAATTTCACTTATTTCAGGGAAAAAAAGCAGAAATTTTCTTATTTTGGGGCAAAAAGGCAGAAATTCACAATATTTTGTGGCAAAAATGTAGAAATTCCCCTTATTTTTTGGTAAAAATGCTGAAATTCCCGTTATTTGGGGGCATAAAGGCAAAAATTTCCTTTATTTTGGGGCAAAATTGCAGAAATTTCACTTATTTTGTTGCAAAATTGCAGAAATTTCACTTATTTCAGGGAAAAAAGAAGAAATTTTCTTATTTTGGGGCAAAAAGGCAGAAATTCCTAATATTTGTGGCAAAAATGCAGAAATTCCCCTTATTTTGAGGTAAAAAGGCTGAAATTCCCCTTATTTTGAAGGCTAAAATGCAGAAATTCCCCTTATTTTGAGGTAAAAAGGCTGAAATTCCCCTTATTTGGGGGCCAAAAGGCAGACATTTCCCTTATTTTGGGGCAAAATTGCAGAAATTTCACATACTTCAGGGTAATAAGTCAGAATTTTTCCTTATTTTTGGGCAAAAATACAGAAATTTCCTTTGTTTTTGGGGAAAAAGACAGAAATTCCACTTATTTAGAGGCAAAAAAGCAGAAATTACCCTTATTTTGGAGCAAAAATGAAGAAATTTCCTTTTTATGGCAAAAAGGTATGCATTCTTCTTATTTTTGGGCAAAAAGGCAGAAGTTCCCCGTCGTTTGGAGCTAAATTGCAGAAATTCCCCTAATTGTTGGGCAAAAAGGCAGAAATTGCCTATATGTTGGGGCAAAAAGACAGAAATTCCTCTAATTTTGGGGCAAAACTCAGAAATTCCACTTATTTTGGGGCAAAATTCCAGAAAATTCCCATATTTTGGGGCAAAATTGCAGAAATTTCACTTATTTTGTGGCAAAATTTCAGAAATTTTACTTATTTTGGGGAAAAATTAAAGAAATTTCACTTATTTCAGGGAAAAAAGCTAGAAATTTTCCTTATTTTGTGGCAAAAAGGCAGAAATTCCTAATATTTTGTGGCAAAAATGCAGAAATTTTCATTTCGAGGTAAAAAGGCTGAAATTCCCCTTATTTGGGGATAAAAAGGCAGAAATTTCTGTTATTTTGGGGCAAAATTGCAGAAATTTCACTTACTTCAGGGTAATAAGGCAGAATTTTTCTTTATTTTGGGGCCAAATACAGAAATTCCCTTTGTTTT
Organism: Micromys minutus; assembly: GCF_963924665.1. Taxonomy (NCBI): domain Eukaryota; kingdom Metazoa; phylum Chordata; class Mammalia; order Rodentia; family Muridae; genus Micromys; species Micromys minutus. The sequence goes on along the minus strand of NW_027667904.1, from coordinate 192,402 downwards.
AGGGGAAAAAGACAGAAATTCCACTTATTTAGAGGCAAAAAAGCAGAAATTCCCCTTATTTTGGAGCAAAAATGAAGAAATTTCTTTTTTATGGAAAAAAGGTATGTATTCTTCTTATTTTTTGGCAAAAAGGCAGAAATTTCCCGTATTTTGGAGCAAAATTGCAGAAATTCCCCTAATTGTGGAGCAAAAAGGCAGAAATTCTCTATATGTTGGGGCAAAAAGACAGAAATTCTCCTTATTTTGGGGCAAAACTCAGAAATTCCACTTATTTTGGGCAAAAATTTCAGAAATTTCCCTTATTTTGGGGCAAAATTGCAGAAATTTCACTTATATTGAGGCAAAATTGCAGAAATTTCAATTATTTCAGGGAAAAAAGAAGAAATTTTTTTATTTTGGGGCAAAAAGGCAGAAATTCCTAATATTTTGTGGCAAAAATGCAGAAATTCCCCTTATTTTGAGGTAAAAAGGCTGAAATTCCTCTTATTTGTGGGCAAAAATGCAGAAATTCCCCTTATTTTGAGGTAAAAAGGCTGAAATTCCCCTTATTTGGGGGCAAAAAGGCAGAAATTTCCCTTATTTTGGGGCATAATTGCAGAAATTTTACTTTTTTTGGGGCAAAATTGCAGAAATTTCACTTATTTTGGGGCAAAATTACAGAAATTTCACTTATTGCAGGTAAAAAAGGCAGAAATTTTTCTTATTTTGGGGCAAAAAGGCAGAAATTCCTAATATTTTGTGGCAAAAATGCAGAAATTCCTCTTATTTTGAGGTAAAAAGGCTGAAATTCCCCTTATTTGGGGGCAAAAATGCAGAAATTCCCCTTATTTTGAGGTAAAAAGGCTGAAATTCCCCTTATTTGGGGGCAAAAAGGCAGAAATTGCCTATATGTTGGGGCAAAAAGACAGAAATTCTCCTAATTTTAGGGCAAAACTCAGAAATTTTACTTATTTTGGGGCAAAATTGCAGAAAATTCCCTTATTTGGGGCAAACTTGCAGAAATTTCACTTATTTTGTGCCAAAATTGCAGAAATTTCACTTATTTTGGGGCAAAATTAAAGAAATTTCACTTATTTCAGGGAAAAAAGGCAAAAATTTTCCTTATTTTGGGGCAAAAAGTCAGAAATTCCTAATATTTTGTGGCAAAAATGCAGAAATTCCCATTTCGAGGTAAACAGGCTGAAATTCCCCTTATTTGGGTGCAAAATTCCAGAAATTTCCCTTATTTTGGGGCAAAAAGACAGAAATTCCTAATATTTTGTGGCAAAAATGCAGAAATTCCCATTTCGAGGTAAAAAGGCTGAAATTCCCCTTATTTGGGGGCAAAAAGGCAGAAATTTCCCTTATTTTGGGGCAAAATTCCAGAAATTTCACTTACTTCAGGGTAACAAGGCAGAATTTTTCTTTATTTTGGGGCAAAAAAGACAGAAATTCCCTTTGTTTTGAGGGAAAAAGATTGAAATTCCACTTATTTAGAGACAAAAATCAGAAATTCCCCTTATTATGGAGCAACAATGAAAAAATTTCCCTTTTTAATGGCAAAAAGGTATGCATTCTTCTTATTTTCGGGCAAAAAGGCAGAAATTCCCCGTATTTTGGAGCAAAATTGCAGAAATTCCCCTAATTGTGTGGCAAAAAGGCAGAAATTCCCTTTATGTTGGGGCAAAGAAACAGAAATTCTCCTTATTTTGGGGCAAAACTCAGAAATTCCACTTATTTTGAGGCAAAATTCCAGAAATTTCCCTTATTTTGGGGCAAAATTGCAGAAATTTCACTTAATTTGGGGCAAAATACAGAAATTTCACTTATTTCAGGGAAAAAAGCAGAAATTTTCTTATATGGGGCAAAAAGGATGAAATTCCTAATATTTTGCGGCAAAAATCCAGAAATTCCCCTTATTATTAGGTAAAAAGGCTGAAATTCCCCTTATTTGGGGGCAAAAGGCAAAAATTTCCTTTATTTTGGGGCAAAATTGCAGAAATTTAACTTATTTTGGTGCAAAATTGCAGAAATTTCACTTATTTCAGGGAAAAAAGAAGAAATTTTCTTATTTTGGGGCAAAAAGGCAGAAATTCCCCGTATTTTGGAGCAAAATTGCAGAAATTCCCCTAATTGTTGGGCAAAAAAGCCGAAATTGCCTATATGTTGGGGCAAAAAGACAGAAATTCTCCTAATTTTGGGGCAAAACTCAGAAATTCCACTTATTTTGGGGCAAAATTGCAGAAAATTCCCTTATTTGGGGCAAAATTGCAGAAATTTCACTTATTTTGTTGCAAAATTGCAGAAATTTCACTTATTTTGGGGCAAAATTACAGAAATTTCACTTATTTCAGGGAAAAAAGGCAAAAATTTTCCTTATTTTGGGGCAAAAAGTGAGAAATTCCTAATATTTTGTGGCAAAAATGCAGAAATTCCCATTTCGAGGTAAACAGGCTGAAAATCCCCTTACCTGGGTGCAAAATTCCAGAAATTTCCCTTATTTTGGGGCAAAAAGACAGAAATTCCTAATATTTTGTGGCAAAAATGCAGAAATTCCCATTTCGAGGTAAAAAGGCTGAAATTCCCCTTATTTGAGGGCAAAAAGCAGAAATTTCCCTTATTTTGGGGCAAAATTGCAGAAATTTCACTTACTTCAGGGTAATAAGGCAGAATTTTTCCTCATTTTGGGGCAAAAAAGACAGAAATTACCTTTCTTTTGGGGGAAAAAGACAGAAATTCCACTTATTTAGAGGAAAAAAGCAGAAATTCCCCTTATTTTGGAGCAAAAATTAAGAAATTTCCCTTTTTTATGGCAAAAAGGTATGCATTCTTCTTATTTTCGGGCAAAGAGGCAGAAATTCCCCGTATTTTGGAGCAAAAATGAAGAAATTTCCTTTTTATGGCAAAAAGGTATGCATTCTTTTTTTTTTGGGCAAAGAGGCAGAAATTCCCCGTAATTTGGAGCAAAATTGCAGAAATTCCCCTAATTGTTCAAAAAGGCAGAATTTGCCTATATGTGGGGCAAAAAGACAGAAATTCTCCTAATTTTGGGGCAAAACTCAGAAATTCCACTTATTTTGGGGCAAAATTCCAGAAAATTCCCTTATTTTGGGGAAAACTTGCAGAAATTTCACTTATTTTGGGGAAAAATTGCAGAAATTTCACTTATTTTGGAGCAAAATTAGAGAAATTTCACTTATTTCAGTGAAAAAAGGCAGAAATTTTTCTTATTTTGGGGCAAAAAGGCAGAAATTCCTAATATTTTGTGGCAAAAATGCAGAAATTCCCATTTCGAGGTAAAAAGGCTGAAATTCCCCTTATTTGGGGGCCAAAAGGCAGAAATTTCCCTTATTTTGGGGCAAAATTGCAGAAATTTCACTTACTTCAGGGTAATAAGGCAGAATTTTTCCTTATTTTGGGGCCTAATACAGAAATTCCCTTTGTTTTGGGGGAAAAAGACAGAAATTCCACTTATTTAGAGGCAAAAAAGCAGAAATTCCCCTTATTTTGGAGCAAAAATGAAGAAATTTCCCTTTTTTTGGCAAAAAGGTATGCATTCTTCTTATTTTCGGGCAAAAAGGCAGAAATTCCCCGTATTTTGGAGCAAAATTGCAGAAATTCCCATAATTGTTAGGCAAAAAGGCAGAAATTGCCTATATGTTGGGGCAAAAAGGCATAAATTCTCCTTATTTTGAAGCAAAACTCAGAAATTCCACTTATTTTGGGGCAAAATTCCGGAAATTTCCCTTATTTGGGGGCAAAATTGCAGATATTTCACTTATTTTGGGGCAAAATTGCAGAAATTTCACATATTTTAGGGAAAAAAAGCAGAAATTTTCTTATTTTGGGGCAAAAAGGCAGAAATTCCTAATATTTGTGGCAAAAATGCAGAAATTCCCCTTATTTTGAGGTAAAAAGGCTGAAATTCCCCTTATTTTGAAGGCTAAAATGCAGAAATTCCCCTTATTTTGAGGTAAAAAGGCTGAAATTCCCCTTATTTGGGGGCCAAAAAGCAGAAATTTCCCTTATTTTGGGGCAAAATTGCAGAAATTTTACTTACTTCAGGGTAATAAGTCAGAATTTTTCCTTATTTTGGGCAAAAATACAGAAATTTCTTTTGTTTTGGGGGAAAAAGACAGAAATTCCACTTATTTAGAGGCAAAAAAGCAGAAATTCCCCTTATTTTGGAGCAAAAATGAAGAAATTTCCTTTTTATGGCAAAAAGGTATGCATTCTTCTTATTTTTGGGCAAAAAGGCAGAAGTTCCCCGTCGTTTGGAGCTAAATTGCAGAAATTCCCCTAATTGTTGGGCAAAAAGGCAGAAATTGCCTATATGTTGGGGCAAAAAGACAGAAATTTTTCTAATTTTGGGGCAAAACTCAGAAATTCCACTTATTTTGGGGCAAAATTCCAGAAAATTCCCATATTTTGGGGCAAAATTGCAGAAATTTCACTTATTTTGGGGCAAAATTTCAGAAATTTTACTTATTTTGGGGAAAAATTACAGAAATTTCACTTATTTCAGGGAAAAAAGGCAGAAAATTTCCTTATTTTGGGGCAAAAAGGCAGAAATTCCTAATATTTTGTGGCAAAAATGCAGAAATTTTCATTTCGAGGTAAAAAGGCTGAAATTCCCCTTATTTGGGGACAAAAAGGCAGAAATTTTCGTTATTTTGGGGCAAAATTGCAGAAATTTCAGTTACTTCAGTGTAATAAGGCAGAATTTTTCCTTATTTTGGGGCAAAATACAGAAATTCCCTTTGTTTTGGGGGAAAAAGAAAGAAATTCGACTTATTTAGAGGCAAAAAAGTAGAAATTCCCCTTATTTTGGAGCAAAAATGAAGAAATTTCTTTTTTACGGCAAAAAGGTATGTATTCTTCTTATTTTTGGGCAAAAAGGCAGAAATTCCCCGTATTTTGGAGCAAATTTGCAGAAATTCACCTGATTGTGGGACAAAAATGCAGAAATTGCCTATATGTTGGGGCAAAAAGACAGAAATTCTCCTTATTTTGGAGCAAAACTCAGAAATTCCACTTATTTTGGGGCAAAATTCCAGAAATTTCCCTTATTTGGGGGCAAAATTGGAGAAATTTCACTTAATTTGGGGCAAAATACAGAAATTTCACTTATTTCAGGGAAAAAAAGCAGAAATTTTTTTATTTTGGGGCAAAAAGGCAGAAATTCCTAATATTTTGTGGCAAAAATGTAGAAATTCCCCTTATTTTTAGGTAAAAAGGCTGAAATTCCCGTTATTTGGGGGCATAAAGGCAAAAATTTCCTTTATTTTGGGGAAAAATTGCAGAAATTTCACTTATTTTGTTGCAAAATTGCAGAAATTTCACTTATTTCAGGGAAAAAAGAAGAAATTTTCTTATTTTGGGGCAAAAAGGCAGAAATTCCTAATATTTGTGGCAAAAATGCAGAAATTCCCCTTACTTTGAGGTAAAAAGGCTGAAATTCCCCTTATTTTGAAGGCTAAAATGCAGAAATTCCCCTTATTTTGAGGTAAAAAGGCTGAAATTCCCCTTATTTGGGGGCCAAAAGGCAGACATTTCCCTTATTTTGGGGCAAAATTGCAGAAATTTCACATACTTCAGGGTAATAAGTCAGAATTTTTCCTTATTTTGGGGCAAAAATACAGAAATTTCCTTTGTTTTTGGGGAAAAAGACAGAAATTCCACTTATTTGGAGGCAAAAAAGCAGAAATTCCCCTTATTTTGGAGCAAAAATCAAGAAATTTCCTTTTTATGGCAAAAAGGTATGCATTCTTCTTATTTTTGGGCAAAAAGGCAGAAGTTCCCCGTCGTTTGGAGCTAAATTGCAGAAATTTCCCTAATTGTTGGGCAAAAAGGCAGAAATTGCCTATATGTTGGGGCAAAAAGACAGAAATTCCTCTAATTTTGGGGCAAAACTCAGAAATTCCACTTATTTTGGGGCAAAATTCCAGAAAATTAACATATTTTGGGGCAAAATTGCAGAAATTTCACTTATTTTGAGGCAAAATTTTCAGAAATTTTACTTATTTTGGGGAAAAATTAAAGAAATTTCACTTATTTCAGGGAAAAAAGCTAGAAATTTTCCTTATTTTGTGGCAAAAAGGCAGAAATTCCTAATATTTTGTGGCAAAAATGCAGAAATTTTCATTTCGAGGTAAAAAGGCTGAAATTCCCCTTATTTGGGGACAAAAAGGCAGAAATTTCTGTTATTTTGGGGCAAAATTGCAGAAATTTCACTTACTTCAGGGTAATAAGGCAGAATTTTTCCTTATTTTGGGGCCAAATACAGAAATTCCCTTTGTTTTAGGGGAAAAAGACAGAAATTCCACTTATTTAGAGGCAAAAAAGCAGAAATTCCCCTTATTTTGGAGCAAAAATGAAGAAATTTCTTTTTTATGGAAAAAAGGTATGTATTCTTCTTATTTTTTGGCAAAAAGGCAGAAATTTCCCGTATTTTGGAGCAAAATTGCAGAAATTCCTCTAATTGTGGAGCAAAAAGGCAGAAATTCTCTATATGTTGGGGCAAAAAGACAGAAATTCTCCTTATTTTGGGGCAAAACTCAGAAATTCCACTTATTTTGGGGAAAAATTTCAGAAATTTCCCTTATTTTGGGGAAAAATTGCAGAAATTTCACTTATTTTGAGGCAAAATTGCAGAAATTTCAATTATTTCAGGGAAAAAAGAAGAAATTTTCTTATTTTGGGGTAAAAAGGCAGAAATTCCTAATATTTTGTGGCAAAAATGCAGAAATTCCCCTTATTTTGAGGTAAAAAGGCTGAAATTCCTCTTATTTGTGGGCAAAAATGCAGAAATTCCCCTTATTTTGAGGTAAAAAGGCTGAAATTCCCCTTATTTGGGGGCAAAAAGGCAGAAATTTCCCTTATTTTGGGGCATAATTGGAGAAATTTTACTTTTTTTGGGGCAAAATTGCAGAAATTTCACTTATTTTGGGGCAAAATTACAGAAATTTCACTTATTTCAGGTAAAAAAGGCAGAAATTTTTCTTATTTTGGGGCAAAAAGGCAGAAATTCCTAATATTTTGTTGCAAAAATGCAAAAATTTCTTTTATTTCGAGGTAAAAAGGCTGAAATTCCCCTTATTTGGGGGCAAAAAGGCAGAAATTTCTTTTATTTTGGGGCAAAATTGCAGAAATTTAACTTACTTCAAATAATAAGGCAGAATTTTTCCTTATTTTGGGGCAAAAAAGACAGAAATTCCCTTTGTTTTGGGGGAAAAAGAAAGAAATTTTACTTATTTAGAAGCAAAAAATCAGAAATTCCCCTTATTTTGGAGCAAAAATGAAGAAATTTCCCTTTTTTATGGCAAAAAGTATGCATTCTTCTTATTTTTGGGCAAAAAGGCAGAAATTCCCCGTATTTGGAGCAAAATTGCAGAAATTCCCCTAATTGTGGGGCAAAAAGGCAGAAATTGCCTTTATGTTGCGGCAAAAAAACAGAAATTCTCCTTATTTTGGGGCAAAACTCAGAAATTCTACTTATTTTGGGGCAAAATTCCAGAAATTTCCATTATTTTGGGGCAAAATTGCAGAAATTTCACTTAATTTGCAGCAAAATACAGAAATTTCACTTATTTCAGGGAAAAAAAGCAGAAATTTTCTTATTTTGGGGCAAAAAAGCAGAAATTCCTAATATTTTGTGGCAAAAATGTAGATATTCCCCTTATTTTTAGGTAAAAAGGCTGAAATTCCCCTTATTTGGGGGCAAAAAGGCAAAAATTTCCTTTATTTTGGGGCAAAATTGCAGAAATTTCACTTATTTTTGTGCAAAATTGCAGAAATTTCACTTATTTCAGGGAAAAAAAGAAGAAATTTTCTTATTTTGGGGCAAAAAGGCAGAAATTCCTAATATTTGTGGCAAAAATGCAGAAATTCCTTATATTTTGAGGTAAAAAGGCTGAAATTCCCCTTATTTGGGGGCTAAAATGCAGAAAATCCCCTTATTTTGAGGTAAAAAGGCTGAAATTTCCCTTATTTGGGGGCAAAAAGGCAGAATTTTCACTTATTTTGGGGCAAAATTGCAGAAATTTCACTTACTTCAGGGTAATAAGTCAGAATTTTTCATTATTTTTGGGAAAATACAGAAATTTTCTTTGTTTTGGGGGAAAAATACAGAAATTTTACTTATTTAGAGGCAAAAAAGCAGAAATTCCCCTTATTTTGGAGCAAAAATGAAGAAATTTCCTTTTCATGGCAAAAAGGTATGCATTCTTTTTATTTTGGGGAAAAAAGGCAGAAGTTCCCCGTAGTTTGGAGCTAAATTGCAGAAATTCCCCTAATTGTTGGGCAAAAAGGCAGAAATTGCGTATATGTTGGGGCAAAAAGACAGAAATTCTGCTAATTTTGGGGCAAAAACTCGGAAACTCCACTTATTTTGTGGCAAAATTCCAGAAAATTCCCTTATTTTGGAGCAAAATTGCAGAAATTTCACTTATTTTGGGGCAAAATTTCAGAAATTTCACTTATTTTTGGGAAAAATTACAGAAATTTCACTTATTTCAGGGAAAAAAGGCAGAAATTTTCCTTATTTTGGGGCAAAAATGCAGAAATTCCTAATATTTTATGGCAAAAATGCAGAAATTTCTATTTCGAGGTAAAAAGGCTGAAATTCCCCTTATTTGGGGGCAAAAAGGCAAAAATTTCCGTTATTTTGGGGCAAAATTGCAGAAATTTCACTTACTTCAGGGTAATAAGGCCGAATTTTTCTTTATTTTGGGGCAAAATACAGAAATTCCCTTTGTTTTGGGGGAAAAAGACAGAAATTCCACTTATTTAGAAGCAAAAAATCAGAAATTCCCCTTATTTTGGAGCAAAAATGAAGAAATTTCCCTTTTTTATGGCAAAAAGCTATGCATTCTTCTTATTTTCGGGCAAAAAGGCAGAAATTCCCCGTATTGTGGAGCAAAATTGCAGAAATTCCTCTAATTGTTGGTCAAAAAGGCAGAAATTGCCTATATGTTGGGGCAAAAAAACAGAAATTCTCCTTATTTTGGGGCAAAACTCAGAAATTCCACTTATTTTGGGGCATAATTCCAGAAATTTCCCTTATTTTGTGGCAAAATTGCAGAAATTTCACTTAATTTGGGGCAAAATTGCAGAAATTTCACTTATTTCAGGGAAAAAAACAGAAATTTTCTTATTTTGGGGCAACAAGGCAGAAATTCCTAATATTTTGTGGCAAAAATGCAGAAATTCTCCTTATTTTGAGGTAAAAAGGCTGAAATTCCCCTTATTTGGGGGCAAAAAGGCAGAAATTTCCCTTATTTTGGGGCAAAATTGCAAAAATTTCACGTACTTCAGGGTAATAAGTCAGAATTTTTCCTTATTTTGGGGCAAAAATACAGAAATTCTTTTTGTTTTGGGGGAAAAAGACAGAAATTCCACTTATTTAGAGGAAAAAAGCAGAAATTCCCCTTATTTTGGAGCAAAAATTAAGAAATTTCCCTTTTTTATGGCAAAAAGGTATGCATTCTTCGTATTTTCGGGCAAAGAGGCAGAAATTCCCCGTATTTTGGAGCAAAAATGAAGAAATTTCCTTTTTATGGCAAAAAGGTATGCATTCTTTTTTTTTTGGGCAAAAAGGCAGAAATTCCCCGTAATTTGGACGAAAATTGCAGAAATTCCCCTAATTGTTCAAAAAGGCAGAATTTGCCTATATGTGGGGCAAAAAGACAGAAATTCTCCTAATTTTGGGGCAAAACTCAGAAATTCCACTTATTTTGGGGCAAAATTCCAGAAAATTCCCTTATTTTGGGGAAAACTTGCAGAAATTTCACTTATTTTGAGGAAAAATTGCAGAAATTTCACTTATTTTGGGGCAAAATTAGAGAAATTTCACTTATTTCAGTGAAAAAAGGCAGAAATTTTTCTTATTTTGGGGCAAAAAGGCAGAAATTCCTAATATTTTGTGGCAAAAATGCAGAAATTCCCATTTCGAGGTAAAAAGGCTGAAATTCCCCTTATTTGGGGGCCAAAAGGCAGAAATTTCCCTTATTTTGGGGCAAAATTGCAGAAATTTCACTTACTTCAGGGTAATAAGGCAGAATTTTTCCTTATTTTGGGGCCTAATACAGAAATTCCCTTTGTTTTGGGGGAAAAAGACAGAAATTCCACTTATTTAGAGGCAAAAAAGCAGAAATTCCCCTTATTTTGGAGCAAAAATGAAGAAATTTCCCTTTTTTTGGCAAAAAGGTATGCATTCTTCTTATTTTCGGGCAAAAAGGCAGAAATTCCCCGTATTTTGGAGCAAAATTGCAGAAATTCCCATAATTGTTAGGCAAAAAGGCAGAAATTGCCTATATGTTGGGGCAAAAAGGCATAAATTCTCCTTATTTTGAAGCAAAACTCAGAAATTCCACTTATTTTGGGGCAAAATTCCGGAAATTTCCCTTATTTGGGGGAAAAATTGCAGATATCTCACTTATTTTGGGGCAAAATTGCAGAAATTTCACTTATTTTAGGGAAAAAAAGCAGAAATTTTCTTATTTTGGGGCAAAAAGGCAGAAATTCCTAATATTTGTGGCAAAAATGCAGAAATTCCCCTTACTTTGAGGTAAAAAGGCTGAAATTCCCCTTATTTTGAAGGCTAAAATGCAGAAATTCCCCTTATTTTGAGGTAAAAAGGCTGAAATTCCCCTTATTTGGGGGCCAAAAAGCAGAAATTTCCCTTATTTTGGGGCAAAATTGCAGAAATTTTACTTACTTCAGGGTAATAAGTCAGAATTTTTCCTTATTTTGGGGCAAAAATACAGAAATTCCTTTTGTTTTGGGGGAAAAAGACAGAAATTCCACTTATTTAGAGGCAAAAAAGCAGAAATTCCCCTTATTTTGGAGCAAAAATGAAGAAATTTCCTTTTTATGGCAAAAAGGTATGCATTCTTCTTATTTTTGGGCAAAAAGGCAGAAGTTCCCCGTCGTTTGGAGCTAAATTGCAGAAATTCCCCTAATTGTTGGGCAAAAAGGCAGAAATTTTTCTAATTTTGGGGCAAAACTCAGAAATTCCACTTATTTTGGGGCAAAATTCCAGAAAATTCCCATATTTTGGGGCAAAATTGCAGAAATTTCACTTATTTTGGGGCAAAATTTCAGAAATTTTACTTATTTTGGGGAAAAATTACAGAAATTTCACTTATTTCAGGGAAAAAAGGCAGAAAATTTCCTTATTTTGGGGCAAAAAGGCAGAAATTCCTAATATTTTGTGGCAAAAATGCAGAAATTTTCATTTCGAGGTAAAAAGGCTGAAATTCCCCTTATTTGGGGACAAAAAGGCAGAAATTTTCGTTATTTTGGGGCAAAATTGCAGAAATTTCAGTTACTTCAGTGTAATAAGGCAGAATTTTTCCTTATTTTGGGGCAAAATACAGAAATTCCCTTTGTTTTGGGGGAAAAAGAAAGAAATTCGACTTATTTAGAGGCAAAAAAGCAGAAATAACCCTTATTTTGGAGCAAAAATGAAGAAATTTCTTTTTTATGGCAAAAAGGTATGCATTCTTCTTATTTTTGGGCAAAAAGGCAGAAATTCCCCATATTTTGGAGCAAATTTGAAGAAATTCCCCTGATTGTGGGGCAAAAATGCAGAAATTGCCTATATGTTGGGGCAAAAAGACAGAAATTCTCCTTATTTTGGAGCAAAACTCAGAAATTCCACTTATTTTGGGGCAAAATTCCAGAAATTTCCCTTATTTGGGGGCAAAATTGCAGAAATTTCACTTAATTTGGGGCAAAATACAGAAATTTCACTTATTTCAGGGAAAAAAAGCAGAAATTTTCTTATTTTGGGGCAAAAAGGCAGAAATTCACAATATTTTGTGGCAAAAATGTAGAAATTCCCCTTATTTTTTGGTAAAAATGCTGAAATTCCCGTTATTTGGGGGCATAAAGGCAAAAATTTCCTTTATTTTGGGGCAAAATTGCAGAAATTTCACTTATTTTGTTGCAAAATTGCAGAAATTTCACTTATTTCAGGGAAAAAAGAAGAAATTTTCTTATTTTGGGGCAAAAAGGCAGAAATTCCTAATATTTGTGGCAAAAATGCAGAAATTCCCCTTATTTTGAGGTAAAAAGGCTGAAATTCCCCTTATTTTGAAGGCTAAAATGCAGAAATTCCCCTTATTTTGAGGTAAAAAGGCTGAAATTCCCCTTATTTGGGGGCCAAAAGGCAGACATTTCCCTTATTTTGGGGCAAAATTGCAGAAATTTCACATACTTCAGGGTAATAAGTCAGAATTTTTCCTTATTTTGGGGCAAAAATACAGAAATTTCCTTTGTTTTTGGGGAAAAAGACAGAAATTCCACTTATTTAGAGGCAAAAAAGCAGAAATTCCCCTTATTTTGGAGCAAAAATGAAGAAATTTCCTTTTTATGGCAAAAAGGTATGCATTCTTCTTATTTTTGTGCAAAAAGGCAGAAGTTCCCCGTCGTTTGGAGCTAAATTGCAGAAATTCCCCTAATTGTTGGGCAAAAAGGCAGAAATTGCCTATATGTTGGGGCAAAAAGACAGAAATTCCTCTAATTTTGGGGCAAAACTCAGAAATTCCACTTATTTTGGGGCAAAATTCCAGAAAATTCCCATATTTTGGGGCAAAATTGCAGAAATTTCACTTATTTTGTGGCAAAATTTCAGAAATTTTACTTATTTTGGGGAAAAATTAAAGAAATTTCACTTATTTCAGGGAAAAAAGCTAGAAATTTTCCTTATTTTGTGGCAAAAAGGCAGAAATTCCTAATATTTTGTGGCAAAAATGCAGAAATTTTCATTTCGAGGTAAAAAGGCTGAAATTCCCCTTATTTGGGGATAAAAAGGCAGAAATTTCTGTTATTTTGGGGCAAAATTGCAGAAATTTCACTTACTTCAGGGTAATAAGGCAGAATTTTTCTTTATTTTGGGGCCAAATACAGAAATTCCCTTTGTTTTAGGGGAAAAAGACAGAAATTCCACTTATTTAGAGGCAAAAAAGCAGAAATTCCCCTTATTTTGGAGCAAAAATGAAGAAATTTCTTTTTTATGGAAAAAAGGTATGTATTCTTCTTATTTTTTGGCAAAAAGGCAGAAATTTCCCGTATTTTGGAGCAAAATTGCAGAAATTCCCCTAATTGTGGAGCAAAAAGGCAGAAATTCTCTATATGTTGGGGCAAAAAGACAGAAATTCTCCTTATTTTGGGGCAAAACTCAGAAATTCCACTTATTTTGGGCAAAAATTTCAGAAATTTCCCTTATTTTGGGGCAAAATTGCAGAAATTTCACTTATATTGAGGCAAAATTGCAGAAATTTCAATTATTTCAGGGAAAAAAGAAGAAATTTTTTTATTTTGGGGCAAAAAGGCAGAAATTCCTAATATTTTGTGGCAAAAATGCAGAAATTCCCCTTATTTTGAGGTAAAAAGGCTGAAATTCCTCTTATTTGTGGGCAAAAATGCAGAAATTCCCCTTATTTTGAGGTAAAAAGGCTGAAATTCCCCTTATTTGGGGGCAAAAAGGCAGAAATTTCCCTTATTTTGGGGCATAATTGCAGAAATTTTACTTTTTTTGGGGCAAAATTGCAGAAATTTCACTTATTTTGGGGCAAAATTACAGAAATTTCACTTATTGCAGGTAAAAAAGGCAGAAATTTTTCTTATTTTGGGGCAAAAAGGCAGAAATTCCTAATATTTTGTTGCAAAAATGCAAAAATTTCTTTTATTTCGAGGTAAAAAGGCTGAAATTCCCCTTATTTGGGGGCAAAAAGGCAGAAATTTCCCTTATTTTGGGGCAAAATTGCAGAAATTTAACTTACTTCAAATAATAAGGCAGAATTTTTCCTTATTTTGGGGCAAAAAAGACAGAAATTCCCTTTGTTTTGGGGGAAAAAGACAGAAATTTTACTTATTTAGAAGCAAAAAATCAGAAATTCCCCTTATTTTGGAGCAAAAATGAAGAAATTTCCCTTTTTTATGGCAAAAAGTATGCATTCTTCTTATTTTTGGGCAAAAAGGCAGAAATTCCCCGTATTTGGAGCAAAATTGCAGAAATTCCCCTAATTGTGGGGCAAAAAGGCAGAAATTGCCTTTATGTTGCGGCAAAAAAACAGAAATTCTCCTTATTTTGGGGCAAAACTCAGAAATTCTACTTATTTTGGGGTAAAATTCCAGAAATTTCCATTATTTTGGGGCAAAATTGCAGAAATTTCACTTAATTTGCGGCAAAATACAGAAATTTCACTTATTTCAGGGAAAAAAAGCAGAAATTTTCTTATTTTGGGGCAAAAAAGCAGAAATTCCTAATATTTTGTGGCAAAAATGTAGATATTCCCCTTATTTTTAGGTAAAAAGGCTGAAATTCCCCTTATTTGGGGGCAAAAAGGCAAAAATTTCCTTTATTTTGGGGCAAAATTGCAGAAATTTCACTTATTTTTGTGCAAAATTGCAGAAATTTCACTTATTTCAGGGAAAAAAAGAAGAAATTTTCTTATTTTGGGGCAAAAAGGCAGAAATTCCTAATATTTGTGGCAAAAATGCAGAAATTCCTTATATTTTGAGTTAAAAAGGCTGAAATTCCCCTTATTTGGGGGCTAAAATGCAGAAATTCCCCTTATTTTGAGGTAAAAAGGCTGAAATTCCCCTTATTTGGGGGCAAAAAGGCAGAATTTTCACTTATTTTGGGGCAAAATTGCAGAAATTTCACTTACTTCAGGGTAATAAGTCAGAATTTTTCATTATTTTTGGGAAAATACAGAAATTTTCTTTGTTTTGGGGTAAAAATACAGAAATTCCACTTATTTAGAGGCAAAAAAGCAGAAATTCCCCTTATTTTGGAGCAAAAATGAAGAAATTTCCTTTTTATGGCAAAAAGGTATGCATTCTTTTTATTTTGGGGAAAAAAGGCAGAAGTTCCCCGTAGTTTGGAGCTAAATTGCAGAAATTCCCCTAATTGTTGGGCAAAAAGGCAGAAATTGCGTATATGTTGGGGCAAAAAGACAGAAATTCTGCTAATTTTGGGGCAAAAACTCGGAAACTCCACTTATTTTGTGGCAAAATTCCAGAAAATTCCCTTATTTTGGGACAAAATTGCAGAAATTTCACTTATTTTGGGGCAAAATTTCAGAAATTTCACTTATTTTTGGGAAAAATTACAGAAATTTCACTTATTTCAGGGAAAAAAGGCAGAAATTTTCCTTATTTTGGGGCAAAAATGCAGAAATTCCTAATATTTTATGGCAAAAATGCAGAAATTTCCATTTCGAGGTAAAAAGGCTGAAATTCCCCTTATTTGGGGGCAAAAAGGCAAAAATTTCTGTTATTTTGGGGCAAAATTGCAGAAATTTCACTTACTTCAGGGTAATAAGGCCGAATTTTTCTTTATTTTGGGGCAAAATACAGAAATTCCCTTTGTTTTGGGGGAAAAAGACTGAAATTCCACTTATTTAGAAGCAAAAAATCAGAAATTCCCCTTATTTTGGAGCAAAAATGAAGAAATTTCCCTTTTCTATGGCAAAAAGGTATGCATTCTTCTTATTTTCCGTCAAAAAGGCCGAAATTCCCCGTATTTTGGAGCAAAATTGCAGAAATTCCCCTAATTGTGGGGCAAAAAGGCAGAAATTGCCTATATTTTGGGGCAAAAAGACAGAAATTCTCCTTATTTTGGGGCAAAACTCAGAAATTCCACTTATTTTGGAACAAAATTCCAGAAATTTCCCTTATTTTGGGGCAAAATTGCAGAAATTTCACTTATTTTGGGGCAAAATTGCAAAAATTTCACTTATTTCAGGGAAAAAGGCAGAAATTTTTCTTATTTTGGGACAAAAAGGCAGAAATTTTTAATATTTTGTGGCAAAAATGCAGAAATTCCCCCTATTTTGAGGTAAAAAGGCTGAAATTCCCCTTATTTGGGGGCAAAAAGGCAGAAATTTCCTATATTTTGGGGCAAAATTGCAGAAATTTCACTTACTTCAGGGTAAAAAGTCAGAATTTTTTCTTATTTTGGGGCAAAAAAGACAGAAATTTCCATTGTTTTGGGGGAAAAAGACAGAAAATCCACTTATTTATAGGCAAAAAAGCAGAAATTCCCCTTATTTTGGCGCAAAAATGAAGAAATTTCCCTTTTCTATGGCAAAAAGTTATGCATTCTTTATATTTTCGGGCAAAAAGGCAGAAATTCCTCGTATTTTTGAGCAAAAATGAAGAAATTTTTCTTTTCTATGGCAAAAAGGTATGCATTCTTCTTATTTTCCGGCAAAATGCAGAAATTCCCCGTATTTTGGAGCAAAATTGCAGAAATTCCCCTAATTGTGAAGCAAAAAGGCAGAAATTGCCTATATGTTGGGGCAAAAAGACAGAAATTTTCCTTATTTTGGGGCAAAACTCAGAAATTTCACTTATTTTGGGGCAAAATTGCAGAAATTTCACTTATTTCAGGGAAAAAAAGCAGAAAATTTTTTATTTTGGAGAAGAAAGGCAGAAATTCTTAATATTTTTTGGCAAAAATGCAGAAATTCCCCTTATTTTGAGGTAAAAAGGCTGAAATTCTTCTTATTTGGGGGCAAAAAGGCAGAAATTTCCCTTATTTTCGTGCAAATTGCAGAAATTCCCCTAATTATGGGGCAAAAAGGCAGAAATTCTTTATATGTTGGGGCAAAAAGTCAGAAATTCTCCTTATTTTGGGGCAAAACTCAGAAATTCCACTTATTTTGGGGCAAAATTCCAGAAATTTCCCTTATTTTTGGGCAAAATTGCCGAAATTTCCCTTATTTTGGGGCAAAATTGGAGAAATTTCACTTATTTTGGGGCAAAATTGCAGAAATTTCTCTTATTTGAGAAAAAAAGGCAGAAATTTTCCTTATTTTGGGGCAAAAAAGACAGGAATTTTCTTGTTTTGTGGGAAAAAGAAAGAAATTCCACTTATTTAGAGGCAAAAAAGCAGAAATTCCCCTTATTTTGGAGCAAAAATGAAGAAATTTCCCTTTTTTATGGCAAAAAGGTATGCATTCTCCTTATTTTCGGGCAAAAAGGCAGAAAATGCCCGTATTTTGGAGCAAAATTGCAGAAATTCCCCTAATTGTGGGACAAAAAGGCGGAAATTCTCTATATGTTGGGGCAAAAAGACAGAAATTGTCCATATTTTAGGGAAAAACTCAGATATTCCACTAATTTTGGGGCAAAATTCCAGTAATTTCCTTTATTTTGGGGCAAAATTGCAGAAATTTCACTTATTTTGAGGCAAAATTGCAGAAATTTCACTTATTTCAGGGAAAAAAGGCAGAAATTTTTCTAATTTTAGGGGCAAAAATGCAGAAATTTTTAATATTTTGTGGCAAAAATGCAGAAATTCCCCTTATTTTGAGGTAAAAAGCCTGAAATTCCTCTTATTTGGGGGCAAAAAGGAGGAAATTTCCCTTATTTTGGGGCAAAATTGCAGAATTTTCACTTACTTCAGGGTAATAAGTCAGAAATTTTTTTTATTGTGGGGCCAAAAAGACAGAAATTCCCTTTGTTTTGGGGGAAAAAGACAGAAATTCCACTTATTTAGAGGCAAAAAAGCAGAAATTCTTCTTATTTTGGAGCAAAAATGAAGAAATTTCCCTTTATTATGGCAAAAAGGTATGCATTCTTCTTATTTTCGGGCAAAGAGGCAGAAATTCTGCGTATTTTTGAGCAAAATTGAAGAGATTTCCCTAATTGTGAGGAAAAATGCAGAAATTCTCTATATGTTGGGGCAAAAAGACAGAAATTTTCCTTATTTTGGGGCAAAACTCAGAAATTCCACTTATTTTGGGGCAAAATTCCAGAAATTTCCCTTATTTTGGGGCAAAATTGCAGAAATTTCACTTATTTTGGGGCAAAATTGCAGAAATTTCACTTATTTCAGGGAAAAAAAGCAGAAATTTTTTTTATTTTGGGGCAAATAGGCAGAAATTCCTAATATTTTGTGACAAAAATGCAGAAATTCCCCTTATTTTGAGGTAAAAGGCTAAAATTCTCCTTATTTGGGGGCAAAAATGCAAAAATGTCCTTTATTTTGGGGCAAAATTGCAGAAATTTCACTTATTTCAAGGAAAAAAAGCTGAAATTTATTTTCGGGGCAAAAAGGATGAAATTGATAACATTTATTTGCAAAATGCAGAAATTCCTCTTATTTTGAGGTAAAAAGGCTGAAATTACCCTTATTTGGGGGCAAATAGGCAAAAATATCCTTTATTTTGGGGCAAAATTGCAGAAATTTCACTTATTTCAGGGTAATAAGTCTGAAATTTTTTTTATTTTGGGGCAAAAAAGACAGGAATTCCCTTGGTTTTGGGGGAAAAAGACAGAAAATCCACTTATTTAGAGGCAAGAAAGCAGAAAATCCCCGTATTTTGGAGCAAAATTGCAGAAATTCCTCTAATTGTGGGGCAAAAAGGCAGAAATTGCCTATATGTTGGGGCAAAAAGACAGAAATTCTCCTTATTTTGGAGCAAAACTCAGAAATTCCACTTATTTTGGGGCAAAATTCCTGAAATTTCCCTTATTTTGGGGCAAAATTGCAAAAATTTTACTTATTTCAGTGAAAAAAGGCAGAAATTTTTCTTATTTTAGGAAAAAGGCAGAAATTTTTAATATTTTGCAGCAAAAATGCAGAAATTCCCCTTATTTTGAGGTTAAGAGGCTGAAATTCTCTTTATTTGGGGACAAAAAAGCAGAAATTTCCCTTATTTTAGGGCAAAATTGCAGAAATTTCACTTATTTGGGGGCAAAATAACAGAAATTTCACTTATTTCAGAGAAAAAAGGCAGAATTTTTTCTTATTTTGGGGCAAAAAGCAGAAATTCCTAATATTTTGTGGCAAAAATGCAGAAATTCCCCTTTATTTTGAGGTAAAAAGGCTGAAATTCCCCTTATTTGGGTGCAAAAAGGCTGAAATGTCCCATATTTTGGTGTAAAATTGCAGAAATTTCGCTTACTTCAGGGTAATAAGTCAGAATTTTTTTTTATTTTGGAGCTAAAAAGACATATATTCCTTTTGTTTTGGGGGAAAAAGACAGAAATTCCACTTATTTAGAGGCAAAAAAGCAGAAATTCCCCTTATTTTGGAGCAAAAATGAAGAAATTTCCCTTTTCTATGGCAATAAGGTATGCATTCTTCTTATTTTCCGGCAAAAAGGCAGAAATTCCCCGTATTTTGGAGCAAAATTGCAGAAATTCCCCTAATTGTGGGGCAAAAAGGAAGAAATTGCCTATATGTTGGGGCAAAAAGACAGAAATTCTACTTATTTTGGGGCAAAACACAGAAATTCCACTTTTTTTGGGGCAAAATTCCAGAAATTTCCCTTATTTTTGTGCAAAATTGCCGAAATTTCCCTTCTTTTGGGGCAAAATTGGAGAAATTTCACTTATTTGGGGGCAAAATTGTAGAAATTTCTCTTATTTGAGGGAAAAGGCAGAAATTTTCCTTATTATGGGGCAAAAAAGACAGGAATATTCTTGTTTTGGGGGAAAAAGAAAGAAATTCCACATATTTAGAGGCAAAAATGCAGAAATTCCTTTTATTTTGAAGCAAAAATGAAGAAATTTCTTTTTTTTATGGCAAAAAGGTATGCATTCTCCTTATTTTCGGGCAAAAAGGCAGAAATTGCCCGTATTTTGGAGCAAAATTGCAGAAATTCCCCTAATTGTGGGACAAAAAGGCAGATATTCTCTATATGTTGGGGCAAAAAGACAGAAATTGTCCATATTTTAGGGAAAAACTCAGATATTCCACTAATTTTGGGGCAAAATTCCAGAAATTTCCCTTATTTTGGGGCAAAATTGCAGAAATTTCACTTATTTTGGGGCAAAATTGCAGAAATTTCACTTATTTCAGGGAAAAAAGGCAGAAATTTTTCTATTTTTTGGAGCAAAAATGCGGAAATTTTTAATATTTTGTGGCAATAATGCAGAAATTCCCCTTATTTTGAGGTAAAAAGCCTGAAATTCCTCTTATTTGGGGGCAAAAAGGCAGAAATTTCCCTTATTTTGGGGCAAAATTGCATAAATTTCACTTACTTCCGGGTAATAATTCAGAAATTTTTTTTATTGTGGGGCCAAAAAGACAGAAATTCCCTTTGTTTTGGGGGGAAAAAACAGAAATTCCACTTATTTAGAGGCAAAAAAGCAGAAATTCCACTTATTTTGGAGCAAAAATGAAGAAATTTCCCTTTTTTATGGAAAAAAGGTATGCATTCTTCTTATTTTCCGGCAAAAAGGAAGAAATTCCCCGTATTTTGGAACAAAAATCAAGAAATTTCCATTTTTTAAGGCAAAAAGGTATGCATTCTTCTTATTTTTGGGCAAAAAAGACAGAAATTTTCTTTGTTTTGGGGGAAAAAGACAGAAATTCCACTTATTAAGAGGCAAAAAAGAAGAAATTCCCCTTATTTTGGAGCAAAAATCAAGAAATTTCCATTTTTTAAGGCAAAAAGGTATGCATTCTTCTTATTTTCGAGCAAAAAGGCAGAAATTCATCGTATTTTGGAGCAAAATTGCAGAAATTTCCATAATAGTGGGGCAAAAAGGCAGAAATTGCCTATATGTTGGGGCAAAAAGACAGAAATTCTCCTTATTTTGGGGCAAAACTCAGAAATTCCACATATTTTGGGGCAAAATTCCAGAAATTTCCCTTATTTTGAGGCAAAATTGCAGAAATTTCACTTATTTTGGGGTAAAATTGCAGAAATTTCACTTATTTCAGGGAAAAAAGAGCAGAAGTTTTCTTATTTTGAAGCAAAAAGGCAGAAATTCCTAATATTTTGTGGCAAAAATGCAGAAATTCCCCTTATTTTGAGGTAAAAAGGCTGAAATTCCCCGTATTTGTGGGGAAAAAGGCAGAAATTTCCCTTATTTTGGAGCAAAATTGCAGAAATTTCACTTACTTCAGGGTAATAAGTCAGAATTTTTCCTCATTTTGGGGCAAAAAAGACAGGAATTCCCTTTGTATTGGGGGAACAAGACAGAAATTCCACTTATTTAGAGGCAAAAAAGCAGAAATTCCCCTTATTTTGGAGCAAAAATGAAGAAATTTCCGTTTTCTATGGCAAAAAGGTATGCATTCTTCTTATTTTCAGGCAAAAAGGCAGAATTCCCCGATTTTGGAGCAAAATTGCAGAAATTCCCCTAATTGTGGGGCAAAAAGGCAGAAATTCCCTATATGTTAGGGCAAAAAGACAGAAATTCTCCTTATTTTGGGGCAAAACTCAGAAATTCCACTTATTTTGGGGCAAAATTGCAGAAATTTCCTTTATTTTGGGGCAAAATTGAAGAAATTTCCCTTATTTTGGGGCAAAATTGCAGAAATTTCACTTATTTTGTGGCAAAATTGCAGAAATTTCACTTATTTCAGAGAAAAAAGGCAGAAATTTTTCTTATTTTAGTGCAAAAAGCAAAAATTCCTAATATTTTGTGGCAAAAATGCAGAAATTCCCCTTATTAATAGGTAAAAAGCCTGAGATTCTTCTTATTTGGAAGCAAAAAGGATAAAGTTTCCCTTAATTTGGGGAAAAATTGCAGAAATTCCCCTAATTGTGAGGCAAAAAGGCAGACATTCTCTATATGTTGGGGCAAAAAGACAGAAATTCTCCTTATTTTGGGGCAAAACTCAGAAATTCCACTAATTTTGGGGCAAAATTCCTGAAATTTCCCTTATTTTGGGGCAAAATTGCAGAAATTTCCCTTATTTTGGGGCAAAATTGAAGAAATTTCACTTATTTTGGGGCAAAATTGCAGAAATTTCACTTATTTCAGGGAAAAAAGGCAGAAATTTTCCTTATTTTGTGGCAAGAAACAGGAATTTTCTATGTTTTGGGGGAAAAAGACAGAAATTCCACTTATTTAGAGGAAAAAAACAGAAATTCCTTTTATTTTGGAGCAAAAATGAAGAAATTTCCCCTTTTTATGGCAAAAAGGTTTGCATTCTTCTTATTTTCGGGCAAAAAGGCAGAAATTCCCCGTATTTTGGAGCAAAATTGCAGAAATTCCCCTAGTTGTGGGGCAAAAAGGCAGAAATTCTCTATATGTTGGTGCAAAAAGACAGAAATTCTCCTTATTTTAGGGCAAAACTCAGAAATTCCACTTATTTTGTGGCAAATTTCCAGAAATTTCCCTTCTTTTAAGGCAAATTTGCAGAAATTTCACTTATTTTGGGGCAAATTGCAGAAATTTCACTTATTTTGGGGCAAAATTGAAGAAATTCCTAATATTTTGTGGCAAAAATGCAGAAATTCCCCTTATTTTGAGGTAAAAAGGCTGAAATTCCCCTTATTTGGGGGCAAAAAGGCAGAAATTTCCCAATTTTAGGGAAAAATTTCAGAAATTTCACTTACTTCAGGGTAATAAGTCAGAATTTTTTCTTATTTTGGGGCAAAAAAGACAGGAATTCCCTTTGTTTTGGGGGAAAAAGACAGAAATTCCACTTAGTTAGAGGCAAAAAAGCAGAAATTCCCATTATTTTGGAGCAAAAATCAAGAAATTTCCATTTTTTATGGCAAAAAGGTATGCATTCTTCTTATTTTCGGGCAAAAAGGCAGAAATTCCACGTATTTTTGAGCAAAAATGCAGAAATTCTCCTAATTGTGGGGCAAAAAGGCAGAAATTGCCTATATGTTAGGGCAAAAAGACAGAAATTCTTTTTATTTTTGGGCAAAACTCAGAAATTCCACTTATTTTGGGGCAAATTTTCAGAAATTTACATTCTTTTGGGGCAAAATTGCAGAAATTTCATTTATTTTAAGGCAAATTACAGAAATTTCACTTATTTTGGGGCAAAATTGCAGAAATTTCACTAATTTCAGGGAAAAAAGGCAGAAATTTTTCTAATTTTTGGGGCAAAAATGCAGAAATTCCTAATATTTTGTGGCAAAAATGCATAAATTCCCCTTATTTTGAGGTAAAAAGGCTGAAATTCCCCTTATTTGGGGGCAAAAGGGCAGAAATTTCCCTTATTTTGGGGCAAAATTGCAGAATTTTCACTTACTTCAGGGTAATAAGTCAGAGATTTTTTTATTTTGGGTCCAAAAAGACAAAAATTCCCTTTGTTTTGGGGGAAAAAGACAGAAATTCCACTTATTTAGTAGCAAAAAAGCAGAAATTCCCCTTATTTTGAAGCAAAAATGAAGAAATTTCCGTTTTCTATGGCAAAAAGGTATGCATTCTTCTTATTTTCAGGCAAAAAGGCAGAAATTCCCCGATTTTGGAGCAAAATTGCAGAAATTCCCCTAATTGTGGGGCAAAAAGGCAGAAATTCCTTATATGTTAAGGTAAAAAGACAGAAATTCTCCTTATTTTGGGGCAAAACTCAGAAATTCCACTTATTTTGGGGCAAAATTGCAGAAATTTCCTTTATTTTGGGGCAAAATTGAAGAAATTTCCATTATTTTGGGGCAAAATTGCAGAAATTTCACTTATTTTGTGGCAAAATTGCAGAAATTTCACTTATTTCAGAGAAAAAAGGCAGAAATTTTTCTTATTTTAGTGCAAAAAGCAAAAATTCCTAATATTTTGTGGCAAAAATGCAGAAATTCTCCTTATTTATAGGTAAAAAGCCTGAGATTCTTCTTATTTGGAAGCAAAAAGGGTGAAATTTCCCTTAATTTGGGGAAAAATTGCAGAAATTCCCCTAATTGTGAGGCAAAAAGGCAGACATTCTCTATATGTTGGGGCAAAAAGACAGAAATTCTCCTTAGTTTGGGGCAAAACTCAGAAATTCCACTTATTTTGGGGCAAAATTCCAGAAATTTCCCTCAATTGGGGGCAAAATTGCAGAAATTTCCCTTATTTTGGGGCAAAATTGAAAAAATTTCACTTATTTTGGGGCAAAATTGCAGAAATTTCACTTATTTCAGGGAAAAAAGGCAGAAATTTTCCTTATTTTGAGGCAAAAAAGACAGGAATTTTCTATGTTTTGGGGGAAAAAAACAAAAATTCCACTTATTTAGAGGCAAAAAAGCAGAAATTCCCCTTATTTTGGAGCAAAAATGAAGAAATTTCCCTTTTTTATGGCAAAAAGTTATGCATTCTTCTTATTTTCGGGCAAAAAGGCCGAAATTCCCCGTATTTTGGAGTAAAATTGCAGAAATTCCTTTAGTTGTGGGGCAAAAAGGGAGAAATTCCCTATATGTTGGGGCAAAAATTCAGAAATTCTTCTTATTTTGGGGCAAAACTCAAAAATTCCACTTATTTTGGGGCAAAATTCCAGAAATTTTCTTTATTTTGGGGCACAATTGCAGAAATTTTTCTTATTTTGGGGAAAAATTGGAGAAATTTCACTTATTTTGGGGTAAAATTGCAGAAATTTTACTTATTTCAGGGAAAAATGGCAGAAATTTTCCTTATTTGGGGGCAAAAAAGAAAGGAATTCCTTTTGTTTTGTGGGAAAAAGACAGAAATTTCACTTATTTAGAGGCAAAAAGGCAGAAATTCCTCTTATTTTGGAGCAAAAATGAAGACATTTCCCTTTTTTATGGCAAAAAGGTATGCATTCTCCTTATTTTCGGGCAAAAGGGGAGAAATTCCCCGTATTTTGGAGCAAAATTGCAGAAATTCCCTTAATTGTGGGACAAAAAGTCAGAAATTCCCTATATGTTCGGGCAAAAAGACAGAAATTCTTCTTATTTTGCGGCAAAACTCAGAAATTCCACTTATTTTGGGGCATATTTCCAGGAATTTCCCTTCATTTGGGGCAAAATTGCAGAAATTTCACTTATTTGGGGGCAAATTGCAGAAATTTCACTTATTTTGGGGCAAAATTGCAGAAATTTCACTTATTTCAGGGAAAAAAGGCAGAAATTTTTCTAATTTTGGGGGCAAAAAGGCACAAATTCCTAATATTTTGTGGCAAAAAGGCAGAAATTCTACTTATTTTGAGATAAAAATGCTGAAATTCCCCTTATTTGGGGGCAAAAAGGCAGAAATTTCCTTTATTTTGGGGCAAAATTGCAGAATTTTAACTTACTTCAGGGTAATAAGTCAGAGATTTTTTTATTTTGGGGCCAAAAAGACAGAAATTCCCTTTGTTTTGGGGGGAAAAGACAGAAATTCCACTTATTTAGAGGCAAAAAAGCAGAAATTCCCCTTATTTTGGAGCAAAAATGAAGAAATTTCCCTTTTTTATGGCAAAAAGGTATGCATATTTCTTATTTTCGGGCAAAAAGGCAGAAATTCCCCGTATTTTGGAGCAAAATTGCAGAAATTCCTTTAAATATGGGGCAAAATGTTGGAAATTCCCTATATGTTAGGGCAAATAGACAGAAATTCTCTTTATTTTGTGGCAAAACTCAGAAATTCCACTTATTTTGGGGCAAATATACAGAAATTTCCTTTATTTTGGGCCAAAATTGCAGAAATTTCACTTATCTTGGGGCAAAATTGCAGAAATTTCACTTATTTCAAGGAAAAATGGCAGAAATTATCCTTATTTTGGGGCAAAAAGCAGAAATTCCTAATATTTGTGGCCAAAATGCAGAAATTCCCCTTATTTTGAGGTAAAAAGGCTGAAATTCCCCTTATTTGGGGGCAAAAAGGGAGAAATTTCCCATATTTTGGGGAAAAATTGCAGAAATTTCACTTACTTTAGGGTAATAAGTCAGAATTATTTCTTATTTTGGGGCAAAAAAAACAGAAATTTTCTTTGTTTTGGGGGAAAAAGACAGAAATTCCACTTAGAGGCAAAAAGCAGAAATTCCCCTTATTTTGGAGCAAAAATCAAGAAATTTCCATTTTTTATGGCAAAAAGGTATGCATTCTTCTTATTTTCGGGCAAAAAGGCAGAAATTCCCCATATTTTGGAGCAAAATTGCAGAAATTCCCCTAATTGTAGGGCAAAAAGGCAGAAATTGCCTATATGTTGAGGCAAAAAGACAGAAATTCTCCTTATTTTGGGGCAAAACTCAGAAATTCCACTTATTTTGGGGCAAAATTCCAGAAATTTCCCTTATTTTGGGGCAAAATTGCAGAAATTTCACTTATTTTGGGGCAAAATTGCAGAAATTTCACTTATTTCAGGGAAAAAAACAGAAGTTTCTTTATTTTGAAGCAAAAAGGCAGAAATTCCTAATATTTTGTGGCAAAAATGCAGAAATTCTTCTTATTTTGAGGTAAAAATGCTGAAATTCCCTTTATTTGGGGGGAAAAAGGCAGAAATTTCCCTTATTTTGGGGCAAAATTGCAGAAATTTCACTTACTTCAGGGTAATAAGGCAGAATTTTTCCTTATTTTGGGGCAAAAAAGACAGGAATTCCCTTTGTGTTGGGGGAAAAAGACAGAAATTCCACTTATTTAGAGGCAAAAAAGCAGAAATTCCCCTTATTTTGGAGCAAAAATGAAGAAATTTCCCTTTTTTATGGCATAAAGGTATGCTTTCTTCTTATTTTCGGGCAAAAAGGCAGAAATTCCCTGTATTTTGGAGCAAAATTGCAGAAATTCCCCTAATTGTGGGGCAAAAGCAGAAATTTTCTATATGTTGGGGCAAAACGACAGAAATTCTCTTTATTTTGAAGCAAAACTCAGAAATTCCACTTATTTTGGGGCAAAAATCCAGAAATTTCCCTTATTTTGTGGCAAAATTGCAGAAATTTCACTTATTTCAGGGTAATAAGTCAGAAATTTTTCTTATTTTGGGGCAAAAAAACATGAATAACCTTTGTTTTGAGGGAAAAAGACAGATATTCTACTTATTTAGAGGCAAAAAAGCAGAAATTCCCCTTACTTTGGAGCAAAAATGAAGAAATTTCCCTATTTTATGGCAAAAGGTATGCATTCTTCTTATTTTCAGGCAAAAAGGCAGAAATTCCCTGTATTTTGGAGCAAAATTGCAGAAATTTCCCTAATTGTGGGGCAAAAAGGCAGAAATTCTCTATATGTTGGGGCAAAAAGACAGAAAATGTTCTTATTTTGGGGCAAAACTCAGAAATTCCCCTTATTTCGGGGCAAAATTCCAGAAATTTCCCTTATTTTAGGGAAAAATTGCAGAAATTTCCCTTATTTTGGGGCAAAATTGGAGAAATTTCACTTATTTTGGGGCAAAATTGCAGAAATTTCACTTATTTCAGGGAAAAAAGGCAGAAATTTTCCTTATTTTGGGGCAAAAAAGACAGGAATTTTCTATGTTTTGGGGGAAAAAAACAAAAATTCCACTTATTTAGAGGCAAAAAAGCAGAAATTCCCCTAATTTTGGAGCAAAAATGAAGAAATTTCCCTTTTTTATGGCAAAAAGTTATGCGTTCTTCTTATTTTCGGGCAAAAAGGCCGAAATTCCCCGTATTTTGGAGTAAAATTGCAGAAATTCCCCTAGTTGTGGGGCAAAAAGAGAGAAATTCCCTATATGTTGGGGCAAAAATTCAGAAATTCTTCTTATTTTGGGGCAAAACTCAAAAATTCCACTTATTTTGGGGCAAAATTCCAGAAATTTTCTTTATTTTGGGGCAAAATTGCAGAAATTTTCCTTATTTTGGGGCAAAATTGGAGAAATTTCACTTACTTTGGGGCAAAATTGCAGAAATTTTACTTATTTCAGGGAAAAAAGGCCGAAATTTTCCTTATTTGGGGGCAAAAAAGAAAGGAATTCCTTTTGTTTTGGGGGAAAAAGACAGAAATTCCACTTATTTAGAGGCAAAAAGGCAGAAATTCCTCTTATTTTGGAGCAAAAATGAAGACATTTCCCTTTTTTATGGCAAAACGGTATGCATTCTCCTTATTTTCGGGCAAAAGGGGAGAAATTCCCCGTATTTTGGAGCAAAATTGCAGAAATTCCCTTAATTGTGGGACAAAAAGTCAGAAATTCCCTATATGTTCGGGCAAAAAGACAGAAATTCTTCTTATTTTGCAGCAAAACTCAGAAATTCCACTTATTTTGGGGCAAATTTCCAGGAATTTCCCTTCTTTTGGGGCAAAATTGCAGAAATTTCACTTATTTGGGGGCAAATTGCAGAAATTTCACTTATTTTGGGGCAAAATTGCAGAAATTTCACTTATTTCAGGGAAAAAAGGCAGAAATTTTTCTAATTTTGGGGGCAAAAAGGCAGAAATTCCTAATATTTTGTGGCAAAAAGGCAGAAATTCTACTTATTTTGAGGTAAAAACGCTGAAATTCCCCTTATTTGGGGGCAAAAAGGCAGAAATTTCCTTTATTTTGGGGCAAAATTGCAGAATTTTAACTTACTTCAGGGTAATAAGTCAGAGATTTTTTTATTTTGGGGCCAAAAAGACAGAAATTCCCTTTGTTTTGGGGGGAAAAGACAGAAATTCCACTTATTTAGAGGCAAAAAAGCAGAAATTCCCCTTATTTTGGAGCAAAAATGAAGAAATTTCCCTTTTTTATGGCAAAAAGGTATGCATATTTCTTATTTTCGGGCAAAAAGGCAGAAATTCCCCGTATTTTGGAGTAAAATTGCAGAAATTCCTTTAAATATGGGGCAAAATGTCAGAAATTCCCTATATGTTAGGGCAAATAGACAGAAATTCTCTTTATTTTGTGGCAAAACTCAGAAATTCCACTTATTTTGGGGCAAATATACAGAAATTTCCTTTATTTTGGGGCAAAATTGCAGAAATTTCACTTATTTTGGGGCAAAATTGCAGAAATTTCACTTATTTCAGGGTAATAAGTCAGAGATTTTTTTATTTTGGGGCCAAAAAGACAGAAATTCCCTTTGTTTTGGGGGGAAAAGACAGAAATTCCACTTATTTAGAGGCAAAAAAGCAGAAATTCCCCTTATTTTGGAGCAAAAATGAAGAAATTTCCCTTTTTTATGGCAAAAAGGTATGCATATTTCTTATTTTCGGGCAAAAAGGCAGAAATTCCCCGTATTTTGGAGCAAAATTGCAGAAATTCCTTTAAATATGGGGCAAAATGTCAGAAATTCCCTATATGTTAGGGCAAATAGACAGAAATTCTCTTTATTTTGTGGCAAAACTCAGAAATTCCACTTATTTTGGGGCAAATATACAGAAATTTCCTTTATTTTGGGGCAAAATTGCAGAAATTTCACTTATTTTGGGGCAAAATTGCAGAAATTTCACTTATTTCAGGGAAAAAAGGCAGAAATTATCCTTATTTTGGGGCAAAAAGCAGAAATTCCTAATATTTGTGGCAAAAATGCAGAAATTCCCCTTATTTTGAGGTAAAAAGGCTGAAATTCCCCTTATTTGGGGGCAAAAAGGGAGAAATTTCCCATATTTTGGGGAAAAATTGCAGAAATTTCACTTACTTTAGGGTAATAAGTCAGAATTATTTCTTATTTTGGGGCAAAAAAAACAGAAATTTTCTTTGTTTTGGGGGAAAAAGACAGAAATTCCACTTAGAGGCAAAAAGCAGAAATTCCCCTTATTTTGGAGCAAAAATCAAGAAATTTCCATTTTTTATGGCAAAAAGGTATGCATTCTTCTTATTTTGGGGCAAAAAGGCAGAAATTCCCCATATTTTGGAGCAAAATTGCAGAAATTCCCCTAATTGTAGGGCAAAAAGGCAGAAATTGCCTATATGTTGAGGCAAAAAGACAGAAATTCTCCTTATTTTGGGGCAAAACTCAGAAATTCCACTTATTTTGGGGCAAAATTCCAGAAATTTCCTTTATTTTGGGGCAAAATTGCAGAAATTTCACTTATTTTGGGGCAAAATTGCAGAAATTTCACTTATTTCAGGAAAAAAAGCAGAAGTTTCTTTATTTTGAAGCAAAAAGGCAGAAATTCCTAATATTTTGTGGCAAAAATGCAGAAATTCTTCTTATTGTGAGGTAAAAATGCTGAAATTCCCCTTATTTGGGGGGAAAAAGGCAGAAATTTCCCTTATTTTGGGGCAAAATTGCAGAAATTTCACTTACTTCAGGGTAATAAGTCAGAATTTTTCCTAATTCTGGGGCAAAAAAGACAGGAATTCCCTTTGTGTTGGGGGAAAAAGACAGAAATTCCACTTATTTAGAGGCAAAAAAGCAGAAATTCCCCTTATTTTGGAGCAAAAATGAAGAAATTTCCCTTTTTTATGGCAAAAAGGTATGCTTTCTTCTTATTTTCTGGCAAAAAGGCAGAAATTCTTCGTATTTTGGAGCAAAATTGCAGAAATTCCCCTAATTGTGGGGCAAAAGCAGAAATTCCCTATATGTTGGGGCAAAACGACAGAAATTCTCTTTATTTTGGGGCAAAACTCAGAAATTCCACTTATTTTGGGGCAAAAATCCAGAAATTTCCCTTATTTTGGGCAAAATTGCAGAAATTTCACTTATTTCAGGGTAATAAGTCAGAAATTTTTCTTATTTTGGGGCAAAAAAACATGAATAACCTTTGTTTTGAGGGAAAAAGACAGATATTCCACATATTTAGAGGCAAAAAAGCAGAAATTCCCCTTATTTTGGAGCAAAAATGAAGAAATTTCCCTATTTTATGGCAAAAGGTATGCATTCTTCTTATTTTCAGGCAAAAAGGCAGAAATTCCCTGTATTTTGGAGCAAAATTGCAGAAATTTCCCTAATTGTGGGGCAAAAAGGCAGAAATTCTCTATATGTTGGGGCAAAAAGACAGAAAATCTTCTTATTTTGGGGCAAAACTCAGAAATTCCACTTATTTCGGGGCAAAATTCCAGAAATTTCCCTTATTTTAGGGAAACATTGCAGAAATTTCCCTTATTTTGGGGCAAAATTGGAGAAATTTCACTTATTTTGGGGCAAAATTGCAGAAATTTCACTTATTTCAGGGAAAAAAGGCAGAAATTTTCCTTATTTTGGGGCAAAAAAGACAGGAATTTTCTATGTTTTGGGGGAAAAAAACAAAAATTCCACTTATTTAGAGGCAAAAAAGCAGAAATTCCCCTTATTTTGGAGCAAAAATGAAGAAATTTCCCTTTTTTATGGCAAAAAGTTATGCATTCTTCTTATTTTCGGGCAAAAAGGCCGAAATTCCCCGTATTTTGGAGTAAAATTGCAGAAATTCCCCTAGTTGTGGGGCAAAAAGGGAGAAATTCCCTATATTTTGGGGCAAAAATTCAGAAATTCTTCTTATTTTGGGGCAAAACTCAAAAATTCCACTTATTTTAGGGCAAAATTCCAGAAATTTTCTTTATTTTGGGGCAAAATTGCAGAAATTTTCCTTATTTTGGGGCAAAATTGGAGAAATTTCACTTATTTTGGGGCAAAATTGCAGAAATTTTACTTATTTCAGGGAAAAAAGGCAGAAATTTTCCTTATTTGGGGGCAAAAAAGAAAGGAATTCCTTTTGTTTTGGGGGAAAAAGACAGAAATTCCACTTATTTAGAGGCAAAAAGGCAGAAATTCCTCTTATTTTGGAGCAAAAATGAAGACATTTCCCTTTTTTATGGCAAAAAGGTATGCATTCTCCTTATTTTCGGGCAAAAGGGGAGAAATTCCCCGTATTTTGGAGCAAAATTGCAGAAATTCCCTTAATTGTGGGACAAAAAGTCAGAAATTCCCTATATGTTCGGGCAAAAAGACAGAAATTCTTCTTATTTTCGGCAAAACTCAGAAATTCCACTTATTTTGGGGCAAATTTCCAGGAATTTCCCTTCTTTTGGGGCAAAATTGCAGAAATTTCACATATTTGGGGGCAAATTGCAGAAATTTCACTTATTTTGGGGCAAAATTGCAGAAATTTCACTTATTTCAGGGAAAAAAGGCAGAAATTTTTCTAATTTTGGGGGCAAAAAGGCAGAAATTCCTAATATTTTGTGGCAAAAAGGCAGAAATTCTACTTATTTTGAGGTAAAAACGCTGAAATTCCCCTTATTTGGGGGCAAAAAGGCAGAAATTTCCTTTATTTTGGGGCAAAATTGCAGAATTTTAACTTACTTCAGGGTAATAAGTCAGAGATTTTTTTATTTTGGGGCCAAAAAGACAGAAATTCCCTTTGTTTTGGGGGGAAAAGACAGAAATTCCACTTATTTAGAGGCAAAAAAGCAGAAATTCCCCTTATTTTGGAGCAAAAATGAAGAAATTTCCCTTTTTTATGGCAAAAAGGTATGCATATTTCTTATTTTCGGGCAAAAAGGCAGAAATTCCCCGTATTTTGGAGCAAAATTGCAGAAATTCCTTTAAATATGGGGCAAAATGTCAGAAATTCCCTATATGTTAGGGCAAATAGACAGAAATTCTCTTTATTTTGTGGCAAAGCTCAGAAATTCCACTTATTTTGGGGCAAATATACAGAAATTTCCTTTATTTTGGGGCAAAATTGCAGAAATTTCACTTATTTCAGGGAAAAAAGGCAGAAATTATCCTTATTTTGGGGCAAAAAGCAGAAATTCCTAATATTTGTGGCAAAAATGCAGAAATTCCCCTTATTTTGAGGTAAAAAGGCTGAAATTCCCCTTATTTGGGGGCAAAAAGGGAGAAATTTCCCATATTTTGGGGAAAAATTGCAGAAATTTCACTTACTTTAGGGTAATAAGTCAGAATTATTTCTTATTTTGGGGCAAAAAAAACAGAAATTTTCTTTGTTTTGGGGGAAAAAGACAGAAATTCCACTTAGAGGCAAAAAGCAGAAATTCCCCTTATTTTGGAGCAAAAATCAAGAAATTTCCATTTTTTATGGCAAAAAGGTATGCATTCTTCTTATTTTCGGGCAAAAAGGCAGAAATTCCCCATATTTTGGAGCAAAATTGCAGAAATTCCCCTAATTGTAGGGCAAAAAGGCAGAAATTGCCTATATGTTGAGGCAAAAAGACAGAAATTCTCCTTATTTTGGGGCAAAACTCAGAAATTCCACTTATTTTGGGGCAAAATTCCAGAAATTTCCCTTATTTTGGGGCAAAATTGCAGAAATTTCACTTATTTTGGGGCAAAATTGCAGAAATTTCACTTATTTCAGGAAAAAAAAGCAGAAGTTTCTTTATTTTGAAGCAAAAAGGCAGAAATTCCTAATATTTTGTGGCAAAAATGCAGAAATTCTTCTTATTTTGAGGTAAAAATGCTGAAATTCCCCTTATTTGGGGGGAAAAAGGCAGAAATTTCCCTTATTTTGGGGCAAAATTGCAGAAATTTCACTTACTTCAGGGTAATAAGTCAGAATTTTTCCTTATTTTGGGGCAAAAAAGACAGGAATTCTCTTTGTGTTGGAAGAAAAAGACAGAAATTCCACTTATTTAGAGGCAAAAAAGCAGAAATTCCCCTTATTTTGGAGCAAAAATGAAGAAATTTCCCTATTTTATGGCAAAAGGTATGCATTCTTCTTATTTTCAGGCAAAAAGGCAGAAATTCCCTGTATTTTGGAGCAAAATTGCAGAAATTTCCCTAATTGTGGGGCAAAAAGGCAGAAATTCTCTATATGTTGGGGCAAAAAGACAGAAAATCTTCTTATTTTGGGGCAAAACTCAGAAATTCCACTTATTTCAGGGCAAAATTCCAGAAATTTCCCTTATTTTAGGGAAAAATTGCAGAAATTTCCCTTATTTTGGGGCAAAATTGGAGAAATTTCACTTATTTTGGGGCAAAATTGCAGAAATTTCACTTATTTCAGGGAAAAAAGGCAGAAATTTTCCTTATTTTGGGGCAAAAAAGACAGGAATTTTCTATGTTTTGGGGAAAAAAAACAAAAATTCCACTTATTTAGAGGCAAAAAAGCAGAAATTCCCCTTATTTTGGAGCAAAAATGAAGAAATTTCCCTTTTTTATGGCAAAAAGTTATGCATTCTTCTTATTTTCGGGCAAAAAGGCCGAAATTCCCTGTATTTTGGAGTAAAATTGCAGAAATTCCCCTAGTTGTGGGGCAAAAAGGGAGAAATTCCCTATATGTTGGGGCAAAAATTCAGAAATTCTTCTTATTTTGGGGCAAAACTCAAAAATTCCACTTATTTTAGGGCAAAATTCCAGAAATTTTCTTTAT
This sequence comes from Micromys minutus, assembly GCF_963924665.1. Taxonomy (NCBI): domain Eukaryota; kingdom Metazoa; phylum Chordata; class Mammalia; order Rodentia; family Muridae; genus Micromys; species Micromys minutus. The sequence continues at coordinate 158,607 of NW_027667904.1, read as the reverse complement.
TTTGGGGCAAAATTGCAGAAATTTTCCTTATTTTGGGGCAAAATTGGAGAAATTTCACTTATTTTGGGGCAAAATTGCAGAAATTTTACTTATTTCAGGGAAAAAAGGCCGAAATTTTCCTTATTTGGGGGCAAAAAAGAAAGGAATTCCTTTTGTTTTGGGGGAAAAAGACAGAAATTCCACTTATTTAGAGGCAAAAAGGCAGAAATTCCTCTTATTTTGGAGCAAAAATGAAGACATTTCCCTTTTTTATGGCAAAAAGGTATGCATTCTCCTTATTTTCGGGCAAAAGGGGAGAAATTCCCCGTATTTTGGAGCAAAATTGCAGAAATTCCCTTAATTGTGGGACAAAAAGTCAGAAATTCCCTATATGTTCGGGCAAAAAGACAGAAATTCTTCTTATTTTGCAGCAAAACTCAGAAATTCCACTTATTTTGGGGCAAATTTCCAGGAATTTCCCTTCTTTTGGGGCAAAATTGCAGAAATTTCACTTATTTGGGGGCAAATTGCAGAAATTTCACTTATTTTGGGGCAAAATTGCAGAAATTTCACTTATTTCAGGGAAAAAAGGCAGAAATTTTTCTAATTTTGGGGGCAAAAAGGCAGAAATTCCTAATATTTTGTGGCAAAAAGGCAGAAATTCTACTTATTTTGAGGTAAAAACGCTGAAATTCCCCTTATTTGGGGGCAAAAAGGCAGAAATTTCCTTTATTTTGGGGCAAAATTGCAGAATTTTAACTTACTTCAGGGTAATAAGTCAGAGATTTTTTTATTTTGGGGCCAAAAAGACAGAAATTCCCTTTGTTTTGGGGGGAAAAGACAGAAATTCCACTTATTTAGAGGCAAAAAAGCAGAAATTCCCCTTATTTTGGAGCAAAAATGAAGAAATTTCCCTTTTTTATGGCAAAAAGGTATGCATATTTCTTATTTTCGGGCAAAAAGGCAGAAATTCCCCGTATTTTGGAGCAAAATTGCAGAAATTCCTTTAAATATGGGGCAAAATGTCAGAAATTCCCTATATGTTAGGGCAAATAGACAGAAATTCTCTTTATTTTGTGACAAAACTCAGAAATTCCACTTATTTTGGGGCAAATATACAGAAATTTCCTTTATTTTGGGGCAAAATTGCAGAAATTTCACTTATTTTGGGGCAAAATTGCAGAAATTTCACTTATTTCAGGGTAATAAGTCAGAGATTTTTTTATTTTGGGGCCAAAAAGACAGAAATTCCCTTTGTTTTGGGGGGAAAAGACAGAAATTCCACTTATTTAGAGGCAAAAAAGCAGAAATTCCCCTTATTTTGGAGCAAAAATGAAGAAATTTCCCTTTTTTATGGCAAAAAGGTATGCATATTTCTTATTTTCGGTCAAAAAGGCAGAAATTCCCCGTATTTTGGAGCAAAATTGCAGAAATTCCTTTAAATATGGGGCAAAATGTCAGAAATTCCCTATATGTTAGGGCAAATAGACAGAAATTCTCTTTATTTTGTGGCAAAACTCAGAAATTCCACTTATTTTGGGGCAAATATACAGAAATTTCCTTTATTTTGGGGCAAAATTGCAGAAATTTCACTTATTTTGGGGCAAAATTGCAGAAATTTCACTTATTTCAGGGAAAAAAGGCAGAAATTATCCTTATTTTGGGGCAAAAAGCAGAAATTCCTAATATTTGTGGCAAAAATGCAGAAATTCCCCTTATTTTGAGGTAAAAAGGCTGAAATTCCCCTTATTTGGGGGCAAAAAGGGAGAAATTTCCCATATTTTGGGGAAAAATTGCAGAAATTTCACTTACTTTAGGGTAATAAGTCAGAATTATTTCTTATTTTGGGGCAAAAAAACCAGAAATTTTCTTTGTTTTGGGGGAAAAAGACAGAAATTCCACTTAGAGGCAAAAAGCAGAAATTCCCCTTATTTTGGAGCAAAAATCAAGAAATTTCCATTTTTTATGGCAAAAAGGTATGCATTCTTCTTATTTTGGGGCAAAAAGGCAGAAATTCCCCATATTTTGGAGCAAAATTGCAGAAATTCCCCTAATTGTAGGGCAAAAAGGCAGAAATTGCCTATATGTTGAGGCAAAAAGACAGAAATTCTCCTTATTTTGGGGCAAAACTCAGAAATTCCACTTATTTTGGGGCAAAATTCCAGAAATTTCCTTTATTTTGGGGCAAAATTGCAGAAATTTCACTTATTTTGGGGCAAAATTGCAGAAATTTCACTTATTTCAGGAAAAAAAGCAGAAGTTTCTTTATTTTGAAGCAAAAAGGCAGAAATTCCTAATATTTTGTGGCAAAAATGCAGAAATTCTTCTTATTGTGAGGTAAAAATGCTGAAATTCCCCTTATTTGGGGGGAAAAAGGCAGAAATTTCCCTTATTTTGGGGCAAAATTGCAGAAATTTCACTTACTTCAGGGTAATAAGTCAGAATTTTTCCTAATTCTGGGGCAAAAAAGACAGGAATTCCCTTTGTGTTGGGGGAAAAAGACAGAAATTCCACTTATTTAGAGGCAAAAAAGCAGAAATTCCCCTTATTTTGGAGCAAAAATGAAGAAATTTCCCTTTTTTATGGCAAAAAGGTATGCTTTCTTCTTATTTTCTGGCAAAAAGGCAGAAATTCTTCGTATTTTGGAGCAAAATTGCAGAAATTCCCCTAATTGTGGGGCAAAAGCAGAAATTCCCTATATGTTGGGGCAAAACGACAGAAATTCTCTTTATTTTGGGGCAAAACTCAGAAATTCCACTTATTTTGGGGCAAAAATCCAGAAATTTCCCTTATTTTGGGCAAAATTGCAGAAATTTCACTTATTTCAGGGTAATAAGTCAGAAATTTTTCTTATTTTGGGGCAAAAAAACATGAATAACCTTTGTTTTGAGGGAAAAAGACAGATATTCCACATATTTAGAGGCAAAAAAGCAGAAATTCCCCTTATTTTGGAGCAAAAATGAAGAAATTTCCCTATTTTATGGCAAAAGGTATGCATTCTTCTTATTTTCAGGCAAAAAGGCAGAAATTCCCTGTATTTTGGAGCAAAATTGCAGAAATTTCCCTAATTGTGGGGCAAAAAGGCAGAAATTCTCTATATGTTGGGGCAAAAAGACAGAAAATCTTCTTATTTCGGGGCAAAACTCAGAAATTCCACTTATTTCGGGGCAAAATTCCAGAAATTTCCCTTATTTTAGGGAAACATTGCAGAAATTTCCCTTATTTTGGGGCAAAATTGGAGAAATTTCACTTATTTTGGGGCAAAATTGCAGAAATTTCACTTATTTCAGGGAAAAAAGGCAGAAATTTTCCTTATTTTGGGGCAAAAAAGACAGGAATTTTCTATGTTTTGGGGGAAAAAAACAAAAATTCCACTTATTTAGAGGCAAAAAAGCAGAAATTCCCCTTATTTTGGAGCAAAAATGAAGAAATTTCCCTTTTTTATGGCAAAAAGTTATGCATTCTTCTTATTTTCGGGCAAAAAGGCCGAAATTCCCCGTATTTTGGAGTAAAATTGCAGAAATTCCCCTAGTTGTGGGGCAAAAAGGGAGAAATTCCCTATATTTTGGGGCAAAAATTCAGAAATTCTTCTTATTTTGGGGCAAAACTCAAAAATTCCACTTATTTTAGGGCAAAATTCCAGAAATTTTCTTTATTTTGGGGCAAAATTGCAGAAATTTTCCTTATTTTGGGGCAAAATTGGAGAAATTTCACTTATGTTGGGGCAAAATTGCAGAAATTTTACTTATTTCAGGGAAAAAAGGCAGAAATTTTCCTTATTTGGGGGCAAAAAAGAAAGGAATTCCTTTTGTTTTGGGGGAAAAAGACAGAAATTCCACTTATTTAGAGGCAAAAAGGCAGAAATTCCTCTTATTTTGGAGCAAAAATGAAGACATTTCCCTTTTTTATGGCAAAAAGGTATGCATTCTCCTTATTTTCGGGCAAAAGGGGAGAAATTCCCCGTATTTTGGAGCAAAATTGCAGAAATTCCCTTAATTGTGGGACAAAAAGTCAGAAATTCCCTATATGTTCGGGCAAAAAGACAGAAATTCTTCTTATTTTGCGGCAAAACTCAGAAATTCCACTTATTTTGGGGCATATTTCCAGGAATTTCCCTTCATTTGGGGCAAAATTGCAGAAATTTCACTTATTTGGGGGCAAATTGCAGAAATTTCACTTATTTTGGGGCAAAATTGCAGAAATTTCACTTATTTCAGGGAAAAAAGGCAGAAATTTTTCTAATTTTGGGGGCAAAAAGGCACAAATTCCTAATATTTTGTGGCAAAAAGGCAGAAATTCTCTTTATTTTGACGTAAAAACGCTGGATTTCCCCTTATTTGGGGGCAAAAAGGCAGAAATTTCCTTTATTTTGGGGCAAAATTGCAGAATTTTAACTTACTTCAGGGTAATAAGTCAGAGATTTTATTATTTTGGGGCCAAAAAGACAGAAATTCCCTTTGTTTTGGGGGGAAAAGACAGAAATTCCACTTATTTAGAGGCAAAAAAGCAGAAATTCCCCTTATTTTGGAGCAAAAATGAAGAAATTTCTCTTTTTTATGGCAAAAAGGTATGCATATTTCTTATTTTCGGGCAAAAAGGCAGAAATTCCCCGTATTTTGGAGCAAAATTGCAGAAATTCCTTTAAATATGGGGCAAAATGTCAGAAATTCCCTATATGTTAGGGCAAATAGACAGAAATTCTCTTTATTTTGTGGCAAAACTCAGAAATTCCACTTATTTTGGGGCAAATATACAGAAATTTCCTTTATTTTGGGGCAAAATTGCAGAAATTTCACTTATTTTGGGGCAAAATTGCAGAAATTTCACTTATTTCAGGGAAAAAAGGCAGAAATTATCCTTATTTTGGGGCAAAAAGCAGAAATTCCTAATATTTGTGGCAAAAATGCAGAAATTCCTCTTATTTTGAGGTAAAAAGGCTGAAATTCCCCTTATTTGGGGGCAAAAAGGGAGAAATTTCCCATATTTTGGGGAAAAATTGCAGAAATTTCACTTACTTTAGGGTAATAAGTCAGAATTATTTCTTATTTTGGGGCAAAAAAAACAGAAATTTTCTTTGTTTTGGGGGAAAAAGACAGAAATTCCACTTAGAGGCAAAAAGCAGAAATTCCCCTTATTTTGGAGCAAAAATCAAGAAATTTCCATTTTTTATGGCAAAAAGGTATGCATTCTTCTTATTTTCGGGCAAAAAGGCAGAAATTCCCCATATTTTGGAGCAAAATTGCAGAAATTCCCCTAATTGTAGGGCAAAAAGGCAGAAATTGCCTATATGTTGAGGCAAAAATACAGAAATTCTCCTTATTTTGGGGCAAAACTCAGAAATTCCACTTATTTTGGGGCAAAATTCCAAAAATTTCCCTTATTTTGGGGCAAAATTGCAGAAATTTCACTTATTTTGGGGCAAAATTGCAGAAATTTCACTTATTTCAGGGAAAAAAAGCAGAAGTTTCTTTATTTTGAAGCAAAAAGGCAGAAATTCCTAATATTTTGTGGCAAAAATGCAGAAATTCTTCTTATTTTGAGGTAAAAATGCTGAAATTCCCCTTATTTGGGAGGAAAAAAGCAGAAATTTCCCTTATTTTGGGGCAAAATTGCAGAAATTTCACTTACTTCAGGGTAATAAGTCAGAATTTTTCCTTATTTTGGGGCAAAAAAGACAGGAATTCCCTTTGTGTTGGGGGAAAAAGACAGAAATTCCACTTATTTAGAGGCAAAAAAGCAGAAATTCCCCTTATTTTGGAGCAAAAATGAAGAAATTTCCCTTTTTTATGGCAAAAAGGTATGCTTTCTTCTTATTTTCGGGCAAAAAGGCAGAAATTCCCCGTATTTTGGAGCAAAATTGCAGAAATTCCCCTAATTGTGGGGCAAAAGCAGAAATTCCCTATATGTTGGGGCAAAACGACAGAAATTCTCTTTATTTTGGGGCAAAACTCAGAAATTCCACTTATTTTGGGGAAAAAATCCAGAAATTTCCCTTATTTTGGGGCAAAATTGCAGAAATTTCACTTATTTCAGGGTAATAAGTCAGAAATTTTTCTTATTTTGGGGCAAAAAAACATGAATAACCTTTGTTTTGAGGGAAAAAGACAGATATTCCACATATTTAGAGGCAAAAAAGCAGAAATTCCCCTTATTTTGGAGCAAAAATGAAGAAATTTCCCTATTTTATGGCAAAAGGTATGCATTCTTCTTATTTTCAGGCAAAAAGGCAGAAATTCCCTGTATTTTGGAGCAAAATTGCAGAAATTTCCCTAATTGTGGGGCAAAAAGGCAGAAATTCTCTATATGTTGGGGCAAAAAGACAGAAAATCTTCTTATTTTGGGGCAAAACTCAGAAATTCCACTTATTTTGGGGCAAAATTCCAGAAATTTCCCTTATTTTAGGGAAAAATTGCAGAAATTTCCCTTATTTTGGGGCAAAATTGGAGAAATTTCACTTATTTTGGGGCAAAATTGCAGAAATTTCACTTATTTCAGGGAAAAAAGGCAGAAATTTTCCTTATTTTGGGGCAAAAAAGACCGGAATTTTCTATGTTTTGGGGGAAAAAACCAAAAATTCCACTTATTTAGAGGCAAAAAAGCAGAAATTCCCCTTATTTTGGAGCAAAAATGAAGAAATTTCCCTTTTTTATGGCAAAAAGTTATGCATTCTTCTTATTTTCGGGCAAAAAGGCCGAAATTCCCCGTATTTTGGAGTAAAATTGCAAAAATTCCCCTAGTTGTGGGGCAAAAAGGGAGAAATTCCCTATATGTTGGGGCAAAAATTCAGAAATTCTTCTTATTTTGGGGCAAAACTCAAAAATTCCACTTATTTTAGGGCAAAATTCCAGAAATTTTCTTTATTTTGGGGCAAAATTGCAGAAATTTTCCTTATTTTGGGGCAAAATTGGAGAAATTTCACTTATTTTGGGGCAAAATTGCAGAAATTTTACTTATTTCAGGGAAAAAAGGCAGAAATTTTCCTTATATGGGGGCAAAAAAGAAAGGAATTCCTTTTGTTTTGGGGGAAAAAGACAGAAATTCCACTTATTTAGAGGCAAAAAGGCAGAAATTCCTCTTATTTTGGAGCAAAAATGAAGACATTTCCCTTTTTTATGGCAAAAAGGTATGCATTCTCCTTATTTTCGGGCAAAAGGGGAGAAATTCCCCGTATTTTGGAGCAAAATTGCAGAAATTCCCTTAATTGTGGGACAAAAAGTCAGAAATTCCCTATATGTTCGGGCAAAAAGACAGAAATTCTTCTTATTTTGCGGCAAAACTCAGAAATTCCACTTATTTTGGGGCAAATTTTCAGGAATTTCCCTTCTTTTGGGGCAAAATTGCAGAAATTTCACTTATTTGGGGGCAAATTGCAGAAATTTCACTTATTTTGGGGCAAAATTGCAGAAATTTCACTTATTTCAGGGAAAAAAGGCAGAAATTTTTCTAATTTTGGGGGCAAAAAGGCAGAAATTCCTAATATTTTGTGGCAAAAAGGCAGAAATTCTACCTATTTTGAGGTAAAAACGCTGAAATTCCCCTTATTTGGGGGCAAAAAGGCAGAAATTTCCTATATTTTGGGGCAAAATTGCAGAATTTTAACTTACTTCAGGGTAATAAGTCAGAGATTTTTTTATTTTGGGGCCAAAAAGACAGAAATTCCCTTTGTTTTGGGGGGAAAAGACAGAAATTCCACTTATTTAGTGGCAAAAAAGCAGAAATTCCCCTTATTTTGGAGCAAAAATGAAGAAATTTCCCTTTTTTATGGCAAAAAGGTATGCATATTTCTTATTTTCGGGCAAAAAGGCAGAAATTCCCCGTATTTTGGAGCAAAATTGCAGAAATTCCTTTAAATATGGGGCAAAATGTCAGAAATTCCCTATATGTTAGGGCAAATAGACCGAAATTCTCTTTATTTTGTGGCAAAACTCAGAAATTCCACTTATTTTGGGGCAAATATACAGAAATTTCCTTTATTTTGGGGCAAAATTGTAGAAATTTCACTTATTTTGGGGCAAAATTGCAGAAATTTCACTTATTTCAGGGAAAAAAGGCAGAAATTATCCTTATTTTGGGGCAAAAAGCAGAAATTCCTAATATTTGTGGCAAAAATGCAGAAATTCCCCTTATTTTGAGGTAAAAAGGCTGAAATTCCCCTTATTTGGGGGCAAAAAGGGAGAAATTTCCCATATTTTGGGGAAAAATTGCAGAAATTTCACTTACTTTAGGGTAATAAGTCAGAATTATTTCTTATTTTGGGGCAAAAAAAACAGAAATTTTCTTTGTTTTGGGGGAAAAAGACAGAAATTCCACTTAGAGGCAAAAAGCAGAAATTCCCCTTATTTTGGAGCAAAAATCAAGAAATTTCCATTTTTTATGGCAAAAAGGTATGCATTCTTCTTATTTTCGGGCAAAAAGGCAGAAATTCCCCATATTTTGGAGCAAAATTGCAGAAATTCCCCTAATTGTAGGGCAAAAAGGCAGAAATTGCCTATATGTTGAGGCAAAAAGACAGAAATACTCCTTATTTTGGGGCAAAACTCAGAAATTCCACTTATTTTGGGGCAAAATTCCAGAAATTTCCCTTATTTTGGGGCAAAATTGCAGAAATTTCACTTATTTTGGGGCAAAATTGCAGAAATTTCACTTATTTCAGGGAAAAAAAGCAGAAGTTTCTTTATTTTGAAGCAAAAAGGCAGAAATTCCTAATATTTTGTGGCAAAAATGCAGAAATTCTTCTTATTTTGAGGTAAAAATGCTGAAATTCCCCTTATTTGGGGGGAAAAAGGCAGAAATTTCCCTTATTTTGGGGCAAAATTGCAGAAATTTCACTTACTTCAGGGTAATAAGTCAGAATTTTTCCTTATTTTGGGGCAAAAAAGACAGGAATTCCCTTTGTGTTGGGGGAAAAAGACAGAAATTCCACTTATTTAGAGGCAAAAAAGCAGAAATTCCCCTTATTTTGGAGCAAAAATGAAGAAATTTCCCTATTTTATGGCAAAAGGTATGCATTCTTCTTATTTTCAGGCAAAAAGGCAGAAAATCCCTGTATTTTGGAGCAAAATTGCAGAAATTTCCCTAATTGTGGGGCAAAAAGGAAGAAATTCTCTATATGTTGGGGCAAAAAGACAGAAAATCTTCTTATTTTGGGGCAAAACTCAGAAATTCCACTTATTTTGGGGCAAAATTCCAGAAATTTCCCTTGTTTTAGGGAAAAATTGCAGAAATTTCCCTTATTTTGGGGCAAAATTGAAGAAATTTCACTTATTTTGGGGCAAAATTGCAGAAATTTCACTTATTTCAGGGAAAAAAGGCAGAAATTTTCCTTATTTTGGGGCAAAAAAGACAGGAATTTTTTATGTTTTGGGGGAAAAAAACAAAAATTCCACTTATTTAGAGGCAAAAAAGCAGAAATTCCCCTTATTTTGGAGCAAAAATGAAGAAATTTCCCTTTTTTATGGCAAAAAGTTATGCATTCTTCTTATTTTCGGGCAAAAAGGCCGAAATTCCCCGTATTTTGGAGTAAAATTGCAGAAATTCCCCTAGTTGTGGGGCAAAAAGGGAGAAATTCCCTATATGTTGGGGCAAAAATTCAGAAATTCTTCTTATTTTGGGGCAAAACTCAAAAATTCCACTTATTTTAGGGCAAAATTCCAGAAATTTTCTATATTTTGGGGCAAAATTGCAAAAATTTTCCTAATTTTGGGGCAAAATTTGAGAAATTTCACTTATTTTGGGGCAAAATTGCAGAAATTTTACTTATTTCAGGGAAAAAAGGCAGAAATTTTCCTTATTTGGGGGAAAAAAGAAAGGAATTCCTTTTGTTTTGGGGGAAAAAGACAGAAATTCCACTTATTTAGAGGCAAAAAGGCAGAAATTCCTCTTATTTTGGAGCAAAAATGAAGACATTTCCGTTTTTTATGGCAAAAAGGTATGCATTCTCCTTATTTTCGGGCAAAAGGGGAGAAATTCCCCGTATTTTGGAGCAAAATTGCAGAAATTCCCTTAATTGTGGGACAAAAAGTCAGAAAATCCCTATATGTTCGGGCAAAAAGACAGAAATTCTTCTTATTTTGCGGCAAAACTCAGAAATTCCACTTATTTTGGGGCAAATTTCCAGGAATTTCCCTTCTTTTGGGGCAAAATTGCAGAAATTTCACTTATTTGGGGGCAAATTGCAGAAATTTCACTTATTTTGGGGCAAAATTGCAGAAATTTCACTTATTTCAGGGAAAAAAGGCAGAAATTTTTCTAATTTTGGGGGCAAAAAGGCAGAAATTCCTAATATTTTGTGGCAAAAAGGCAGAAATTCTACTTATTTTGAGGTAAAAACGCTGAAATTCCCCTTATTTGGGGGCAAAAAGGCAGAAATTTCCTTCATTTTGGGGCAAAATTGCAGAATTTTAACTTACTTCAGGGTAATAAGTCAGAGATTTTTTTATTTTGGGGCCAAAAAGACAGAAATTCCCTTTGTTTTGGGGGGAAAAGACAGAAATTCCACTTATTTAGAGGCAAAAAAGCAGAAATTCCCCTTATTTTGGAGCAAAAATGAAGAAATTTCCCTTTTTTATGGCAAAAAGGTATGCATATTTCTTATTTTCGGGCAAAAAGGCAGAAATTCCCCGTGTTTTGGAGCAAAATTGCAGAAATTCCTTTAAATATGAGGCAAAATGTCAGAAATTCCCTATATGTTAGGGCAAATAGACAGAAATTCTCTTTATTTTGTGGCAAAACTCAGAAATTCCACTTATTTTGGGGCAAATATACAGAAATTTCCTTTATTTTGGGGCAAAATTGCAGAAATTTCACTTATTTTGGGGCAAAATTGCAGAAATTTCACTTATTTCAGGGAAAAAAGGCAGAAATTATCCTTATTTTGGGGCAAAAAGCAGAAATTCCTAATATTTGTGGCAAAAAATGCAGAAATTCCCGTTATTTTGAGGTAAAAATACTGAAATTCCCCTTATTTGGGGGCAAAAAGGGAGAAATTTCCCATATTTTGGGGAAAAATTGCAGAAATTTCACTTACTTTTGGGTAATAAGTCAGAATTATTTCTTATTTTGGGGCAAAAAAAACAGAAATTTTCTCTGTTTTGGGGGAAAATACAGAAATTACACTTAGAGGCACAAAGCAGAAATTCACTGTATTTTGGAGCAAAAATCAAGAAATTTCCATTTTTTATGGCAAAAAGGTATGCATTCTTCTTATTTTCGGGCAAAAAGGCAGAAATTCCCCATATTTTGGAGCAAAATTTCAGAAATTCCCCTAATTGTAGGGCAAAAAGGCAGAAATTGCCTATATGTTGAGGCAAAAAGACAGAAATTCTCCTTATTTTGGGGCAAAACTCAGAAATTCCACTTATTTTGGAGCAAAATTCCAGAAATTTCCCTTATTTTGGGGCAAAATTGCAGAAATTTCACTTATTTCAGGGTAATAAGTCAGAAATTTTTCTTATTTTGGGGCAAAAAAACATGAATAACCTTTGTTTTAAGGGAAAAAGACAGATATTCCACTTATTTAGAGGCAAAAAAGCAGAAATTCCCCTTATTTTGGAGCAAAAATGAAGAAATTTCCCTATTTTATGGCAAAAGGTATGCATTCTTCTTATTTTCAGGCAAAAAGGCAGAAATTCCCTGTATTTTGGAGCAAAATTGCAGAAATTCCCCTAGTTGTGGGGCAAAAAGGGAGAAATTCCCTATATGTTGGGGCAAAAATTCAGAAATTCTTCTTATTTTGGGGCAAAAATCAAAAATTCCACTTATTTTAGGGCAAAATTCCAGAAATTTTCTTTATTTTGGGGCAAAATTGCAGGAATTTTCCTTATTTTGGGGCAAAATTGGAGAAATTTCACTTATTTTGTTGCAAAATTGCAGAAATTTTACTTATTTCAGGGAAAAAAGGCAGAAATTTTCCTTATTTGGGGGCAAAAAAGAAAGGAATTCCTTTTATTTTGGGGGAAAAAGACAGAAATTCCACTTATTTAGAGGCAAAAAGGCAGAAATTCCTCTTATTTTGGAGCAAAAATGAAGACATTTCCCTTTTTTATGGCAAAAAGGTATGCATTCTCCTTATTTTCGGGCAAAAGAGGAGAAATTCCCCGTATTTTGGAGCAAAATTGCAGAAATTCCCTTAATTGTGGGACAAAAAGTCAGAAATTCCTTATATGTTCGGGCAAAAAGACAGAAATTCTTATTTTGCGGCAAAACTCAGAAATTCCACTTATTTTGGGGCAAATTTCCAGGAATTTCCCTTCTTTGGGGGCAAAATTGCAGAAATTTCACTTATTTGGGGGCAAATTGCAGAAATTTCACTTATTTTGGGGCAAAATTGCAGAAATTTCACTTATTTCAGGGAAAAAAGGCAGAAATTTTTCTAATTTTGGGGGCAAAAAGGCAGAAATTCCTAATATTTTGTGGCAAAAAGGCAGAAATTCTACTTATTTTGAGGTAAAAACGCTGAAATTCCCCTTATTTGGGGGCAAAAAGGCAAAAATTTCCTATATTTTGGGGCAAAATTGCAGAATTTTAACTTACTTCAGGGTAATAAGTCAGAGATTTTTTTATTTTGGGGCCAAAAAGACAGAAATTCCCTTTGTTTTGGGGGGAAAAGACAGAAATTCCACTTATTTAGAGGCAAAAAAGCAGAAATTTCCCTTATTTTGGAGCAAAAATGAAGAAATTTCCCTTTTTTATGGCAAAAAGGTATGCATATTTCTTATTTTCGGGCAAAAAGGCAGAAATTCCCCGTATTTTGGAGCAAAATTGCAGAAATTCCTTTAAATATGGGGCAAAATATCAGAAATTCCCTATATGTTAGGGCAAATAGTCAGAAATTCTCTTTATTTTGTGGCAAAACTCAGAAATTCCACTTATTTTGGGGCAAATATACAGAAATTTCCTTTATTTTGGGGCAAAATTGCAGAAATTTCACTTATTTTGGGGCAAAATTGCAGAAATTTCACTTATTTCAGGGAAAAAAGGCAGAAATTATCCTTATTTTGGTGCAAAAAGCAGAAATTCCTAATATTTGTGGCAAAAATGCAGAAATTCCCCTTATTTTGAGGAAAAAAGGCTGAAATTCCCCTTATTTGGGGGCAAAAAGGGAGAAATTTCCCATATTTTGGGGAAAAATTGCAGAAATTTCACTTACTTTAGGGTAATAAGTCAGAATTATTTCTTATTTTGGGGCAAAAAAACCAGAAATTTTCTTTGTTTTGGGGGAAAAAGACAGAAATTCCACTTAGAGGCAAAAAGCAGAAATTCCCCTTATTTTGGAGCAAAAATCAAGAAATTTCCATTTTTTATGGCAAAAAGGTATGCATTCTTCTTATTTTCGGGCAAAAAGGCAGAAATTCCCCATATTTTGGAGCAAAATTGCAGAAATTCCCCTAATTGTAGGGCAAAAAGGCAGAAATTGCCTATATGTTGAGGCAAAAAGACAGAAATTCTCCTTATTTTGGGGCAAAACTCAGAAATTCCACTTATTTTGGGGCAAAATTCCAGAAATTTCCCTTATTTTGGGGCAAAATTGCAGAAATTTCACTTATTTTGGGGCAAAATTGCAGAAATTTCACTTATTTCAGGGAAAAAAGCAGAAGTTTCTTTATTTTGAAGCAAAAAGGCAGAAATTCCTAATATTTTGTGGCAAAAATGCAGAAATTCTTCTTATTTTGAGGTAAAAATGCTGAAATTCCCCTTATTTGGGGGGAAAAAGGCAGAAATTTCCCTTATTTTGGGGCAAAATTGCAGAAATTTCACTTACTTCAGGGTAATAAGTCAGAATTTTTCCTTATTTTGGGGCAAAAAAGACAGGAATTCTCTTTGTGTTGGAAGAAAAAGACAGAAATTCCACTTATTTAGAGGCAAAAAAGCAGAAATTCCCCTTATTTTGGAGCAAAAATGAAGAAATTTCCCTATTTTATGGCAAAAGGTATGCATTCTTCTTATTTTCAGGCAAAAAGGCAGAAATTCCCTGTATTTTGGAGCAAAATGGCAGAAATTTCCCTAATTGTGGGGCAAAAAGGCAGAAATTCTCTATATGTTGGGGCAAAAAGACAGAAAATCTTCTTATTTTGGGGCAAAACTCAGAACTTCCACTTATTTTGGGGCAAAATTCCAGAAATTTCCCTTGTTTTAGGGAAAAATTGCAGAAATTTCCCTTATTTTGTGGCAAAATTGAAGAAATTTCACTTATTTTGGGGCAAAATTGCAGAAATTTCACTTATTTCAGGGAAAAAAGTCAGAAATTTTCCTTATTTTGGGGCAAAAAAGACAGGAATTTTCTATGTTTTGGGGGAAAAAAACAAAAATTCCACTTATTTAGAGGCAAAAAAGCAGAAATTCCCCTTATTTTGGAGCAAAAATGAAGAAATTTCCCTTTTTTATGGCAAAAAGTTATGCATTCTTCTTATTTTCGGGCAAAAAGGCCGAAATTCCCCGTATTTTGGAGTAAAATTGCAGAAATTCCCCTAGTTGTGGGGCAAAAAGGGAGAAATTCCCTATATGTTGGGGCAAAATTCAGAAATTCTTCTTATTTTGGGGCAAAACTCAAAAATTCCACTTATTTTAGGGCAAAATTCCAGAAATTTTCTTTATTTTGGGGCACAATTGCAGGAATTTTCCTTATTTTGGGGCAAAATTGGAGAAATTTCACTTATTTTGGGGCAAAATTGCAGAAATTTTACTTATTTCAGGGAAAAAAGGCAGAAATTTTCCTTATTTGGGGGCAAAAAAGAAAGGAATTCCTTTTGTTTTGGGGGAAAAAGACAGAAATTCCACTTATTTAGAGGCAAAAAGGCAGAAATTCCTCTTATTTTGGAGCAAAAATGAAGACATTTCCCTTTTTTATGGCAAAAAGGTATGCATTCTCCTTATTTTCGGGCAAAAGGGGAGAAATTCCCCGTATTTTGGAGCAAAATTGCAGAAATTCCCTTAATTGTGGGACAAAAAGTCAGAAATTCCCTATATGTTCGGGCAAAAAGACAGAAATTCTTCTTATTTTGCGGCAAAACTCAGAAATTCCACTTATTTTGGGGCAAATTTCCAGGAATTTCCCTTCTTTTGGGGCAAAATTGCAGAAATTTCACTTATTTGGGGGCAAATTGCAGAAATTTCACTTATTTTGGGGCAAAATTGCAGAAATTTCACTTATTTCAGGGAAAAAAAGCAGAAATTTTTCTAATTTTGGGGGCCAAAAGGCAGAAATTCCTAATATATTGTGGCAAAAAGGCAGAAATTCTACTTATTTTGAGGTAAAAACGCTGAAATTCCCCTTATTTGGGGGCAAAAAGGCAGAAATTTCCTATATTTTGGGGCAAAATTGCAGAATTTTAACTTACTTCAGGGTAATAAGTCAGAGATTTTTTTATTTTGGGGCCAAAAAGACAGAAATTCCCTTTGTTTTGGGGGGAAAAGACAGAAATTCCACTTATTTAGGGGCAAAAAAGCAGAAATTCCCCTTATTTTGGAGCAAAAATGAAGAAATTTCCCTTTTTTATGGCAAAAAGGTATGCATATTTCTTATTTTCGGGCAAAAAGGCAGAAATTCCCCGTATTTTGGAGCAAAATTGCAGAAATTCCTTTAAATATGAGGCAAAATGTCAGAAATTCCCTATATGTTAGGGCAAATAGACAGAAATTCTCTTTATTTTGTGGCAAAACTCAGAAATTCCACTTATTTTGGGGCAAATATACAGAAATTTCCTTTATTTTGGGGCAAAATTGCAGAAATTTCACTTATTTTGGGGCAAAATTGCAGAAATTTCACTCATTTCAGGGAAAAAAGGCAGAAATTATCCTTATTTTGGGGCAAAAAGCAGAAATTCCTAATATTTGTGGCAAAAATGCAGAAATTCCCCTTATTTT
Source organism: Micromys minutus (assembly GCF_963924665.1). NCBI lineage: Eukaryota > Metazoa > Chordata > Mammalia > Rodentia > Muridae > Micromys > Micromys minutus. The sequence continues at coordinate 142,767 of NW_027667904.1, read as the reverse complement.
GAGGTAAAAATACTGAAATTCCCCTTATTTGGGGGCAAAAAGGGAGAAATTTCCCATATTTTGGGGAAAAATTGCAGAAATTTCACTTACTTTAGGGTAATAAGTCAGATTATTTCTTATTTTGGGGCAAAAAAAACAGAAATTTTCTTTGTTTTGGGGGAAAAATACAGAAATTCCACTTAGAGGCAAAAAGCAGAAATTCCCCTTATTTTGGAGCAAAAATCAAAAAATTTCCATTTTTTATGGCAAAAAGATATGCATTCTTCTTATTTTCGGGCAAAAAGGCAGTAATTCCCCATATTTTGGAGCAAAATTGCAGAAATTCCCCTAATTGTAGGGCAAAAAGACAGAAATTGCCTATATGTTGAGGCAAAAAGACAGAAATTCTCCTTATTTTGGGGCAAAACTCAGAAATTCCACTTATTTTGGGGCAAAATTCCAGAAATTTCCCTTATTTTGGGGCAAAATTGCAGAAATTTCACTTATTTTGGGGCAAAATTGCAGAAATTTCACTTATTTCAGGGAAAAAAGCAGAAGTTTCTTTATTTTGAAGCAAAAAGGCAGAAATTCCTAATATTTTGTGGCAAAAATGCAGAAATTCTTCTTATTTTGAGGTAAAAATGCTGAAATTCCCCTTATTTTGGGGGAAAAAGGCAGAAATTTCCCTTATTTTGGGGCAAAATTGCAGAAATTTCACTTACTTCAGGGTAATAAGTCAGAATTTTTTCTTATTTTGGGGCAAAAAAGAAAGGAATTCCCTTTGTGTTGGGGAAAAAGACAGAAATTCCACTTATTTAGAGGCAAAAAAGCAGAAATTCCTCTTATTTTGGAGCAAAAATGAAGAAATTTCCCTTTTTTATTGCAAAAAGGTATGCTTTCTTCTTATTTTCGGCCAAAAAGGCAGAAATTCCCCGTATTTTGGAGCAAAATTGCAGAAATTCCCCTAATTTTGGGGCAAAAGCAGAAATTCCCTATATGTTGGGGCAAAAAGACAGAAATTCTCTTTATTTTGGGGCAAAACTCAGAAATTCCACTTATTTTGGGGCAAAAATGCAGAAATTTCCCTTATTTTGGGGCAAAATTGCAGAAATTTCACTTATTTCAGGGTAATGTCAGAAATTTTTCTTATTTTGGGGCAAAAAAACATGAATAACCTTTGTTTTGAGGGAAAAAGACAGATATTCCACTTATTTAGAGGCAAAAAAGCAGAAATTCCCTATAATTTGGAGCAAAAATGAAGAAATTTCCCTATTTTATGGCAAAAGGTATGCATTCTTCTTATTTTCAGCCAAAAAGGCAGAAATTCCCTGTATTTTGGAGCAAAATTGCTGAAATTTCCCTAATTGTGGGGCAAAAGGGCAGAAATTCTCTATATGTTGGGGCAAAAAGACAGAAAATCTTATTTTGGGGCAAAACTCATAAATTCCACTTATTTCGGGGCAAAATTCCAGAAATTTCCCTTGTTTTAGGGAAAAATTGCAGAAATTTCCCTTTTTTTGGGGCAAAATTGGAGAAATTTCACTTATTTTGGGGCAAAATTGGAGAAATTTCACTTATTTCAGGGAAAAAAGGCAGAAATTTTCTTTATTTTGGGGCAAAAAAGACAGGAATTTTCTATGTTTTTGGGGAAAAAAACAAAAATTCCACTTATTTAGAGGCAAAAAAGCAGAAATTCCCCTTATTTTGGAGCAAAAATGAAGAAATTTCCCTTTTTTATGGCAAAAAGTTATGCATTCTTCTTATTTTCGGGCAAAAAGGCCGAAATTCCCCGTATTTTGGAGTAAAATTGCAGAAATTCCCCTAGTTGTGGGGCAAAAAGGGAGAAATTCCCTATATGTTGGGGCAAAAATTCAGAAATTCTTCTTATTTTGGGGTAAAACTCAAAAATTCCACTTATTTTGGGGCAAAATTCCAAAAATTTTCTTTATTTTGGGGCAAAATTGCAGAAATTTTCCTTATTTTGGGGCAAAATTGGAGAAATTTCACTTATTTTGGGGCAAAATTGCAGAAATTTTACTTATTTCAGGGAAAAAAGGCAGAAATTTTCCTTATTTGGGGGCAAAAAAGAAAGGAATTCCTTTTGTTTTGGGGGAAAAAGACAGAAATTCCACTTATTTAGAGGCAAAAAGGCAGAAATTCCTCTTATTTTGGAGCAAAAATGAAGACATTTCCCTTTTTTATGGCAAAAAGGTATGCATTCTCCTTATTTTCGGGCAAAAGGGGAGAAATTCCCCGTATTTTGGAGCAAAATTGCAGAAATTCCCTTAATTGTGGGACAAAAAGTCAGAAATTCCCTATATGTTCGGGCAAAAAGACAGAAATTCTTCTTATTTTGTGGCAAAACTCAGAAATTCCACTTATTTTGGGGCAAATTTCCAGGAATTTCCCTTCTTTTGGGGCAAAATTGCAGAAATTTCACTTATTAGGGGGCAAATTGCAGAAATTTCACTTATTTTGGGGCAAAATTGCAGAAATTTCACTTATTTCAGGGAAAAAAAGCAGAAATTTTTCTAATTTTGGGGGCCAAAAGGCAGAAATTCCTAATATTTTGTGGCAAAAAGGCAGAAATTCTACTTATTTTGAGGTAAAAACGCTGAAATTCCCCTTATTTGGGGGCAAAAAGGCAGAAATTTCCTATATTTTGGGGCAAAATTGCAGAATTTTAACTTACTTCAGGGTAATAAGTCAGAGATTTTTTTATTTTGGGGCCAAAAAGACAGAAATTCCCTTTGTTTTGGGGGGAAAAGACAGAAATTCCACTTATTTAGATGCAAAAAAGCAGAAATTCCCCTTATTTTGGAGCAAAAATGAAGAAATTTCCCTTTTTTATGGCAAAAAGGTATGCATATTTCTTATTTTCGGGCAAAAAGGCAGAAATTCCCCGTATTTTGGAGCAAAATTGCAGAAATTCCTTTAAATATGAGGCAAAATATCAGAAATTCCCTATATGTTAGGGCAAATAGACAGAAATTCTCTTTATTTTGTGGCAAAACTCAGAAATTCCACTTATTTTGTGGCAAATATACAGAAATTTCCTTTATTTTGGGGCAAAATTGCAGAAATTTCACTTATTTTGGGGCAAAATTGCAGAAATTTCAATCATTTCAGGGAAAAAAGGCAGAAATTATCCTTATTTTGGGGCAAAAAGCAGAAATTCCTAATATTTGTGGCAAAAATGCAGAAATTCCCCTTATTTTGAGGTAAAAATACTGAAATTCCCCTTATTTGGGGGCAAAAAGGGAGAAATTTCCCATATTTTGGGGAAAAATTGCAGAAATTTCACTTACTTTAGGGTAATAAGTCAGATTATTTCTTATTTTGGGGCAAAAAAAACAGAAATTTTCTCTGTTTTGGGGGAAAATACAGAAATTCCACTTAGAGGCAAAAAGCAGAAATTCCCCTTATTTTGGAGCAAAAATAAAAAAATTTCCATTTTTTATGGCAAAAAGATATGCATTCTTCTTATTTTCGGGCAAAAAGGCAGAAATTCCCCATATTTTGGAGCAAAATTGCAGAAATTCCCCTAATTGTAGGGCAAAAAGACAGAAATTGCCTATATGTTGAGGCAAAAAGACAGAAATTCTCCTTATTTTGGGGCAAAACTAAGAAATTCCACTTATTTTGGGGCAAAATTCCAGAAATTTCCCTTATTTTGGAGCAAAATTGCAGAAATTTCACTTATTTTGGGGCAAAATTGCAGAAATTTCACTTATTTCAGGGAAAAAAAGCAGAAGTTTCTTTATTTTGAAGCAAAAAGGCAGAAATTCCTAATATTTTGTGGCAAAAATGCAGAAATTCTTCTTATTTTGAGGTAAAAATGCTGAAATTCCCCTTATTTTGGGGGAAAAAGGCAGAAATTTCCCTTATTTTGGGGCAAAATTGCAGAAATTTCACTTACTTCAGGGTAATAAGTCAGAATTTTTTCTTATTTTGGGGCAAAAAAGAAAGGAATTCCCTTTGTGTTGGGGGAAAAAGACAGAAATTCCACTTATTTAGAGGCAAAAAAGCAGAAATTCCCCTTATTTTGGAGCAAAAATGAAGAAATTTCCCTTTTTTATGGCAAAAAGGTATGCTTTCTTCTTATTTTCGGCCAAAAAGGCAGAAATTCCCCGTATTTTGGAGCAAAATTGCAGAAATTCCCCTAATTTTGGGGCAAAAGCAGAAATTCCCTATATGTTGGGGCAAAAAGACAGAAATTCCCTTTATTTTGGGGCAAAACTCAGAAATTCCAATTATTTTGGGGCAAAAATGCAGAAATTTCCCTTATTTTGGGGCAAAATTGCAGAAATTTCACTTATTTCAGGGTAATGTCAGAAATTTTTCTTATTTTGGGGCAAAAAAACATGAATAACCTTTGTTTTGAGGGAAAAAGACAGATATTCCACTTATTTAGAGGCAAAAAAGCAGAAATTCCCCTTATTTTGGAGCAAAAATGAAGAAATTTCCCTTTTTTATGGCAAAAAGTTATGCATTCTTCTTATTTTCGAGCAAAAAGGCCGAAATTCCCCGTATTTTGGAGTAAAATTGCAGAAATTTCCCTAGTTGTGGGGCAAAAAGGGAGAAATTCCCTATATGTTGGGGCAAAAATTCAGAAATTCTTCTTATTTTGGGGCAAAACTCAAAAATTCCACTTATTTTGGGGCAAAATTCCAGAAATTTTCTTTATTTTGGGGCAAAATTGCAGAAATTTTCCTTATTTTGGGGCAAAATTGGAGAAATTTCACTTATTTTGGGGCAAAATTGCAGAAATTTTACTTATTTCAGGGAAAAAAGGCAGAAATTTTCCTTATTTGGGGGCAAAAAAGAAAGGAATTCCTTTTGTTTTGGGGGAAAAAGACAGAAATTCCACTTATTTAGAGGCAAAAAGGCAGAAATTCCTCTTATTTTGGAGCAAAAATGAAGACATTTCCCTTTTTTATGGCAAAAAGGTATGCATTCTCCTTATTTTCGGGCAAAAGGGGAGAAATTCCCCGTATTTTGGAGCAAAATTGCAGAAATTCCCTTAATTGTGGGACAAAAAGTCAGAAATTCCCTATATGTTCGGGCAAAAAGACAGAAATTCTTCTTATTTTGCGGCAAAACTCAGAAATTCCACTTATTTTGGGGCAAATTTCTAGGAATTTCCCTTCTTTTGGGGCAAAATTGCAGAAATTTCACTTATTTGGGGGCATATTGCAGAAATTTCACTTATTTTGGGGCAAAATTGCAGAAATTTCACTTATTTCAGGGAAAAAAGGAAGAAATTTTTTTAATTTTGGGGGCAAAAAGGCAGAAATTCCTAATATTTTGTAGCAAAAAGGCAGAAATTCTACTTATTTTGAGGTAAAAACGCTGAAATTCTCCTTATTTGGGGGCAAAAAGGCAGAAATTTCCTTTATTTTGTGGCAAAATTGCAGATTTTAACTTACTTCAGGGTAATAAGTCAGAGATTTTTTTATTTTGGGGCCAAAAACAGAAATTCCCTTTGTTTTTGGGGGAAAAGACAGAAATTCCACTTATTTAGAGGCAAAAAAGCAGAAATTCCCCTTATTTTGGAGCAAAAATGAAGAAATTTCCCTTTTTTATGGCAAAAAGGTATGCATATTTCTTATTTTCGGGCAAAAAGGCAGAAATTCCCCGTATTTTGGAGCAAAATTGCAGAAATTCCTTTAAATATGGGGCAAAATGTCAGAAATTCCCTATATGTTGGAACAAAAAGACAGAAATTCTCCTTATTTTAGGGCAAAACTCAGAAATTCCACTTATTTTGGGGCAAAAATCCAGAAATTTTCTTTATTTTGGGGCAAAATTGCAGAAATTTCCATTATTTTGGGGCAAAATTGGAGAAATTTCACTTATTTTGGGGCAAAATTGAAGAAATTTTACTTATTTCAGGGAAAAAGGCAAAAATTTTCTTTATTTTGGGGCAAAAAAGAAAGGAATTCCTTTTGTTTTGGGGGAAAAAGACAGAAATTCCACTTATTTAGAGGCAAAAATGCAGAAATTCCCCTTATATTGAAGCAAAAATGAAGACATTTCCATTTTTTATGGCAAAAAGTTATGCATTCCCCTTATTTTCGGGCAAAAATAGAGAAATTTCCCGTATTTTGGAGCAAAATTGCAGAAATTCCCTTAATTGTAGGACAAAAAGTCAGAAATTCCCAATATGTTGGGGCAAAAAGACAGAAATTCTTCTTATTTTGCGGCAAAACTCTGAAATTCCACTTATTTTGGGGCAAATTTCCAGAAATTTCCCTTCTTTTGGGGCAAAATTGCAGAAATTTCACTTATTTTGGGGTAAATTGCAGAAATTTCACTTATTTTGGGGCAAAATTGCAGAAATTTCACTTATTTCAGAAAAAAAGGCAGAATTTTTTTTACTTTGGTGGCAAAAAGGCAGAAATTCCTAATATTTTGTGGCAAAAATGCAGAAATTCTCCTTATTTTGAGGTAAAAATGCTGAAATTCCCCTTATTTGGGAGCAAAAAGGCAGAAATTTCCTTTATTTTGGGGCAAAATTGCAGAATTTTCACTTACTTCAGGGTAATAAGTCAGAGATTTTTTTATTTTGGGGCCAAAAAGACAGGAATTCCCTTTGTGTTGGGGGAAAAAGACAGAAATTCCACATATTTAGAGGCAAAAAAGCAGAAATTCCCTTTATTTTGGATCAAAAATCAAGAAATTTCCATTTTTTATGGCAAAAAGGTTTGCATTCTTCTTATTTTCGGGCAAAAAGGCAGAAATTTCCCGTATTTTGGTGCAAAATTGCAGAAATTTCCCTAATTGTGGGGCAAAAAGGCAGAAATTCCCTATATGTTGGGGCAAAAAAGACAGAAATTCTTCTTATTTTGAGGCAAAACTCAGAAATTCCACTTATTTTGAGGCAAAATTCCAGAAATATCCCTTATTTAGGGGCAAAATGCAGAAATTTCCCTTATTTTGGGGCAAAATTGCAGAAATTTCACTTATTTCAGGGAAAAAAGGCAGAAATTGTTTTTATTTTGAAGCAAAAATGCAGAAATTCCTATTAGTTTGTGACAAAAATGCAGAAATTACTTTTATTTTGAGGTAAATAGTCTGAAATTCCCCTTATTTGGGGGCAAAAAGGCAGAAATTTCCCATATTTTGGGGAAAAATTGCAGAAATTTCACTTACTTAAGCGTAATAAGTCAGAATTTTTTCTTATTTTGGGTCAAAAAAGACAGAAATTCCCTTTGTTTTGGGGGAAAAAGACAGAAATTCCACTTATTTAGAGGCAAAAAAGCAGAAATTCCCCTTATTTTGGAGCAAAAATGAAGAAATTTCCTATTTTTATGGCAAAAAGGTATGCAGTTTTCTTATTTTGGGCAAGAAGACAGAAATTCCCCGTATTTTGGAGCAAAATTGCAGAAATTCCCCTAGTTGTGGGGCAAAAAGGCAGAAATTCTCTATATGTTGGGGCAAAAAGACAGAAATTCTCCTTATTTTAGGGCAAAACTCAGAAATTCCACTTATTTTGGGGCAAATTTCCAGAAATTCCCCTTCTTTTGGGGCAAAATTGCAGAAATTTCACTTATTTTGGGGCAAAATTGCAGAAATTTCACTTATTTTGGGGCAAAATTGCAGAATTTTCACTTACTTCAGGGTAATAAGTCAGAGATTTTTTTATTTTGGGGCCAAAAAGACAGAAATTTTCTTTGTTTTCGGGGAAAAAGACAGAAATTCCACTTATTTAGAGGCAAAAAGGCAGAAATTCCTCTTATTTTGGAGCAAAAATGAAGAAATTTCCCATTTTTATGGCAAAAAAGGTATGCATACTTCTTATTTTCGGGCAAAGAGGAAGAAATTCCCTGTATTTTGAAGCAAAATTGCAGAAATTCCCCTAAATATGGGGCAAAAAGGCAGAAATTCCCTATATGTTAAAGCAAAAAGACAGAAATTCTCTTTATTTTGGGGCAAAACTCAGAAATTCCACTTGTTTTGAGCAAAATTCCAGAAATTTCCCTTATTTTGGGGCAACATTGCAGAAATTTCACTTATTTCATGGAAAAAAAGAAGTTTTCTTATTTTGAAGCAAAAAGGCAGAAATTCCTAATATTTTGTTGCAAAAATGCAGAAATTCCCCTTATTTTGAGGTAAAAAGGCTGAAATTCCCCTTATTTGAGGGAAAAAAGGCAGAAATTTCCCTTATTTTGAGGCAAAACTGCAGAAATTTCATTTAATTCAGGGTAATAAGTCAGAAATTTTCCTTATTTGGGAGCAAAAAAGACAGGAATTCTTTTTGTTTTGGGAGAAAAAGACAGAAATTCCAATTATTTAGAGGCAAAAAAGCAGAAATTCCCCTTATTTTGGAGCAAAAATGAAGAAATTTCCCTTTTTAATGGCAAAAAGGTATGCATACTTCTTATTTTCGGGCAAAAAGGCAGAAATTCCCCGTATTTTGGAGCATAATTGCAGAAATTCCCCTAATTGTGGGGCAAAAGCAGAAATTCCCTATATGTTTTGGCAAATAGACAGAAATTTTTTTATTTTGGGGCAAAACTCAGAAATTCCACTTATTTTGGGGCAAAAATCCAGAAATTTCCCTTATTTTTGGGCAGAATTGCAGAAATTTTACTTATTTCAGGGTAATAAGTCAGAAATTTTTCTTATTTTGGGGCAAAAAAACATGAATAACCTTTGTTTTGAGGGAAAAATATAGAAATTCCACTTATTTTGGGGCAAAATTACAGAAATTTCCCTTATTTTGGGGCAAAATTGCAGAAATTTCACATTTTTTGGGCAAAATTGCAGAAATTTCACATATTTTGTGGCAAAATTGCAGAAATTTCACTTATTTCAGGTAAAAAAGGCCGAAATTTTCCTTATTTTAGGGCAAAAAGGCAGAAATACCTAATATTTTGTGGCAAAAGTGCAGAAGTTCCCCTTATTTGGGGGCAAAAAAGCAGAAATTTTTCATAGTTTGGGGCAAAATTGCAGAAATTTCACTTACTTCAGGGTAATAAGTCAGAATTTTTCCTTATTTTGGGGCAAAAAATACAGAAATTCCTTTTGTTTTGGGGGAAAAAGACAGAAATTCCACTTATTTAGAGGCAAAAAAGCAGAAATTCCCCTTATTTTGGAGCAAAAATGAAGAAATTTCCCTTTTTTATGGCAAAAAGATATGCATTCTTTTTATTTTCGGGCAAAAAGGCAGAAATTCCCTGTATTTTGGAGCTAAATTGCAGAAATTCCCCGAATTGTTGGGCAAAAAGGCAGAAATGCCTTATATGTTGGGGCAAAAAGACAGAAATTCTCCTTGTTTTGGGGCAAATCTCATAGATTCCACTAACTGGAGGCAAAATTCCAGAAATTTTCATTATTTTGGGGCCAAATTGCAGAAATTTTCTTATTTTGGGGCAAAAAGTCATAAATTCCTAATATTTTGAGGCAAAAATGCAGAAATTCCCCTTATTTTGAGGTAAAAATGCTGAAATTCTTCTTATTTGGAGGCAAAAATGCAGAAATTTCCCTTATTTTCGGGCAAAATTGGAGAAATTCCTCTAATTATGGGGCAAAAAGGCAGAAATTCTCTACATGTTGGGACAAAAAGACAGAAATTCTCCTTATTTTGGGGCAAAACTCAGAAATTCCACTTATTTTGGGGCAAAATTCCAGAAATTTCCCTTATTTTGTGGCAAAATTGCAGAAATTTCTTTTATTTTGGGGCAAAATTGAAGAAATTTCACTTATTTTGGGGCAAAATTGCAGAAATTTCACTTATTTCAGGGAAAAAAGGAAGAAATTTTCCTTATTCTGGGGCAAAAAAGACAAAAATTTTCTTTTTTTTGAGGGAAAGAGACAGAAATTACACTTATTTAGAGCCAAAAAAGCAGAAATTCCCTTTATTTTGGAGCAAAAATGAAGAAATTTCCCTTTTTTATGGCAAAAAGGTACGCATTCTTCTTATTTTCGGTCAAAAAGGCAGAAATTCCTTGTATTTTGGAGCAAAATTGCAGAAATTCCCCTAATTGTGGGGCAAAAAGGTAGAAATTCTCTATATGTTGGCGCAAAAAAACAGAAATTCTCCTTATTTTTGGGCAAAACTCAGAAATTGCACTTATTTTGGGGAAAAATTCCAGAAATTTCCCTTATTTTGAGGTAAAATTGCAAAAATTTCCCTTATTTTGGGGCAAAATTGTAGAAATTTCACTTAATTTGGGGCAAAATTGCAGAAATTTCACTTATTTCAGGGAAAAAGTCAGAAATTTTTCTAATTTTTGGGGCAAAAAGGCAGAAATTCCTAATATATTGTGGCAAAAATGCAAAAATTCCCCTTATTTTGAGGTAAAAATGCTGAAATTCCCCTTATTTGGGGGCAAAAAGGCAGAAATTTCCCTTATTTTGGCGAAAAATTGCAGAATTTTCACTTACTTCAGGGTAATAAGTCAGAGATGTTTTTATTTTGGGGACAAAAAGACAGAAATTCTCTTTGTTTTGAAGGAAAAAGACAGAAATTCCACTTATTTAGAGGCAAAAAAGCAGAAATTCCCCTTATTTTGGAGCAAAAATGCAGAAATTTCCCTTTTTTTATTGCAAAAAGGTATGCATACTTCTTATTTTCCGGCTAAAAGGCAGAAATTCCCCGTATTTTGGAGCAAAATTGCAGAAATTCCCCTAAATATGGGGCAAAAAGGCAGAAATTTCCTATATGTTAGGGCAAAAAGACAGAAATTCTCTTTATTTTGGGGCAAAACTCAGAAATTCCACATATTTTGGGGCAAAATTCCAGAAATTTCGCTTATTTTGGGGCAAAATTGCAGAAATTTCACTTATTTCAGGGAAAAAGGCAGAAATTTTCCTTATTTTGGGGCAAAAAGAAGAAATTCCTAATATTTTTTGGCAAAAATGCAGAAATTCCCCTTATTTTGAGGCAAAAAGGCTGAATTTCGCCTTATTTGGGGGCAGAAAGGTAGAAATTTCTTATATTTTGGGGCAAAATTGCAGAAATTTCACTTACTTCAGGGTAATAAGTCAGAATTTTTTCTTATTTTGGGGCAAAAAAAAACAGAAATTCCACTTATTTAGAGGCAAAAAAGCAGAAATTCCACTTATTTTGGAGCAAAAATGATGAAATTTCCCATTTTTATGACACAAAGGTATGCATTCTTCTTATTTTCGGGCAAAAAGGCAGAAATTCCCCGTATTTTGGAGCAAAATTTTAAAAATTCCCCTAATTCTGGGGCAAAAAGGCAGTAATTGCCTATATGTTGGCGCAAAAATACAGAAATTCTCCTTATTTTGGGGCAAAACTCAGAAATTCCACTTATTTTGGGGCAAAATTGCAAAAATTTCACTTATTTTGGGGCAACATTGCAGAAATTTTACTTATTTCAGGGAAAAAAAGCAGAAGTTTTCTTATTTTGAAGCAAAAAGTCAGAAATTCCTAATATTATGTGGCAAAAATGCAGAAATTCCCCTTATTTTGAAGTAAAAAGGCTGAAATTCCCCTTATTTGGGGGAAAAAAGGGCTGAAATTTCCCTTATTTTGGGGCAAAATTGCAGAAATTTCACTTATTTCAGGGTAATAAGTCAGAATTTTTCCTTATTTTGGGGCAAAAGAGACAGGAATTCCATTTGTTTTAGGGGAAAAGACAGAAATTCCACTTATTTAGAGGCAAAAAAGCAGAAATTCCCCTTATTTTGGAGCAAAAATGAAGAAATTTCCCTTTTTTATAGCAAAAAGGTATGCATACTTCTTATTTTCGGGCAAAAATGCAGAAATTCCCCGTATTTTGGAGCAAAATTGCAGAAATTCCCCTAAATATGGGGCAAAAAGGAAGAAATTCCCTATATGTTAGGGCAAAAAGACAGAAATTCTCTTTATTTGGGGGCAAAACTCAGAAATTCCACTTATTTTGGGGCAAAATTGCAGAAATTTCACTTTTTTTGGAGCAAAATTGCAGAAATTTCACTTATTTCAGGGAAAAAAGGCAGAAATTTTCCTTATTTTCGGGCAAAAAGCAGAAATTCCGAATATTTTGTGGCAAAAATAAAGAAATTCCCCTTATTTTGAGGTAAAAATGCTGAATTTCCCCTTATTTGGGGACAGAAAGGCAGAAATTTCTTATATTTTAGGGCAAAAATGCAGAAATTTCACTTACTTCAGGATAATAAGTCAGAATTTTTTCTTATTTTGGGGCAAAAAAGACAGAAATTCCACTTATTTAGAGGAAAAAAGCAGAAATTCCACTTATTTTAAGCAAAAATGATAAAATTTCCAGTTTTTATGACAAAAAGGTATGGATTCTTCTTATTTTCGGGCAAAAAGGCAGAAATTCCCCGTATTTTGGAGCAAAATTGCAGAAATTCCCCTAAATGTGGGGCAAATGCAGAAATTCCCTATATGTTGGGGCAAAAAGACAGAAATTCTTTTTATTTTGGGGCAAAACTCAAAAATTCCATTTATTTGGGGCAAAAATCCAGAAATTTCTCTTATTTTGGAGCAAAATTGCAGAAATTTCACTTATTTCAGGGTAATAAGTCAAAAATTTTTCTTATTTTGGGACAAAAAAACATGAATAACCTTTGTTTTGAGGGAAAAAGACAGAAATTCCACTTATTTAGAGGCAAAAAAGCAGAAATTCCCCTTATTTTGGAGCAAAAATGAAGAAATTTTCCTATTTTATGGCAAAAAGTTATGCATTCTTCTTATTTACAGGCAAAAAGGCAGAAATTCCCCGTATTTTGGAGCAAAATTGCAGAAATTCCTCTAATTGTGGGGCAAAAATGCATAAATTCCCTATATGTTAGGGCAAAAAGACAGAAATTCTCCTTATTTTGGGGTAAAACTCAGAAATTCCACTTATTTTGGGGCAAAATTCCAGAAATTTCCCTTATTTTGGGGCAAAATTGCAGAAATTTCCCTTATTTTGGGGCAATATTGCAGAAATTTCAATTATTTTGTGGCAAAATTGCAGAGATTTCAGTTATTTCAGGGAAAAAAGGCAGAAATTTTCTTTATTTTAGGGCAAAAAGGCAGAAATTCCTAATATTTTGTGGCAAAAGTGCAGAAATTCCCATTATTTTGAGGTAAAAAGGCTGAAATTTTCCTTATTTGGGGGCAAAAAGGTAGAAATTTTTCATATTTTGGGGCAAAATTGCAGAAATTTCACTTACTTCAGGGTAATAAGTCAGAATTTTTCCTTATTTTGGGGCAAAAAATACAAAATTTCCTTTTGTTTTGGGGGAAAAAGACAGAAATTCCACTTTTTTTAGATGCAGAAATGCAGAAATTCCCCATATTTTGGAGCAAAAATGAAGAAATTTCCCTTTTTTATGGCAAAAAGGTATGCATTCTTCTCATTTTCGGTCAAAAAGGCAGAAATTCCCCGTATTTTGGAGCAAAATTGCAGAAATTCTTCTAATTGTGGGGCAAAAACGCAGAAATCCTCTATATGTTGTCGCAAAAAGACAGAAGTTCTCCTTATTTTGGGGAAAAACTCAGAAATTCCACTTATTTTGGGGCAAAATTCTAGAAATTTCCCTTATTTTGGGGCAAAATTGCAGAAATTTCCCTTATTTTGGGGAAAATTGCAGAAATTTCACTTATTTTGGGGCAAAATTGCAGTAATTTCATTTATTTCAGGAAAAAAAGGCAGAAATTTTTCTAATTTTTGAGGCAAAAAGGCAGAAATTCCTAATATTTTGTGGCAAAAATGCAAAAATTCCCCTTATTTTGAGGTATAAAGCCTGAAATTCCCCTTATTTGTGGGCAAAAAAGCAGAAATTTCCCTTATTTTGGGGCAAAATTGCAGAATTTTCACTTACTTCAGGGTAATAAGTCAGAGATGTTTTTATTTTGGGGCCAAAAAGACAGAAATTCCCTTTGTTTTGGGGGAAAAAGACAGAAATTCCACTTATTTAGAGGCAAAAAAGCAGAAATTCCCCTTATTTTGGAGCAAAAATGAAGAAATTTCCCTTTTTTATGGCAAAAAGATATGCATTCTTCTTATTTTCCGGCAAAAAGGCAGAAATTCCCCGTATTTTGGAGCAAAATTGCAGAAATTCCCCTAAATATGGGGCAAAAAGGAAGAAATTCCCTATATGTTAGGGCAAAAAGACAGAAATTCTCTTTATTTTTGGGCAAAACTCAGAAATTCCACTTATTTTGAAGCAAAATTCCAGAAATTTCCTTTATTTTGGGGCAAAATTGCACAAATTTCATATTTTTGGCGCAAAATTGCAGAAATTTCACTTATTTCAGGGAAAAAAGGCAGAAATTTTTCTTATTTTGGGGCAAAAAGCAGAAATTCCTAATATTTTGTGGCAAAAATGCAGAAATTCCCTTTACTTTGAGGTAAAAAGGCTGAATTTCCCCTTATTAGGGGGCAGAAAGGCAGAAATTTCTTATATTTTTGGGCAAAATTGCAGAAATTTCATTTACCTCAGGGTAATAAGTCAGAATTTTTTCTTATTTTGGGGCAAAAAAGACAGAAATTCCACTTATTTAGAGGCAAAAAAGCAGAAATTCCACTTATTTCGGAGCAAAAATGATAAAATTTCTCATTTTTATAACAAAAAGTTATGCATTCTTCTTATTTTCGGGCAAAAAGGCAGATTCCCCATATTTTGGAGCAAAATTTTAAAAATTCCCCTAATTCTGGGCAAAAAGACAGAAATTGCCTATATGTTGGGGCAAAAAGACAGAAATTCTCCTTATTTTGGGGCAAAACTCAGAAATTCCACTTATTTTTGGGAAAATTGCAGAAATTTCCCTTATTTTGGGGCAAAATTGCAGAAATTTCACTTATTTTGTGGCAAAATTGCAGAAATTTCACTTATTTCAGGGAAAAGAGGCAGAAATTATCTTTATTTTAGGGCAAAAAGGCAGAAATTCCTAATATTTTGTGGCAAAAGTGCAGAAATTCCCATTATTTTGAGGGAAAAAGGCTGAAATTTTCCTTATTTGGGGGCAAAATTGCAGAAATTTCACTTACTTCAGGGTAATAAGTCAGAATTTTTCCTTATTTTGGGTCAATAAAGACAGGAATTCCCTTTGTTTTGGGGGAAAAAGACAGAAATTCCACTTATTTAGAGGATAAAAAGCAGAAATTCCCCTTATTTTGGAGCAAAAATGAAACAATTTCGTTTTTTTATGGCAAAAAGGTATGCATTCTTCTTATTTTCGGGCAAAAAGGCAGAAATTCCATGTATTTTGGAGCAAAATTGCAGAAATTCCCCTAATTGTGGGGCAAAAGCAGAAATTCCCTATATGTTGGGGTAAAACGACAGACATTCTCTTTATTTTGGGGCAAAACTCAGAAATTCCACTTATTTTGGGGCAAAAATCCAGAAATTTCCCTTATTTTGGGGCAAAATTGCAGAAATTTCATTTATTTCAGGGTAATAAGTCAGAAATTTTTCTTATTTTGGGGCAAAAAAACATGAATAACCTTTGTTTTGAGGGAAAAAAACAGAAATTCCACTTATTTAGAGGCAAAAAAGCAGAAATTCCCCTTATTTTGGAGCAAAAATGAAGAAATTTCCTTATTTTATGGCAAAAAGGTATGCATTCTTCTTATTTACAGGCAAAAAGGCACAAATTAGCCGTATTTTGAAGCAAAATTGCAGAAATACTCCTAATTGTGGGGCCAAAATGCAGAAATTCCCTATATGTTAGGGCAAAAAGACAGAAATTCTCCTTATTTTGGGGCAAAACTCAGAAATTCCACTTATTTTGGGGCAAAATTCCAGAAATTTCCCTTATTTTGGGGCAAAATTGCAGAAATTTCCCTTATTTTGGGGCAAAATTGCAGAAATTTCACTTATTTTGGGGCAATATTGCAGAAATTTCAATTATTTCAGGGAAAAAAGGCAGAAATTTTCCTTATTTTATGGCAAAAAGGCAGAAATTCCTAATATTTTGTCGCAAAAGTTCAGAAATTCCATTATTTTGAGGTAAAAAGGCTGAAATTCCCCTTATTTGGGAGCAAAAAGACAGAAATTTTTCATATTTTGGGGAAAAATTGCAGAAATTTCACTTACTTCAGGGTAATAAGTCAGAATTTTTCCTTATTTTGGGGCAAAAATTACAGAAATTCCTTTTGTGTTGTGGGAAAAAGACAGAAATTCCACATTTTTAGATGCAGAAATGCAGAAATTCCCCTTATTTTGGAGCAAAAATGAAGAAATTTCCCTTTTTTATTGCAAAAACGTATGCATTCTTCTTATTATTCGGGCAAAAAGGCAGAAATACCCCGTATTTTGGAGCTAAATTGCAGAAATTCCCCTAATTGTGAGGCAAAAAGGCAGAAATTCCCTATATGTTGGGGCAAAAAGTCAGAAATTCTCCTTATTTTGGGGCAAAACCCAGAAATACCACTAACTTGAGGCAAAATTCCAGAAATTTCCATTATTTTGGGACAAAATTGCAGAAATTTCCCTTATTTTGGGGCCAAATTGCAGAAATTTCAATTATTTCAGGGAAAAAAGCAGAAATTTTCTTATTTTGGGGCAGAAAGTCAGAAATTCCTAATATTTTGTGGCAAAAATGCAGAAATTCCCCTTATTTTGAGGTAAAAAGGCTGAAATTCTTCTTATTTGGGGGCAAAAAGTCAGAAATTTCCTTATTTACGGGAAAAATTGCAGAAATTCCCCTAATTATGGGGCAAAAAGGCAGAAATTCTCTATATGTTGGGTCAAAAAGACAGAAATTCTCCTTATTTTGGGGCAAACCTCAGAAATTCCACTTATTTTGGGGCAAAATTCCAGAAATTTCCCTTATTTGGGGGCAAAATTGCAGAAATTTCCCTTATTTTGGGGCAAAATTGCAGAATTTTCACTTACTTCAGGGTAATAAGTCAGAGATGTTTTTATTTTGGGGCCAAAAAGACAGAAATTCCCTTTGTTTTGGGGGAAAAAGACAGAAATTCCACTTATTTAGAGGCAAAAAAGCAGAAATTCCCTTTATTTTGGAGCAAAAATGAAGAAATTTCCCTTTTTTATGGCAAAAAGATATGCATTCTTCTTATTTTCCGGCAAAAAGACAGAAATTCCCCGTATTTTGGAGCAAAATTGCAGAAATTCCCCTAAATATGGGGCAAAAAGGAAGAAATTCCCTATATGTTAGGGCAAAAAGACAGAAATTCTCTTTATTTTTGGGCAATACTCAGAAATTCCACTTATTTTGAAGCAAAATTCCAGAAATTTCCTTTATTTTGGGGCAAAATTGCACAAATTTCATTTTTTTTTGGCGCAAAATTGCAGAAATTTCACTTATTTCAGGGAAAAAAGGCAGAAATTTTTCTTATTTTGGGGCAAAAAGCCGAAATTCCTAATATTTTGTGGCAAAAATGCAGAAATTCCCTTTATTTTGAGGTAAAAAGGCTGAATTTCCCCTTATTAGGCGGCAGAAAGGCAGAAATTTCTTATATTTTGGGGCAAAATTGCAGAAATTTCACTTACTTCAGGGTAATAAGTCAGAATTTTTTCTTATTTTGGGGCAAAAACGACAGAAATTCCACTTATTTAGAGGCAAAAAAGCAGAAATTCCACTATTTCGGAGCAAAAATGATAAAATTTCCCATTTTTATAACAAAAAGTTATGCATTCTTATTTTCGGGCAAAAAGGCAGATTCCCCATATTTTGGAGCAAAATTTTAAAAATTCCCCTAATTCTGGGGCAAAAAGACAGAAATTGCCTATATGTTGGGGCAAAAAGACAGAAATTCTCCTTATTTTGGGGCAAAACTCAGAAATTCCACTTATTTTGGGGCAAAATTGCAGAAATTTCTTTTATTTTGGGGCAAAATTGCAGAAATTTCACTTATTTTGTGGCAAAATTGCAGAAATTTCACTTATTTCAGGGAAAAAAGGCAGAAATTTTCTTTATTTTAGGGCAAAAAGGCAGAAATTCCTAATATTTTGTGGCAAAAGTGCAGAAATTCCCATTATTTTGAGGTAAAAAGGCTAAAATTTTCCTTATTTGGGGGCAAAAAGGCAGAAATTTTTCATATTTTGGGGCAAAATTGCAGAAATTTCACTTACTTCAGGGTAATAAGTCAGAATTTTTCTTTATTTTGGGTCAATAAAGACAGGAATTCCCTTTGTTTTGGGGGAAAAAGACAGAAATTCCACTTATTTAGAGGCTAAAAAGCAGAAATTCCCCTTATTTTGGAGCAAAAATGAAGAAATTTCGTTTTTTTATGGCAAAAAGGTATGCATTCTTCTTATTTTCGGGCAAAAAGGCAGAAATTCCCCGTATTTTAGAGCAAAATTGCAGAAATTCCCCTAATTGTGGGGCAAAAGCAGAAATTCCCTATATGTTGGGGCAAAAAGACAGAAATTCTTTTTATTTTGGGGCAAAACTCAGAAATTCCACTTATTTTGGGGCAAAAATCCAGAAATTTCCCTTATTTTGGGGCAAAATTGCAGAAATTTCACTTATTTCAGGGTAATAAGTCAGAAATTTTTCTTATTTTGGGGCAAAAAAACATGAATAACCTTTGTTTTGAGGGAAAAAAAACAGAAATTCCACTTATTTAGAGGCAAAAAAGCAGAAATTCCCCTTATTTTGGAGCAAAAATGAAGAAATTTCCTTATTTTATGGCAAAAAGTTATGCATTCTTCTTATTTACAGGCAAAAAGGCACAAATTCCCCGTATTTTGAAGCAAAATTGCAGAAATTCTCCTAATTGTGGGGCAAAAAGGCAGAAATTCCCTATATGTTAGGGCAAAAAGACAGAAATTCTCCTTATTTTGGGGCAAAACTCAGAAATTCCACTTATTTTGGGGCAAAATTCCAGAAATTTCCTTTATTTTGGGGCAAAATTGCAGAAATTTCCCTTATTTTGGGGCAAAATTGCAGAAATTTCACTTATTTTGTGGCAAAATTGCAGAAATTTCAATTATTTCAGGGAAAAAAGGCAGAAATTTTCCTTATTTTATGGCAAAAAGGCAGAAATTCCTAATATTTTGTTGCAAAAGTTCAGAAATTCCATTATTTTGAGGTAAAAAGGCTGAAATTCCCCTTATTTGGGAGCAAAAAGACAGAAATTTTTCATATTTTGGGGAAAAATTGCAGAAATTTCACTTACTTCAGGGTAATAAGTCAGAATTTTTCCTTATTTTGGGGCAAAAATTACAGAAATTCCTTTTGTGTTGTGGGAAAAAGACAGAAATTCCACATTTTTAGATGCAGAAATGCAGAAATTCCCCTTATTTTGGAGCAAAAATGAAGAAATTTCCCTTTTTTATTGCAAAAAGGTATGCATTCTTCTTATTATTCGGGCAAAAAGGCAGAAATTCCCCGTATTTTGGAGCTAAATTGCAGAAATTCCCCTAATAGTGAGGCAAAAAGGCAGAAATTCCCTATATGTTGGGGCAAAAAGTCAGAAATTCTCCTTATTTTGGGGCAAAACCCAGAAATACCACTAACTTGAGGCAAAATTCCAGAAATTTCCATTATTTTGGCACAAAATTGCAGAAATTTCCCTTATTTTGGGGCCAAATTGCAGAAATTTCACTTATTTCATGGAAAAAAGCAGAAATTTTCTTATTTTGGGGCAGAAAGTCAGAAATTCCTAATATTTTGTGGCAAAAATGCAGAAATTCCCCTTATTTTGAGGTAAAAAGGCTGAAATTATTCTTATTTGGGGGCAAAAAGTCAGAAATTTCCTTATTTTCGGGAAAAATTGCAGAAATTCCCCTAATTATGGGGCAAAAAGGCAGAAATTCTCTATATGTTGGGGCAAAAAGACAGAAATTCTCCTTATTTTGGGGCAAACCTCAGAAATTCCACTTATTTTGGGGCAAAATTCCAGAAATTTCCCTTATTTGGGGGCAAAATTGCAGAAATTTCCCTTATTTTGGGGCAAATTTGGAGAAATTTCACTTATTTTGGGGCAAAATTGCAGAAATTTCACTTATTTCAGGGAAGAAAGGCATAAATTTTTCTTATTTTGGGGAAAAAAAGACAAAAATTTTCTTTGTTTTGGGGGAAAAATACAGAAATTACACTTATTTAGAGCCAAAAAAGCAGAAATTCCCCTTATTTTGGAGCAAAAATGAAGAAATTTCATTTTTTTATGGCAAAAAGGTATGCATTCTTCTTATTTTCAGGCAAAAAGGCAGAAATTCTTCGTATTTTAGAGCAAAATGCAGAAATTCCCCTAATTGTGGGGCAAAAAGCAGAAATTCTCTATATGTTGGCGCAAAAAGACAGAAATTCTCCTTATTTTAGGGCAAAGTCAGAAATTCCACTTATTTTGAAGCAAAATTCCAGAAATTTCCCTTATTTTGGGGCAAAATTGCAGAAATTTCACTTATTTTGGGGCAAAATTGCAGAAATTTCACTTATTTTGGGGCAAAATTGCAGAAATTTCACTTATTTCAGGAAAAAAGGCAGAAATCTTACTAATTTTGGGGGCAAAACGACAGAAATTCCTAATATTTTGTGGAAAAATGCAGAAATTCCCCTTATTTTGACGTAAAAAGGCTGAAATTCCCCTTATTTGGGGGCAAAAAGACAGAAATTTCAATGATTTGGGGGCAAAATTGCAGAAATTCCCCTAATTGTGGGGCATAAAGGCAGAAATTCTCTATATGTTGGGGCAAAAATACAGAAATTCTCCTTATTTTGGGGCAAAACTCACAAATTCCACTTATTTTGGGGAAAATTCCAGAAATTTCCTTTATTTTGGGGCAAAATTGCAGAAATTTCCCTTATTTTGGGGCAAAATTGGAGAAATTTCACTTATTTTGGGGCAAAATTGCAGAAATTTCACTTATTTAACGGAAAAAAGGCAGAAATTCTCCTTATTTTGGGGCAAAATAGATAGGAATTTCTTTTGTTTTGGGGGAAAAAGACAGAAATTCCACTTATTTAGAGGCAGAAAAGCAGAAATTCCCCTTATTTTGGAGCAAAAAACAAGAAATTTCCCTTTTTTATGGCAAAAAGTTATGCATTCTTCTTATTTTCGGGCAAAAAGCAGAAATTCCCCGTATTTTGGAGCAAAATTGCAGAAATTCCCCTAATTGTGGGGCAAAAAGGCAGAAATTCTCTCTATGTTGGAGCATAAAGACAGAAATTTCGTTTATTTTTGGGTAAAAAGGCAGAAATTTCACTTATTTTGAGGTAGAAAGGCAGAATTTCCTCTTATTTTGAAGCAAAAATGAAGGAATTTCTCTTTTTTGTGGCATAAGGTATACATTCTTCTTATTATCTGGCAAAAAAGCAGAAATTCCCCGTATTTTGGAGCAAAATTGCAGAAATTCCCCTAATTGTGGGACAAAAATGCAGAAATTCCATATATGTTGGGGCAAAAGACAGAAATTATTTCTATTTTGGGGCAAAACTAAGAAATTCCACTTATTTTGGGGCAAAATTCCAGAAATTTCCCTTCTTTGGGGGCAAAATTGCAGAAATTTTACTTAATTTGGGGCAAAATTGCAGAAATTTCACTTATTTTGAGGCAAAATTGCAGAAATTTCAATTATTTCAGGGAAAAAAAGGCAGAAATTTTCCTTATTTTATGGCAAAAAGGCAGAAATTCTTAATATTTTGTGGAAAAAATGCAGAAATATCTCTTATTTTGAGGTAAAAAGGCTGAAATTCCCCTTACTTGGGGGCAAAAAGAAAGAAATTTCCCTTATTTTGGGGCAAAATTGCAGAAATTTCACTTACTTCAGGGTAATAAGTCAGAAATATTTTTTATTTTGGGGCATAAAAGACAGAAATTCCCTTTGTTTTTGGGGAAAAAGACAGAAATTCCACTTATTTAGAGGCAAAAAAGCAGAAATTCCCTTTATTTTGGAGCAAAAATGAAGAAATTTCCCTTTTTTATGGCAAAAAGGTATGCATTCTTCTTATTTTCGGGCAAAAAGGCAGAAATTCCTTGTATTTTGGAGCAAAATTGCAGAAATTCCTCTAATTGTTGGGCAAAAACGCAAAAATTCCATATATGTTGGGGCAAAAAGACAGAAATTCTCCTTATTTTGGGGCAAAACTCAGAAATTAAACTTACTTTGGGGCAAAATTCCAGAAATTTCCCTTATTTTGGGTCAAAATTGCAGAAATTTCACTTACTTCAGGGTAATAAGTCAGAATTTTTTCTTATTTTGGGGCAAAAAAGACAGAAATTCCACTTATTTAGAGGCAAAAAGCAGAAATCCCACTTATTTCGGAGCAAAAATGATAAAATTTCCCATTTTTATAACAAAAAGTTATGCATTCTTCTTATTTTCGGGCAAAAAGGCAGATTCCCCATATTTTGGAGCAAAATTTTAAAAATTCCCCTAATTCTGGGGCAAAAAGACAGAAATTGCCTATATGTTGGGGCAAAAAGACAGAAATTCTCCTTATTTTGGGGCAAAACTCAGAAATTCCACTTATTTTGGGGCAAAATTGCAGAAATTTCCCTTATTTTGGGGCAAAATTGCAGAAATTTCACTTATTTTGTGGCAAAATTGCAGAAATTTCACTTATTTCAGGGAAAAAAGGCAGAAATTTTCTTTATTTTAGGGCAAAAAGGCAGAAATTCCTAATATTTTGTGGCAAAAGTGCAGAAATTCCCATTATTTTGAGGTAAAAAGGCTGAAATTTTCCTTATTTGGGGGCAAAAAGGCAGAAATTTTTCATATTTTGGGGCAAAATTGCAGAAATTTCACTTACTTCAGGGTAATAAGTCAGAATTTTTCTTTATTTTGGGTCAATAAAGACAGGAATTCCCTTTGTTTTGGGGGAAAAAGACAGAAATTCCACTTATTTAGAGGCTAAAAAGCAGAAATTCCCCTTATTTTGGAGCAAAAATGAAGAAATTTCGTTTTTTATGGCAAAAAGGTATGCATTCTTCTTATTTTCGGTCAAAAAGGCAGAAATTCCCCGTATTTTGGAGCAAAATTGCAGAAATTCCCCTAATAGTGGGGCAAAAGCAGAAATTCCCTATATGTTGGGGCAAAAAGACAGAAATTCTTTTTATTTTGGGGCAAAACTCAGAAATTCCACTTATTTTGGGGCAAAAATCCAGAAATTTCTTTTATTTTGGGGCAAAATTGCAGAAATTTCACTTATTTCAGGGTAATAAGTCAGAAATTTTTCTTATTTTGGGGCAAAAAAACATGAATAACCTTTGTTTTGAGGGAAAAAAACAGAAATTCCACTTATTTAGAGGCAAAAAAACAGAAATTCCCCTTATTTTGGAGCAAAAATGAAGAAATTTCCTTATTTTATGGCAAAAAGGTATGCATTCTTCTTATTTACAGGCAAAAAGGCACAAATTCCCCGTATTTTGAAGCAAAATTGCAGAAATTCTTTTAATTGTGGGGCAAAAAGGCAGAAATTCCCTATATGTTAGGGCAAAAAGACAGAAATTCTCCTTATTTTGGGGCAAAACTCAGAAATTCCACTTATTTTGGGGCAAAATTCCAGAAATTTCCCTTATTTTGGGGCAAAATTGCAGAAATTTCCCTTATTTTGGGGCAAAATTGCAGAAATTTCACTTATTTTGTGGCAAAATTGCAGAAATTTCAATTATTTCAGGGAAAAAAGGCAGAAATTTTCTTTATTTTATGGGAAAAAGGCAGAAATTCCTAATATTTTGTTGCAAAAGTTCAGAAATTCCATTATTTTGAGGTAAAAAGGCTGAAATTCCCCTTATTTGGGAGCAAAAAGACAGAAATTTTTCATATTTTGGGGAAAAATTGCAGAAATTTCACTTACTTCAGGGTAATAAGTCAGAATTTTTCCTTATTTTGGGGCAAAAATTACAGAAATTCCTTTTGTGTTGTGGGAAAAAGACAGAAATTCCACATTTTTAGATGCAGAAATGCAGAAATTCCCCTTATTTTGGAGCAAAAATGAAGAAATTTCCCTTTTTTATTGCAAAAAGGTATGCATTCTTCTTATTATTCGGGCAAAAAGGCAGAAATTCCCCGTATTTTGGAGCTAAATTGCAGAAATTCCCCTAATTGTGAGGCAAAAAGGCAGAAATTCCCTATATGTTGGGGCAAAAAGTCAGAAATTCTCCTTATTTTGGGGCAAAACCCAGAAATACCACTAACTTGAGGCAAAATTCCAGAAATTTCCATTATTTTGGGACAAAATTGCAGAAATTTCCCTTATTTTGGGGCCAAATTGCAGAAATTTCACTTATTTCAGGGAAAAAAGCAGAAATTTTCTTATTTTGGGGCAGAAAGTCAGAAATTCCTAATATTTTGTGGCAAAAATGCGGAAATTCCCCTTATTTTGAGGTAAAAAGGCTGAAATTCTTCTTATTTGGGGGCAAAAAGTCAGAAATTTCTTTATTTTTGGGAAAAATTGCAGAAATTCCCCTAATTATGGGGCAAAAAGGCAGAAATTCTCTATATGTTGGGGCAAAAAGACAGAAATTCTCCTTATTTTGGGGCAAACCTCAGATATTCCACTTATTTTGGGGCAAAATTCCAGAAATTTCCCTTATTTGGGGGCAAAATTGCAGAAATTTCCCTTATTTTGGGGCAAATTTGGAGAAATTTCACTTATTTTGGGGCAAAATTGCAGAAATTTCACTTATTTCAGGGAAGAAAGGCATAAATTTTTCTTATTTTGGGGAAAAAAAGACAAAAATTTTCTTTGTTTTGGGGGAAAAATACAGAAATTACACTTATTTAGAGCCAAAAAAGCAGAAATTCCCCTTATTTTGGAGCAAAAATGAAGAAATTTCCTTTTTTATGGCAAAAAGGTATGCATTCTTCTTATTTTCAGGCAAAAAGGCAGAAATTCTTCGTATTTTAGAGCAAAATGCAGAAATTCCCCTAATTGTGGGGCAAAAAGCAGAAATTCTCTATATGTTGGCGCAAAAAGACAGAAATTCTCCTTATTTTAGGGCAAAGTCAGAAATTCCACTTATTTTGGGGCAAAATTGCATAAATTTCCCTTATTTTGGGGCAAAATTGCAGAAATTTCACTTATTTTGGGGCAAAATTGCAGAAATTTCACTTATTTTGGGGCAAAATTGCAGAAATTTCACTTATTTCAGGAAAAAAGGCAGAAATCTTACTTATTTTGGGGGCAAAAAGACAGAAATTCCTAATATTTTGTGGAAAAATGCAGAAATTCCCCTTATTTTGAGGTAAAAAGGCTGAAATTCCCCTTATTTGGGGGCAAAAAGACAGAAATTTCAATGATTTTGGGGCAAAATTGCAGAAATTCCCCTAATTGTGGGGCATAAAGGCAGAAATTCACTATATGTTGGGGCAAAAAGACAGAAATTCTCCTTATTTTAGGGCAAAACTCACAAATTCCACTTATTTTGGGGAAAATTCCAGAAATTTCCTTTATTTTGGGGCAAAATTGCAGAAATTTCCCTTATTTTGGGGCAAAATTGGAGAAATTTCACTTATTTGGGGCAAAATTGCAGAAATTTCACTTATTTAACGCAAAAAAGGCAGAAATTCTTTTTATTTTGGGGCAAAATAGATAGGAATTTCTTTTGTTTTGGGGGAAAAAGACAGAAATTCCACTTATTTAGAGGCAGAAAAGCAGAAATTCCCCTTATTTTGGAGCAAAAAACAAGAAATTTCCCTTTTTTATGGCAAAAAGTTATGCATTCTTCTTATTTTCGGGCAAAAAGCAGAAATTCCCCGTATTTTGGAGCAAAATTGCAGAAATTCCCCTAATTGTGGGGCAAAAAGGCAGAAATTCTCTCTATGTTGAAGCATAAAGACAGAAATTTCATTTATTTTTGGGTAAAAAGGCAGAAATTTCACTTATTTTGAGGTAGAAAGGCAGAATTTCCTCTTATTTTGAAGCAAAAATGAAGGAATTTCTCTTTTTTGTGGCATAAGGTATACATTCTTCTTATTATCTGGCAAAAAAGCAGAAATTCCCCGTATTTTGGAGCAAAATTGCAGAAATTCCCCTAATTGTGGGACAAAAATGCAGAAATTCCATATATGTTGTTGCAAAAGACAGAAATTATTTATATTTTGGGGCAAAACTAAGAAATTCCACTTATTTTGGGGCAAAATTCCAGAAATTTCCCTTCTTTGGGGGCAAAATTGCAGAAATTTTACTTAATTTGGGCCAAAATTGCAGAAATTTAACTTATTTTGGGGCAAAATTGCAGAAATTTCAATTATTTCAGGGAAAAAAGGCAGAAATTTTCTTTATTTTGGGGCAAAAAGGCAGAAATTCCTAATATTTTGTGGAAAAAATGCAGAAATATCTCTTATTTTGAGGTAAAAAGGCTGAAATTCCCCTTACTTGGGGGCAAAAAGAAAGAAATTTCCCTTATTTTGGGGCAAAATTGCAGAAATTTCACTTACTTCAGGGTAATAAGTCAGAAATATTTTTTATTTTGGGGCATAAAAGACAGAAATTCCCTTTGTTTTTGGGGGAAAAGACAGAAATTCCACTTATTTAGAGGCAAAAAAGCAGAAATTCCCTTTATTTTGGAGCAAAAATGAAGAAATTTCTTTTTTTTATGGCAAAAAGGTATGCATTCTTCTTATTTTCGGGCAAAAAGGCAGAAATTCCCTGTATTTTGGAGCAAAATTGCAGAAATTCCCCTAATTGTTGGGCAAAAACGCAAAAATTCCATATATGTTGGGGCAAAAAGACAGAAATTCTCCTTATTTTGGGGCAAAACTCAGAAATTAAACTTACTTTGGGGCAAAATTCCAGAAATTTCCCTTATTTTGGGGCAAAATTGCAGAAATTTCACTTATTTTGGGGCAAAATTGAAGAAATTTCACTTATTTCAGGGAAAAAAAGCAGAAATTTTCTTATTTTGGGGCAAAAAAGCAAAAATTCCTAATACTTTGTGGCAAAAATGCAGAAATTCCCCTTATTTTGAGGTAAAAAGTCTGAAATTCCTATTATTTGGGGGCAAAAAGGCAGAAATTTCCCTTATTTTCGGGCAAAATTGCAGAAATTCCCCTAATTATGGGGCAAAAAGGCAGAAATTCTCTATATGTTGGGGCAAAAAGACAGAAATTCTCCTTATTTTGGGGCAAAACTCAGAAATTCCACTTATTTTGGGGCAAAATTCCAGAAATTTCCCTTATTTGGGGGCAAAATTGCAGAAATTTTCCTTATTTTGGGGCAAAATTGGAGAAATTTCACTTATTTTGGGGGAAAAATGGAGAAATTTCACTTATTTCAGGGAAAAAGGCAGAAATTTTCCTTATTTTATGGCAAAAAGGATAAAAATTTTTTTTGTTTTGGGGAAAAAAGACTGAAATTACACTTATTTAGAGACAAAAAAGCAGAAATTCCCCTTATTTTGGAGCAAAAATGAAGAAATTTCCTTTTTTTATGGCAAAAAGGTATGCATTCTTCTTATTTTCAGGCAAAAAGGCAGAAATTCCACGTATTTTAGAGCAAAATGCAGAAATTCCCCTAATTGTGGGGCAAAAAGCAGAAATTCTCTATATGTTGGCGCAAAAAGACAGAAATT
This sequence comes from Micromys minutus, assembly GCF_963924665.1. Classification (NCBI taxonomy): domain Eukaryota; kingdom Metazoa; phylum Chordata; class Mammalia; order Rodentia; family Muridae; genus Micromys; species Micromys minutus. Next base: position 115,393 of record NW_027667904.1, on the reverse strand, counting down.
CTCCTTATTTTAGGGCAAAGTCAGAAATTCCACTTATTTTGAAGCAAAATTCCAGAAATTTCCCTTATTTTGGGGCAAAATTGCAGAAATTTCACTTATTTTGGGGCAAAATTGCAGAAATTTCACTTATTTTGGGGCAAAATTGCAGAAATTTCACTTATTTCAGGAAAAAAAAGGCAGAAATCTTAATAATTTGGGGGGCAAAAAAACAGAAATTCCTAATATTTTGTGGAAAAATGCAGAAATTCCCCTTATTTTGAGGTAAAAAGGCTGAAATTCCCCTTATTTGGGGGCAAAAAGACAGAAATTTCAATGATTTTGGAGCAAAATTGCAGAAATTCCCCTAATTGTGGGGCATAAAGGCAGAAATTATCTATATGTTGCGGCAAAAAGACAGAAATTCTCCTTATTTTGGGGCAAAACTCACAAATTCCACTTATTTTGGGGAAAATTCCAGAAATTTCCTTTATTTTGGGGCAAAATTGCAGAAATTTCCCTTATTTTGGGGCAAAATTGGAGAAATTTCACTTATTTTGGGGCAAAATTGCAGAAATTTCACTTATTTAACGGAAAAAAGGCAGAAATTTTCCTTATTTTGGGGCTAAATTGATAGGAATTTCTTTTGTTTTGGGGGAAAAAGACAGAAATTCCACTTATTTAGAGGCAGAAAAGCAGAAATTCCCCTTATTTTGGAGCAAAAAACAAGAAATTTCCCTTTTTTATGGCAAAAAGTTATGCATTCTTCTTATTTTCGGGTAAAAAGCAGAAATTCCTCGTATTTTGGAGCCAAATTGCAGAAATTCCCCTAATTGTGGGGCAAAAAGGCAGAAATTCTCTCTATGATGAAGCAAAAAGACAGAAATTTCATTTATTTTTGGGTAAAAAGGCAGAAATTTCACTTATTTTGAGGTAAAAAGGCAGAATTTCCTCTTATTTTGAAGCAAAAATGAAGGAATTTCTCTTTTTTGTGGCATAAGGTATACATTCTTCTTATTATCTGGCAAAAAAGCAGAAATTCCCCGTATTTTGGAGCAAAATTGCAGAAATTCCCCTAATTGTGGGGCAAAAATGCAGAAATTCCGTATATGTTGGGGCAAAAGACAGAAATTATTTCTATTTTGGGGCAAAACTCAGAAATTCCACTTATTTTGGGGCAAAATTCCAGAAATTTCCCTTCTTTTGGGGCAAAATTGCAGAAATTTTACTTAATTTGGGGCAAAATTGCAGAAATTTCACTTATTTTGGTACAAAATTGCAGAAATTTCACTTATTTCAGGGAAAAAAGACAGAAATTTTCCTTATTTTGGGGCAAAAAGGCAGAAATTCCTAATATTTTGTGGAAAAAATAAAGAAATATCTCTTATTTTGGGGTAAAAAGGCTGAAATTCCCCTTACTTGGGGGCAAAAAGAAGAAATTTCTCTTATTTTGGGGCAAAATAGCAGAAATTTCACTTACTTCAGGGTAATAAATCAGAAATTTTTTTATTTTGGGGCATAAAAGACAGAAATTCCCTTTGTTTTGGGGGAAAAAGACAGAAATTCCACTTATTTAGAGGCATAAAAGCAGAAATTCCCTTTATTTTGGAGCAAAAATGAAGAAATTTCCCTTTTTTATGGCAAAAAGTTATGCATTCTTCTTATTTTCGGGCAAAAAGGCAGAAATTCCCCGTATTTTGGAGCAAAATTGCAGATATTCCCCTAATTGTGGGGCAAAAACGCAAAAATTCCATATATGTTGGGGCAAAAAGACAGAAATTCTCCTTATTTTGGGGCAAAACTCAGAAATTCCACTTATTTTGGGGCAAAATTCCAGAAATTTCCCTTATTTGGGGGCAAAATTGCAGAAATTTTCCTTATTTTGGGGCAAAATTGGAGAAATTTCACTTATTTTGGGGGAAAAATGGAGAAATTTCACTTATTTCAGGGAAAAAGGCAGAAATTTTCCTTATTTTATGGCAAAAAGGATAAAAATTTTTTTTGTTTTGGGGAAAAAAGACTGAAATTACACTTATTTAGAGACAAAAAAGCAGAAATTCCCCTTATTTTGGAGCAAAAATGAAGAAATTTCCTTTTTTTATGGCAAAAAGGTATGCATTCTTCTTATTTTCAGGCAAAAAGGCAGAAATTCCACGTATTTTAGAGCAAAATGCAGAAATTCCCCTAATTGTGGGGCAAAAAGCAGAAATTCTCTATATGTTGGCGCAAAAAGACAGAAATTCTCCTTATTTTAGGGCAAAGTCAGAAATTCCACTTATTTTGAAGCAAAATTCCAGAAATTTCCCTTATTTTGGGGCAAAATTGCAGAAATTTCACTTATTTTGGGGCAAAATTGCAGAAATTTCACTTATTTTGGGGCAAAATTGCAGAAATTTCACTTATTTCAGGAAAAAAAAGGCAGAAATCTTAATAATTTGGGGGGCAAAAAAACAGAAATTCCTAATATTTTGTGGAAAAATGCAGAAATTCCCCTTATTTTGAGGTAAAAAGGCTGAAATTCCCCTTATTTGGGGGCAAAAAGACAGAAATTTCAATGATTTTGGAGCAAAATTGCAGAAATTCCCCTAATTGTGGGGCATAAAGGCAGAAATTATCTATATGTTGCGGCAAAAAGACAGAAATTCTCCTTATTTTGGGGCAAAACTCACAAATTCCACTTATTTTGGGGAAAATTCCAGAAATTTCCTTTATTTTGGGGCAAAATTGCAGAAATTTCCCTTATTTTGGGGCAAAATTGGAGAAATTTCACTTATTTTGGGGCAAAATTGCAGAAATTTCACTTATTTAACGGAAAAAAGGCAGAAATTTTCCTTATTTTGGGGCTAAATTGATAGGAATTTCTTTTGTTTTGGGTGAAAAAGACAGAAATTCCACTTATTTAGAGGCAGAAAAGCAGAAATTCCCCTTATTTTGGAGCAAAAAACAAGAAATTTCCCTTTTTTATGGCAAAAAGTTATGCATTCTTCTTATTTTCGGGTAAAAAGCAGAAATTCCTCGTATTTTGGAGCCAAATTGCAGAAATTCCCCTAATTGTGGGGCAAAAAGGCAGAAATTCTCTCTATGATGAAGCAAAAAGACAGAAATTTCATTTATTTTTGGGTAAAAAGGCAGAAATTTCACTTATTTTGAGGTAAAAAGGCAGAATTTCCTCTTATTTTGAAGCAAAAATGAAGGAATTTCTCTTTTTTGTGGCATAAGGTATACATTCTTCTTATTATCTGGCAAAAAAGCAGAAATTCCCCGTATTTTGGAGCAAAATTGCAGAAATTCCCCTAATTGTGGGGCAAAAATGCAGAAATTCCGTATATGTTGGGGCAAAAGACAGAAATTATTTCTATTTTGGGGCAAAACTCAGAAATTCCACTTATTTTGGGGCAAAATTCCAGAAATTTCCCTTCTTTTGGGGCAAAATTGCAGAAATTTTACTTAATTTGGGGCAAAATTGCAGAAATTTCACTTATTTTGGTACAAAATTGCAGAAATTTCACTTATTTCAGGGAAAAAAGACAGAAATTTTCCTTATTTTGGGGCAAAAAGGCAGAAATTCCTAATATTTTGTGGAAAAAATAAAGAAATATCTCTTATTTTGGGGTAAAAAGGCTGAAATTCCCCTTACTTGGGGGCAAAAAGAAGAAATTTCTCTTATTTTGGGGCAAAATAGCAGAAATTTCACTTACTTCAGGGTAATAAATCAGAAATTTTTTTATTTTGGGGCATAAAAGACAGAAATTCCCTTTGTTTTGGGGGAAAAAGACAGAAATTCCACTTATTTAGAGGCATAAAAGCAGAAATTCCCTTTATTTTGGAGCAAAAATGAAGAAATTTCCCTTTTTTATGGCAAAAAGTTATGCATTCTTCTTATTTTCGGGCAAAAAGGCAGAAATTCCCCGTATTTTGGAGCAAAATTGCAGATATTCCCCTAATTGTGGGGCAAAAACGCAAAAATTCCATATATGTTGGGGCAAAAAGACAGAAATTCTCCTTATTTTGGGGCAAAACTCAGAAATTCCACTTATTTTGGGGCAAAATTCCAGAAATTTCCCTTATTTGGGGGCAAAATTGCAGAAATTTTCCTTATTTTGGGGCAAAATTGGAGAAATTTTACTTATTTTGGGGGAAAAATGGAGAAATTTCACTTATTTCAGGGAAAAAGGCAGAAATTTTCCTTATTTTATGGCAAAAAGGATAAAAATTTTTTTTGTTTTGGGGAAAAAAGACTGAAATTACACTTATTTAGAGATAAAAAAGCAGAAATTCCCTTATTTTGGAGCAAAAATGAAGAAATTTCCTTTTTTTATGGCAAAAAGGTATGCATTCTTCTTATTTTCAGGCAAAAAGGCAGAAATTCCACGTATTTTAGAGCAAAATGCAGAAATTCCCCTAATTGTGGGGCAAAAAGCAGAAATTCTCTATATGTTGGCGCAAAAAGACAGAAATTCTCCTTATTTTAGGGCAAAGTCAGAAATTCCACTTATTTTGAAGCAAAATTCCAGAAATTTCCCTTATTTTGGGGCAAAATTGCAGAAATTTCACTTATTTTGGGGCAAAATTGCAGAAATTTCACTTATTTTGGGGCAAAATTGCAGAAATTTCACTTATTTCAGGAAAAAAAGGCAGAAATCTTAATAATTTGGGGGGCAAAAAAACAGAAATTCCTAATATTTTGTGGAAAAATGCAGAAATTCCCCTTATTTTGAGGTAAAAAGGCTGAAATTCCCCTTATTTGGGGGCAAAAAGACAGAAATTTCAATGATTTTGGAGCAAAATTGCAGAAATTCCCCTAATTGTGGGGCATAAAGGCAGAAATTATCTATATGTTGCGGCAAAAAGACAGAAATTCTCCTTATTTTGGGGCAAAACTCACAAATTCCACTTATTTTGGGGAAAATTCCAGAAATTTCCTTTATTTTGGGGCAAAATTGCAGAAATTTCCCTTATTTTGGGGCAAAATTGGAGAAATTTCACTTATTTTGGGGCAAAATTGCAGAAATTTCACTTATTTAACGGAAAAAAGGCAGAAATTTTCCTTATTTTGGGGCTAAATTGATAGGAATTTCTTTTGTTTTGGGTGAAAAAGACAGAAATTCCACTTATTTAGAGGCAGAAAAGCAGAAATTCCCCTTATTTTGGAGCAAAAAACAAGAAATTTCCCTTTTTTATGGCAAAAAGTTATGCATTCTTCTTATTTTCGGGTAAAAAGCAGAAATTCCTCGTATTTTGGAGCCAAATTGCAGAAATTCCCCTAATTGTGGGGCAAAAAGGCAGAAATTCTCTCTATGATGAAGCAAAAAGACAGAAATTTCATTTATTTTTGGGTAAAAAGGCAGAAATTTCACTTATTTTGAGGTAAAAAGGCAGAATTTCCTCTTATTTTGAAGCAAAAATGAAGGAATTTCTCTTTTTTGTGGCATAAGGTATACATTCTTCTTATTATCTGGCAAAAAAGCAGAAATTCCCCGTATTTTGGAGCAAAATTGCAGAAATTCCCCTAATTGTGGGGCAAAAATGCAGAAATTCCGTATATGTTGGGGCAAAAGACAGAAATTATTTCTATTTTGGGGCAAAACTCAGAAATTCCACTTATTTTGGGGCAAAATTCCAGAAATTTCCCTTCTTTTGGGGCAAAATTGCAGAAATTTTACTTAATTTGGGGCAAAATTGCAGAAATTTCACTTATTTTGGTACAAAATTGCAGAAATTTCACTTATTTCAGGGAAAAAAGACAGAAATTTTCCTTATTTTGGGGCAAAAAGGCAGAAATTCCTAATATTTTGTGGAAAAAATAAAGAAATATCTCTTATTTTGGGGTAAAAAGGCTGAAATTCCCCTTACTTGGGGGCAAAAAGAAGAAATTTCTCTTATTTTGGGGCAAAATAGCAGAAATTTCACTTACTTCAGGGTAATAAATCAGAAATTTTTTTATTTTGGGGCATAAAAGACAGAAATTCCCTTTGTTTTGGGGGAAAAAGACAGAAATTCCACTTATTTAGAGGCATAAAAGCAGAAATTCCCTTTATTTTGGAGCAAAAATGAAGAAATTTCCCTTTTTTATGGCAAAAAGTTATGCATTCTTCTTATTTTCGGGCAAAAAGGCAGAAATTCCCCGTATTTTGGAGCAAAATTGCAGATATTCCCCTAATTGTGGGGCAAAAACGCAAAAATTCCATATATGTTGGGGCAAAAAGACAGAAATTCTCCTTATTTTGGGGCAAAACTCAGAAATTCCACTTATTTTGGGGCAAAATTCCAGAAATTTCCCTTATTTGGGGGCAAAATTGCAGAAATTTTCCTTATTTTGGGGCAAAATTGGAGAAATTTCACTTATTTTGGGTCAAAATTGAAGAAATTTCACTTATTTCAGGGAAAAAAGCAGAAATTTTCTTATTTTGGGGCAAAAAGGCAAAAATTCCTAATACTTTGTGGCAAAAATGCAGAAATTCCATTATTTTGAGGTAAAAAGGCTTAAATTCCCCTTATTTGGGAGCAAAAAGACAGAAATTTTTCATATTTTGGGGAAAAATTGCAGAAATTTCACTTACTTCAGGGTAATAAGTCAGAATTATTCCTTATTTTGGGGCAAAAATTACAGAAATTCCTTTTGTGTTGTGGGAAAAAGACAGAAATTCCACATTTTTAGATGCAGAAATGCAGAAATTCCCCTTATTTTGGAGCAAAAATGAAGAAATTTCCCTTTTTTATTGCAAAAAGGTATGCATTCTTCTTATTATTCGGGCAAAAAGGCAGAAATTCCCCGTATTTTGGAGCTAAATTGCAGAAATTCCCCTAATTGTGAGGCAAAAAGGCAGAAATTCCCTATATGTTGGGGCAAAAAGTCAGAAATTCTCCTTATTTTGGGGCAAAACCCAGAAATACCACTAACTTGAGGCAAAATTCCAGAAATTTCCATTATTTTGGGACAAAATTGCAGAAATTTCCCTTATTTTGGGGCCAAATTGCAGAAATTTCACTTATTTCAGGGAAAAAAGCAGAAATTTTCTTATTTTGGGGCAGAAAGTCAGAAATTCCTAATATTTTGTGGCAAAAATGCAGAAATTCCCCTTATTTTGAGGTAAAAAGGCTGAAATTCTTCTTATTTGGGGGCAAAAAGTCAGAAATTTCTTTATTTTTGGGAAAAATTGCAGAAATTCCCCTAATTATGGGGCAAAAGGCAGAAATTCTCTATATGTTGGGGCAAAAAGACAGAAATTCTCCTTATTTTGGGGCAAACCTCAGAAATTCCACTTATTTTGGGGCAAAATTCCAGAAATTTCCCTTATTTGGGGGCAAAATTGCAGAAATTTCCCTTATTTTGGGGCAAATTTGGAGAAATTTCACTTATTTTGGGGCAAAATTGCAGAAATTTCACTTATTTCAGGGAAGAAAGGCATAAATTTTTCTTATTTTGGGGAAAAAAAGACAAAAATTTTCTTTGTTTTGGGGGAAAAATACAGAAATTACACTTATTTAGAGCCAAAAAAGCAGAAATTCCCCTTATTTTGGAGCAAAAATGAAGAAATTTCCTTTTTTTATGGCAAAAAGGTATGCATTCTTCTTATTTTCAGGCAAAAAGGCAGAAATTCTTCGTATTTTAGAGCAAAATGCAGAAATTCCCCTAATTGTGGGGCAAAAAGCAGAAATTCTCTATATGTTGGCGCAAAAAGACAGAAATTCTCCTTATTTTAGGGCAAAGTCAGAAATTCCACTTATTTTGGGGCAAAATTGCAGAAATTTCCCTTATTTTGGGGCAAAATTGCAGAAATTTCACTTATTTTGGGGCAAAATTGCAGAAATTTCACTTATTTTGGGGCAAAATTGCAGAAATTTCACTTATTTCAGGAAAAAAGGCAGAAATCTTACTTATTTTGGGGGCAAAAAGACAGAAATTCCTAATATTTTGTGGAAAAATGCAGAAATTCCCCTTATTTTGAGGTAAAAAGGCTGAAATTCCCCTTATTTGGGGGCAAAAAGACAGAAATTTCAATGATTTTGGGGCAAAATTGCAGAAATTCCCCTAATTGTGGGGCATAAAGGCAGAAATTCACTATATGTTGGGGCAAAAAGACAGAAATTCTCCTTATTTTAGGGCAAAACTCACAAATTCCACTTATTTTGGGGAAAATTCCAGAAATTTCCTTTATTTTGGGGCAAAATTGCAGAAATTTCCCTTATTTTGGGGCAAAATTGGAGAAATTTCACTTATTTGGGGCAAAATTGCAGAAATTTCACTTATTTAACGCAAAAAAGGCAGAAATTCTTTTTATTTTGGGGCAAAATAGATAGGAATTTCTTTTGTTTTGGGGGAAAAAGACAGAAATTCCACTTATTTAGAGGCAGAAAAGCAGAAATTCCCCTTATTTTGGAGCAAAAAACAAGAAATTTCCCTTTTTTATGGCAAAAAGTTATGCATTCTTCTTATTTTCGGGCAAAAAGCAGAAATTCCCCGTATTTTGGAGCAAAATTGCAGAAATTCCCCTAATTGTGGGCCAAAAAGGCAGAAATTCTCTCTATGTTGAAGCATAAAGACAGAAATTTCGTTTATTTTTGGGTAAAAAGGCAGAAATTTCACTTATTTTGAGGTAGAAAGGCAGAATTTCCCCTTATTTTGAAGCAAAAATGAAGGAATTTCTCTTTTTTGTGGCATAAGGTATACATTCTTCTTATTATCTGGCAAAAAAGCAGAAATTCCCCGTATTTTGGAGCAAAATTGCAGAAATTCCCCTAATTGTGGGACAAAAATGCAGAAATTCCATATATGTTGGGGCAAAAGACAGAAATTATTTCTATTTTGGGGCAAAACTAAGAAATTCCACTTATTTTGGGGCAAAATTCCAGAAATTTCCCTTCTTTGGGGGCAAAATTGCAGAAATTTTACTTAATTTGGGCCAAAATTGCAGAAATTTAACTTATTTTGGGGCAAAATTGCAGAAATTTCAATTATTTCAGGGAAAAAAGGCAGAAATTTTCTTTATTTTGGGGCAAAAAGGCAGAAATTCCTAATATTTTGTGGAAAAAATGCAGAAATATCTCTTATTTTGAGGTAAAAAGGCTGAAATTCCCCTTACTTGGGGGCAAAAAGAAAGAAATTTCCCTTATTTTGGGGCAAAATTGCAGAAATTTCACTTACTTCAGGGTAATAAGTCAGAAATATTTTTTATTTTGGGGCATAAAAGACAGAAATTCCCTTTGTTTTTGGGGGAAAAGACAGAAATTCCACTTATTTAGAGGCAAAAAAGCAGAAATTCCCTTTATTTTGGAGCAAAAATGAAGAAATTTCTTTTTTTTATGGCAAAAAGGTATGCATTCTTCTTATTTTCGGGCAAAAAGGCAGAAATTCCCTGTATTTTGGAGCAAAATTGCAGAAATTCCCCTAATTGTTGGGCAAAAACGCAAAAATTCCATATATGTTGGGGCAAAAAGACAGAAATTCTCCTTATTTTGGGGCAAAACTCAGAAATTAAACTTACTTTGGGGCAAAATTCCAGAAATTTCCCTTATTTTGGGGCAAAATTGCAGAAATTTCACTTATTTTGGGGCAAAATTGAAGAAATTTCACTTATTTCAGGGAAAAAAAGCAGAAATTTTCTTATTTTGGGGCAAAAAAGCAAAAATTCCTAATACTTTGTGGCAAAAATGCAGAAATTCCCCTTATTTTGAGGTAAAAAGTCTGAAATTCCTATTATTTGGGGGCAAAAAGGCAGAAATTTCCCTTATTTTCGGGCAAAATTGCAGAAATTCCCCTAATTATGGGGCAAAAAGGCAGAAATTCTCTATATGTTGGGGCAAAAAGACAGAAATTCTCCTTATTTTGGGGCAAAACTCAGAAATTCCACTTATTTTGGGGCAAAATTCCAGAAATTTCCCTTATTTGGGGGCAAAATTGCAGAAATTTTCCTTATTTTGGGGCAAAATTGGAGAAATTTCACTTATTTTGGGGGAAAAATGGAGAAATTTCACTTATTTCAGGGAAAAAGGCAGAAATTTTCCTTATTTTATGGCAAAAAGGATAAAAATTTTTTTTGTTTTGGGGAAAAAAGACTGAAATTACACTTATTTAGAGACAAAAAAGCAGAAATTCCCCTTATTTTGGAGCAAAAATGAAGAAATTTCCTTTTTTTATGGCAAAAAGGTATGCATTCTTCTTATTTTCAGGCAAAAAGGCAGAAATTCCACGTATTTTAGAGCAAAATGCAGAAATTCCCCTAATTGTGGAGCAAAAAGCAGAAATTCTCTATATGTTGGCGCAAAAAGACAGAAATTCTCCTTATTTTAGGGCAAAGTCAGAAATTCCACTTATTTTGAAGCAAAATTCCAGAAATTTCCCTTATTTTGGGGCAAAATTGCAGAAATTTCACTTATTTTGGGGCAAAATTGCAGAAATTTCACTTATTTTGGGGCAAAATTGCAGAAATTTCACTTATTTCAGGAAAAAAAGGCAGAAATCTTAATAATTTGGGGGGCAAAAAAACAGAAATTCCTAATATTTTGTGGAAAAATGCAGAAATTCCCCTTATTTTGAGGTAAAAAGGCTGAAATTCCCCTTATTTGGGGGCAAAAAGACAGAAATTTCAATGATTTTGGAGCAAAATTGCAGAAATTCCCCTAATTGTGGGGCATAAAGGCAGAAATTATCTATATGTTGCGGCAAAAAGACAGAAATTCTCCTTATTTTGGGGCAAAACTCACAAATTCCACTTATTTTGGGGAAAATTCCAGAAATTTCCTTTATTTTGGGGCAAAATTGCAGAAATTTCCCTTATTTTGGGGCAAAATTGGAGAAATTTCACTTATTTTGGGGCAAAATTGCAGAAATTTCACTTATTTAACGGAAAAAAGGCAGAAATTTTCCTTATTTTGGGGCTAAATTGATAGGAATTTCTTTTGTTTTGGGGGAAAAAGACAGAAATTCCACTTATTTAGAGGCAGAAAAGCAGAAATTCCCCTTATTTTGGAGCAAAAAACAAGAAATTTCCCTTTTTTATGGCAAAAAGTTATGCATTCTTCTTATTTTCGGGTAAAAAGCAGAAATTCCTCGTATTTTGGAGCCAAATTGCAGAAATTCCCCTAATTGTGGGGCAAAAAGGCAGAAATTCTCTCTATGATGAAGCAAAAAGACAGAAATTTCATTTATTTTTGGGTAAAAAGGCAGAAATTTCACTTATTTTGAGGTAAAAAGGCAGAATTTCCTCTTATTTTGAAGCAAAAATGAAGGAATTTCTCTTTTTTGTGGCATAAGGTATACATTCTTCTTATTATCTGGCAAAAAAGCAGAAATTCCCCGTATTTTGGAGCAAAATTGCAGAAATTCCCCTAATTGTGGGGCAAAAATGCAGAAATTCCGTATATGTTGGGGCAAAAGACAGAAATTATTTCTATTTTGGGGCAAAACTCAGAAATTCCACTTATTTTGGGGCAAAATTCCAGAAATTTCCCTTCTTTTGGGGCAAAATTGCAGAAATTTTACTTAATTTGGGGCAAAATTGCAGAAATTTCACTTATTTTGGTACAAAATTGCAGAAATTTCACTTATTTCAGGGAAAAAAGACAGAAATTTTCCTTATTTTGGGGCAAAAAGGCAGAAATTCCTAATATTTTGTGGAAAAAATAAAGAAATATCTCTTATTTTGGGGTAAAAAGGCTGAAATTCCCCTTACTTGGGGGCAAAAAGAAGAAATTTCTCTTATTTTGGGGCAAAATAGCAGAAATTTCACTTACTTCAGGGTAATAAATCAGAAATTTTTTTATTTTGGGGCATAAAAGACAGAAATTCCCTTTGTTTTGGGGGAAAAAGACAGAAATTCCACTTATTTAGAGGCATAAAAGCAGAAATTCCCTTTATTTTGGAGCAAAAATGAAGAAATTTCCCTTTTTTATGGCAAAAAGTTATGCATTCTTCTTATTTTCGGGCAAAAAGGCAGAAATTCCCCGTATTTTGGAGCAAAATTGCAGATATTCCCCTAATTGTGGGGCAAAAACGCAAAAATTCCATATATGTTGGGGCAAAAAGACAGAAATTCTCCTTATTTTGGGGCAAAACTCAGAAATTAAACTTACTTTGGGGCAAAATTCCAGAAATTTCCCTTATTTTGGGGCAAAATTGCAGAAATTTCACTTATTTTGGGTCAAAATTGAAGAAATTTCACTTATTTCAGGGAAAAAAAGCAGAAATTTTCTTATTTTGGGGCAAAAAGGCAAAAATTCCTAATACTTTGTGGCAAAAATGCAGAAATTCCCCTTATTTTGAGGTAAAAAGGCTGAAATTCCTATTATTTGGGGGCAAAAAGGCAGAAATTTCCCTTATTTTCGGGCAAAATTGCAGAAATTCCCCTCATTATGGGGCAAAAAGGCAGAAATTCTCTATATGTTGGGGCAAAAAGACAGAAATTCTCCTTATTTTGGGGCAAAACTCAGAAATTCCACTTATTTTGGGGCAAAATTCCAGAAATTTTCCTTATTTGGGGGCAAAATTGCAGAAATTTCCCTTATTTTGGAGCAAAATTGGAGAAATTTCACTTATTTTGGGGCAAAATTGCAGAAATTTCACTTATTTCAGGGAAAAAGGCAGAAATTTTCCTTATTTTATGGCAAAAAAGACAAAAATTTTCTTTGTTTTGGGGGAAAAAGACAGAAATTACACTTATTTAGAGCCAAAAAAGCAGAAATTCCCCTTATTTTGGAGCAAAAATGAAGAAATTTCCCTTTTTTATGGCAAAAAGGTATGCATTCTTCTTATTTTCGGGCAAAAAGGCAGAAATTCCCCGTATTTTGTAGCAAAATTGCAGAAATTCCCCTAATTGTGGGGCAAAAAGGCAGAAATTCTCTATATGTTGGCGCAAAAATACAGAAATTCTCCTTATTTTAGGGCAAAACTCAGAAATTTTACATATTCTGAAGCAAAATTCCAGAAATTTCCTGTATTTTGGGGCAAAATTGCAGAAATTTCACTTATTTCAGGGAAAAAAGGCAGAAATCTTTCGAATTTTGGGGCAAAAAGGCAGATATTCCTAATATTTTGTGGCAAAAATGCAGAAATTCCCCTTATTTTGAGGTAAAAAGGCTGAAATTCCCCTTATTTGGGGGCAGAAAGGCAGAAATTTCCCTTATTTTGGGGCAAAATTGCAGAATTTTCACTTACTTCAGAGTAATAAGTCAAAATTTTTTTTTATTTTGGGGCCAAAAAGACAGAAATTCACTTTTTTGGGGGGGGAAAAAGACATAAATTCCACATATTTAGAAGAAAAAATGCAGAAATTCCCCTTATTTTGGAGCAAAAATGAAGAAATTTCCCTTTTTTATGGCAAAAAGTTATGCATTCTTCTTATTTTCGGGCAAAAAGGCAGAAATTCTCCGTATTTTGGAGCAAAATTGCAGAAATTCCCCTAATTGTGGGGCAAAAAGTAAGAAATTCTCTATATGTTGGCGCAAAAAGACAGAAATTCTCCTTATTTTAGGGCAAAACTCAGAAATTTTACATATTTTGAAGCAAAATTCCAGAAATTTCCCGTATTTTGGGGCAAAATTGCAGAAATTTCACTTATTTCAGGGAAAATAGGCAGAAAACTTTCTAATTTTAAGGCAAAAAGGCAGATATTCCTAATAAATTGTGGCAAAAATGCAGAAATTCCCCTTATTTTGAGGTAAAAAGGCTGAAATTCCCCTTACTTGGGGGCAAAAAGGCAGAAATTTCCCTTATTTTGGGGCAAAATTGCAGAATTTTCACTTACTTCAGGGTAATAAGTCAGAAATTTTCCTTATTTTGGGGCAAAAAAGACAAAAATTTTCTTTGTTTTGGGGGAAAAAGACAGAAATTACACTTATTTAGAGCCAAAAAAGCAGAAATTCCCCTTATTTTGGAGCAAAAATGAAGAAATTTCCCTTTTTTATGGCAAAAAGGTATGCATTCTTCTTATTTTCGGGCAAAAAGGCAGAAATTCCCCGTATTTTGGAGCAAAATTGCAGAAATTCCCCTAATTATGGGGCAAAATGACAGAAATTCTCTCTATGTTGAAGCAAAAAGACAGAAATTTCGTTTATTTTTGGGTAAAAGGGCAGAAATTTCACTTATTTTGAGGTAGAAAGGCAGAATTTCCTCTTATTTTGAAGCAAAAATGAAGGAATTTCTCTTTTTTGTGGCATAAGGTATACATTCTTTTTATTATCTGGCAAAAAAGCAGAAATTCCCCGTATTTTGGAGCAAAATTGCAGAAATTCCCCTAATTGTGGGGCAAAAATGCACAAATTCCGTCTATGTTGGGGCAAAAGACAGAAATTATTTCTATTTTGGGGCAAAACTAAGAAATTCCACTTATTTTGGGGCAAAATTCCAGAAATTTCCCTTCTTTGGGGGCAAAATTGCAGAAATTTTACTTAATTTGGGGCAAAATTGCAGAAATTTCACTTATTTTGGGGCAAAATTGCAGAAATTTCACTTATTTCAGGGAAAAAAGGCAGAAATTTTCCTTATTTTGGGGCAAAAAGGCAGAAATTACTAATATTTTGTGGAAAAAATGCAGAAATATCTTTTATTTTGAGGTAAAGAGGCTGAAATTCCCCTTACTTGGGGGCAAGAAGAAAGAAATTTCCATTATTTTGGGGCAAAATTGCAGAAATTTCACTTACTTCAGGGTAATAAGTCAGAAATTTTTTTATTTTGGGGCATAAAAGACAGAAATTCACTTTGTTTTTGGGGAAAAAGACAGAAATTCCACTTATTTAGAGGCAAAAAGCAGAAATTCCCTTTATTTTGGAGCAAAAATGAAGAAATTTCCCTTTTTTATGGCAAAAAGGTATGCATTCTTCTTATTTTCGGGCAAAAAGGCAGAAATTCCCCGTATTTTGGAGCAAAATTGCAGAAATTCCCCTAATTGTGGGGCAAAAACGCAAAAATTCTATATATGTTGGGGCAAAAAGACAGAAATTCTCCTTATTTTGGGGCAAAACTCAGAAATTAAACTTACTTTGGGGCAAAATTCCAGAAATTTCCCTTATTTTGGGGCAAAATTGCAGAAATTTCACTTATTTCTGGGCAAAATTGAAGAAATTTCACTTATTCCAGGGGAAAAAAGCAGAAATTTTCTTATTTTGGGGCAAAAAGGCAGAAATTCCTAATACTTTGTGGCAAAAATGCAGAAATTCCCCTTATTTTAAGGTAAAAAGGCTGAAATTCCTATTATTTGGGGGCAAAAAGGCAGAAATTTCCCTTATTTTCGGGCAAAATTGCAGAAATTCCCCTAATTATGGGGCAAAAAGGCAGAAATTCTCTATATGTTGGGGCAAAAAGACAGAAAATCTCCTTATTTTGGGCCAAAACTCAGAAATTCCACTTATTTTGGGGCAAAATTCCAGAAATTTCCCTTATTTGGGGGCAAAAGTGCAGAAATTTCCCTTATTTTGGGGCAAAATTGGAGAAATTTCACTTATTTTGGGGCAAAATTGCAGAAATTTCACTTATTTCAGGGAAAAAGGCAGAAATTTTCCTTATTTTATGGCAAAAAAGATAAAAATTTTCTTTGTTTTGGGGGAAAAAGACAGAAATTACACTTATTTAGAGCCAAAAAAGCAAAAATTCCCCTTATTTTGGAGAAAAATGAAGAAATTTCCCTATTTTATGGCAAAAAGGTATGAATTCTTCTTATTTACAGGCAAAAAGGCAGAAATTCCCCGTATTTTGGAGCAAAATTGCAGAAATTCCCATAATTGTGGGGCAAAAAGGCAGAAATTCCCTATATGTTAGGGCAAAAAGACAGAAATTCTCCTTATTTTGGGGCAAAACTCAGAAATTCCACTTATTTTGGGGCAAAATTCCAGAAATTTCCCTTATTTTGGGGCAAAATTGCAGAAATTTCCCTTATTTTGGGGCAAAATTGCAGAAATTTCACTTATTTTGTGGCAAAATTGCAGAGATTTCACTTATTTCAGGGAAAAAAGGCAGAAATTTTCTTTATTTTAGGGCAAAAAGGCAGAAATTAATAATATTTTGTGGCAAAAGTGCAGAAATTCCCATTATTTTGAGGTAAAAAGGCTGAAATTTTCCTTATTTGGGGGCAAAAAGGCAGAAATTTTTCATATTTTGGGGCAAAATTGCAGAAATTTCACTTCCTTCAGGGTAATAAGTCAGAATTTTTCCTTATTTTGGGGCAAAAAATGCAAAAATTCCTTTTGTTTTGGGGGAAAAAGACAGAAATTCCACTTTTTTAGATGCAGAAATGCAGAAATTCCCCTTATTTTGGAGCAAAAATGAAAAAATTTCCCTTTTTTATGGCAAAAAGGTATGCATTCTTCTCATTTTCGGTCAAAAAGGCAGAAATTCCCCATATTTTGGAGCAAAATTGCAGAAATTCCCCTAATTGTGGGGCAAAAACGCAGAAATTCTCTATATGTTGGCGCAAAAAGACAGAAATTCTCCTTATTTTGGGGAAAAACTCAGAAATTCCACTTATTTTTGGCAAAATTCCAGAACTTTCCCTTATTTTGGGGCAAAATTGCAGAAATTTCACTTATTTCAGGGAAAAAAGGCAGAAATCTTTCTAATTTTGGGGGCAAAAAGGCAGATATTCCTAATATTTTGTGGCAAAAATGTAGAAATTCCCCTTATTTTGAGGTAAAAAGGCTGAAATTCCCCTTATTTGGGGGCAAAATGCAGAAATTTCCCTTATTTTGGGGCAAAATGGCAGAATTTTCACTTACTTCAGGGTAATAAGTCAGAAATTTTTTTTATTTTGGGGCCAAAAAGACAGAAATTCCCTTTGTTTTGGGGGAAAAAACATAAATTCCACATATTTAGAGGAAAAAATGCAGAAATTCCCCTTATTTTGGAGCAAAAATGAAG
Source organism: Micromys minutus (assembly GCF_963924665.1). Lineage (NCBI taxonomy): Eukaryota > Metazoa > Chordata > Mammalia > Rodentia > Muridae > Micromys > Micromys minutus. Next base: position 98,571 of record NW_027667904.1, on the reverse strand, counting down.
AAATTTCCCTTTTTTATGGCAAAAAGGTATGCATTCTTCTTATTTTCGGGCAAAAAAGCAGAAATTTCCCGTATTTTGGGGCAAAATTGCAGAAATTTCACTTATTTCAGGGAAAAAAGGCAGAAATCTTTCTAATTTTTGGGGCAAAAAGGCAGATATTCCTAATATATTGCGGCAAAATTGCAGAAATTCCCCTTATTTTGAGGTAAAAAGGCTGAAATTCTCTTTATTTGTGGGCAAAAAGGCAGAAATTTCCTTTATTTTGGGGCAAAATTGCAGAATTTTCACTTACTTCAGTGTAATAAGTCAGAAATTTTCCTTATTTTGGGGCAAAAAAGACAAAAATTTTCTTTGTTTTGGGGGAAAAAGACAGAAATTACAGTTATTTAGAGCCAAAAAAGCAGAAATGCCCCTTATTTTGGAGCAAAAATGAAGAAATTTCCATTTTTTATGGCAAAAAGGTATGCATTCTTCTTATTTTCGTGCAAAAAGGCAGAAATTCCCCGTATTTTGGAGCAAAATTGCAGAAATTCCCCTAATTGTGGGGCAAAAAGGCAGAAATTCCCTATATGTTAGGGCAAAAAGACAGAAATTCTCCTTATTTTGGGGCAAAACTCAGAAATTCCACTTATTTTGGGGCAAAATTCCAGAAATTTCCCTTATTTTGGGGCAAAATTGCAGAAATTTCCCTTATTTTGGGGCAAAATTGCAGAAATTTCACTTATTTTGTGGCAAAATTGCAGAGATTTCACTTATTTCAGGGAAAAAAGGCAGAAATTTTCTTTATTTTAGGGCAAAAAGGCAGAAATTCCTAATATTTTGTGGCAAAAGTGCAGAAATTCCCATTATTTTGAGGTAAAAAGGCTGAAATTTTCCTTATTTGGGGGCAAAAAGGCAGAAATTTTTCATATTTTGGGGCAAAATTGCAGAAATTTCACTTCCTTCAGGGTAATAAGTCAGAATTTTTCCTTATTTTGGGGCAAAAAATGCAAAAATTCCTTTTGTTTTGGGGGAAAAAGACAGAAATTCCACTTTTTTAGATGCAGAAATGCAGAAATTCCCCTTATTTTGGAGCAAAAATGAAAAAATTTCCCTTTTTTATGGCAAAAAGGTATGCATTCTTCTCATTTTCGGTCAAAAAGGCAGAAATTCCCCATATTTTGGAGCAAAATTGCAGAAATTCCCCTAATTGTGGGGCAAAAACGCAGAAATTCTCTATATGTTGGCACAAAAAGACAGAAATTCTCCTTATTTTGGGGAAAAACTCAGAAATTCCACTTATTTTTGGCAAAATTCCAGAACTTTCCCTTATTTTGGGGCAAAATTGCAGAAATTTCACTTATTTCAGGGAAAAAAGGCAGAAATCCTTCTAATTTTGGGGGCAAAAAGGCAGATATTCCTAATATTTTGTGGCAAAAATGTAGAAATTCCCCTTATTTTGAGGTAAAAAGGCTGAAATTCCCCTTATTTGGGGGCAAAATGCAGAAATTTCCCTTATTTTGGGGCAAAATGGCAGAATTTTCACTTACTTCAGGGTAATAAGTCAGAAATTTTTTTTATTTTGGGGCCAAAAAGACAGAAATTCCCTTTGTTTTGGGGGAAAAAACATAAATTCCACATATTTAGAGGAAAAAATGCAGAAATTCCCCTTATTTTGGAGCAAAAATGAAGAAATTTCCCTTTTTTATGGCAAAAAGGTATGCATTCTTCTTATTTTCGGGCAAAAAAGCAGAAATTTCCCGTATTTTGGGGCAAAATTGCAGAAATTTCACTTATTTTAGGGAAAAAAGGCAAAAATTTTCCTTATTTTGGGGCAAAAAGGCAGATATTCCTAATATTTTGTTGCAAAAATGCAGAAATTCCCCTTATTTTGAGGTAAAAAGGCTGAAATTCCCCTTATTTGGGGGCAAAAAGGCAGAAATTTCCCTTATTTTGGGGCAAAATTGCAGAAATTTCACTTATTTTTGGGCAAAATTGATGAAATTTCACTTATTTTGGGGCAAAATTGCAGAAATTTCACTTATTTCAGGGAAAAAAGGCAGAAATTTTTCTAATTTTTGGGGCAAAAAGGCAGAGATTCCTAATATTTTGTGGCAAAAATTCCCCTTATTTTGAGGTAAAAAGGCTGAAATTCCCCTTATTTGGGGGCAGAAAGGCAGAAATTTCCCTTATTTTGGGGCAAAATTGCAGAAATTACACTTACTTCAGGGCAATAAGTCAGAAATTTTCTTTTATTTTGGGGCCATAAAGACAGAAATTCCCTTTGTTTTGAAAGAAAAAGACAGAAATTCCACTTATTTAGAGGCAAGAAAGCAGAAATTTCCCTTATTTTGGGGCAAAAGTGCAGAAATTACACTTATTTTCGGGCAAAATTGCAGAAATTTCTCTTATTTCAGGGGAAAAAAGCAGAAATTTTCTTATTTTGGAACAAAAAGGCAGAAATTCCTAATATTTTGTGGCAAAAATGCAGAAATTCCCCTTATTTTGAGGTAAAAAGGCTAAAATTCCCCTTATTTGTGGGCAAAAAGGCAGTAATTTCCCTTATTTTGGGGCAAAATTGCAGAAATTTCACTTATTTTAGGGAAAAAAGGCAAAAATTTTCCTTATTTTGGGGCAAAAAGGCATAAATTCCTAATATTTTGTTGCAAAAATGCAGAAATTCCCCTTATTTTGAGGTAAAAAGGCTGAAATTCCCCTTATTTGGGGGCAAAAAGGCAGAAATTTCCCTTATTTTTGGGCAAAATTGCAGAAATTTCACTTACTTCAGGGTAATAAGTCAGAAATTTTTTTTATTTTAGGGCAAAAAAGACAGAAATTCCCATTGTTTTGGGGGAAAAAGAGAGAAATTCCACTTATTTAGAGACAAAAAAGCAGAAATTCCCTTTATATTGGAGCAAAAATGAAGAAATTTTCTTTTTTTATGGCAAAAAGGTATGCATTCTTCTTATTATTGGGCAAAAAGGCAGAAATTCTCTGTATTGTGGAGGAAAATTGCAGAAATTCCCCTAATTGTGGGGCAAAAAGTCAAATATTCCCTATATGTTAGGGTAAAAACACAGAAATTCTTTTTATTTTGGGGCAAAACTCAGAAATTCCACTTACTTTGGGGGAAAATTCCAGAAATTTCCCTTATTTGGGGGCAAAATTACAGAAATTTCACTTATTTGGGGGCAGAATTGCAGAAATTTCACTTATTTCAGGAAAAAAAAGGAGAAATTTTCTTATTTTGGGGCAAAAAGGCAAAAATAGCTAATATTTTGTGGCAAAAATGCAGAAACTCCCCTTATTTTGAGGTAAAAAGGGTGAAATTCCCCTTATTTGGGAAGAAAAAGGCAGAAATTTCCCTTATTTTCGGGCAAAATTGCAGAAATTCCCCTAATTGTGGGGCAAAAAGGCAGAAATTCTCTATATGTTGGGGCAAAAACACAAAAAGTCTCCGGATTTTAGGGCAAAAATCAGAAATTCCACATATTTTGGGGCAAAATTCCAGAAATTTCCCGTATTTTGGGGCAAAATTGCAGCAATTTCACTTATTTTTGGGAAAAATTGATGAAATTTCACTTATTTTGGGGCAAAATTGCAGAAATTTCACTTATTTCAGGGAAAAAAGGCAGAAATTTTTCTAATTTTTGGGGCAAAAAGGCAGAAATTCCTAATATTTTGTGGCAAAAATGAAGAAATTCCCCTTATTTTGAGGTAAAATAGCTGAAATTCCCCTTATTTTGGGGCAGAAAGGCAGAAATTTCCCTTATTTTGGGGCAAAATTGCAGAAATTACACTTATTTCAGGGCAATAAGTCAGAAATTTTCTTTTATTTTGGGGCCAAAAAGACAGAAATTCCCTTTGTTTTGGGAGAAAAAAACAGAAATTCCACTTATTTAGAGAGAAGAAAGCAGAAATTCCCCTTATTTTGGAGCAAAAATGAAGAAATTTCCTTTTTTATGGCAAAAAGGTATGCATTCTTCTTATTTTCGGGCAAAAAGGCAGAAATTCCCGTATTTTGGTGCAAAATTGCAGAAATTTCCCTAATTGTGGGGCAAAAAGGCAGAAATTCCCTATATGTTACGTCAAAAAGACAGAAAATCTCCATATTTTGGGGCAAAACTCAGAAATTCCACTTATTTTGGGGCAAAATTCCAGAAATTTCCCTTATTTTGGGGCAAAATTGCAGAAATTTCACTTATTTTGGGGCAAAATTGCAGATATTTCACTTATTTTAGGGAAAAAGGGCAGAAATTTTCCTTATTTTTGGGCAAAAAGGAAGAAATTCCCCTTATTTTGAGGTAAAAAGGCTGATATTTCCCTTATTTGGGGGCAAAAATGCAGAAATTTCCCTTATTTTGGGGAAAAATGGAAAAAATTTCACTTATTTCAGGGTAATAAGTCAGAAATATTTTTTATTTTGGGGCAAAAAAGACAGAAATTTCTTTTGTTTTGGGGGAAAAAGACAGAAATTCCACTTATTTAGAGGCAAAAAATCAGAAATTCCGCTTATTTTGGAGCAAAAATGAGGAAATTTCCCTTTTTAATGGCAAAAAGGTATGCATTCTTCTTATTATCGGGCAAAAAGGCAGAAATTCCCCGTATTTTGGAGCAAAATTTCAGAAATTCCCCTAATTGTGGGGCAAAAAGGCAGAAATTTTCTATATGTTGGGGCAAAAAGACAGAAATTCTCCTTATTATGGGGCAAAACTAAGAAATTCCACTTATTTTGAGGCAAAATACCAGAAATTTCTCTTAATTTGGGGCAAAATTGCAGAAATTTCACCTATTTTGGGGCAAAATTGCAGAAATTTCACTTATTACAGGGAAAAAAGGCAGAAATTTTCCTTATTTTAAGGCAAAGAGGCAGAAATTCCTAATATTTTGTCGCAAAAATGCAGAAATTCCCTTTATTTTGAGGTAAAAAGGCTGAAATTCCCCTTATTTGGGGGCAAAAAGGCAGAAATTTCTCTTCTTTTGGGGCAAAATTGCAGAAATTTCACTTATTTTGGGGCAAAATTGCAGTATTTTGACTTATTTCAGGGAAAAAAGCAGAAATTTTCTTATTTTGTAGCAAAAAGGCAGTAATTCCTAATATTTTGTGGCAAAAATGCAGAAATTCCCCATATTTTTAGGTAAAAAGGCTGAAATTCCCCTTTTTTGGGGGCAAAAAGGAAAAAATTTCCTTTATTTTGGGGCAAAATTGCAGAAATTCCCCTAATTGTCTGGCAAAAAGGCAGAAATTCTCTATATGTTGGGGCAAAAATACAGAAATTCTCTTTATTTTTGGGCAAAACTCAGAAATTCCACTTATTTTGGGGCAAAATTCCAGAAATTTCCTTTATTTTGGAACAAAATTGCAGAAATTTCCCTTATTTTGGGGCAAAATTAGAGAAATTTCACTTATTTTGGGGCAAAATTGCAGAAATTTTATTTATTTCAGGGAAAAAAGGCAGAAATTTTCATTATTTTGGGGCAAAAAAGAAAGGAATTCTTTTTGTTTTGGGGTAAAAAGACAGAAATTTAACTTATTTAGAGGCAAAAAAGCAGAAATTCCCCTTATTTTGGAGCAAAAATGAAGAAATTTCCCTTTTTTATGGCAAAAAGGTATGTATTCTTCTTATTTTCGGGCAAAAAGGCAGAAATTGACCGTATTTTGGAGCAAAATTGCAGAAATTCCCCTAATTGTGGGGCAAAAAGGCAAAAATTCCCTATATGTTGGGGCAAAAAGACAGAAATTCTCATTATTTTGTGGCAAAACTCAGAAATTCCACTTATTTTGGGGCAAAGTTTCAGAAATTTCCCTTACTTTGGGGCAAAATAGCAAAAATTTCACTTATTTTGGGGCAAAATTGCAGAAATTTCACTTATTTCAGGGAAAAAAGCAGAAATTTTCTTATTTTGGGGCAAAAAGGCAGAAATTCCTAATATTTTGTGGCAAAAATGAAGAAATATCTCTTATTTTGAGGTAAAAAGGCTGAAATTCCTCTTATTTGGGAGCAAAAAGGCAGGAAATTCCCTTATTTTGGGGCAAAGTTGCAGAAATTTCACTTATTTCAGGGTAATAAGTAAAAAATTTTTCTTATTGTGGGGCAAAAAAGACAGGAATTCCCTTTGTTTTGAGGTAAAAAACAGAAATTCCACTTTTTTAGAGGCAAAAAAGCAGAAATTCCCCTTATTTTGGAGCAAAAATGAAGAAATTTTTCTTTTTTATGGCAAAAAGGTATGCATTCTTCTTATTTTCCGGTAAAAGGGCAGAAATTCCCCGTATTTTGGAGCAAAATTGCAGAAATTCCCCTAGTTGTGGGGCAAAAAGGCAGAAATTCTCTATATGTTGGGGAAAAAAGACAGAAATTCTCTTTATTTTAGGGCAAAACTCCAAAATTCCACTTATTTTGGGGCAAATTTACAGAAATTTCCCTTCTTTTGGGGCAAAATTGCAGAAATTTCACTTATTTTGGGGCAAAATTGCAGAAATTCCCTTATTTCAGGGAAAAAAGGGAGAAATTTTTCTTATTTTGGGCCAAAAAGCAGAAATTCCTAATATTTTGTGGCAAAAATGCAGAAATTCCCCTTATTTTGAGGTAAAAAGGCTGGAATTCTTTTTATTTGGAGGCAAAAAGGCAGAAATTTCCCATATTTTGGGGCAAAATTGCAGAAATTTCACTTACTTCAGGGTAATAAGTCAGAATTTTTTCTTATCTTTGGGCAAAAAAGACAGAAATTCCCTTTGTTTTGGGGGAAAAAGACAGAAATTCCACTTATTTTGAGGCAAAAAAGGAGAAATTCCCCTTATTTTGGAGCAAAAATCAAGAAATTTCTCTTTTTTATGGCAAAAAGGTATGCATTCTTCTTATTTTCGGGCAAAAAGGCAGAAATTCTTCGTATTTTGGAGCAAAATTGCAGAAATTTCTCTAATTGTGGGGCAAAAAGGCAGAAATTCCCTATATGTTAGGGCAAAAAAGACAGAAATTCTTCTTATTTTGAGGCAAAACTCAGAAATTCCACTTATTTTGAGGCAAAATTCCAGAAATTTCCTTTATTTTGGGGAAAAATTGCAGAAATTTCACGTATTTTGGGGCAAAATTGCAGAAATTTCACTTATTTCAGTGAGAAAAGGCAGAAATTTTTTTTATTTTGAAGCAAAAAAGCAGAAATTCCTAATATTTTGTGACAAATATGCAGAAATTTCTTTTATTTTGAGGTAAAAATGCTGAAATTCCCCTTATTTGGGGGCAAAAAGCAGAAATTTCCTTTATTTTGTGGCAAAATTGCAGAAATTTCACTTATTTCAGGGTAATAAGTCAGAATTTTTTATTATTTTGGGGCAAAAAAGGCAGTAATTCCCTTTGTTTTGGGGGAAAAAGACAGAAATTCCACATATTTAGAGGCAAAAAAGCAGAAATTCCCAATATTTTGGAGCAAAAATGAAGCAATTTCCCTTTTTTATGGCAAAAAGATATACATTCTTCTTAATTTCAGGCAAAAAGGCAGATATTCCCCCTATTTTGGAGCAAAATTGCAGAAATTCCCCTAATTGTGGGGCAAAAAGGCAGAAATTCTCTATATGTTGGGGAAAAAGGCAGAAATTCTCTTTATTTTGGGGCAAAACTCAGAAATTCCACTTATTTTTGGGCAAAATTCCAGAAATTTCCTTTATTTTGGGGCAAAATTGCAGAAATTTCCCTTATTTTGGGGCAAAATTTTAGAAATTTCACTTATTTTGTGGCAAAATTGCAGAAATTTCACTTATTTCAGAAAAAAAGGAAGAATTTTTTTTTATTTTCGGGCAAAAAAGACAGGAATTTTCTATGTTTTGGGGAAAAAAGACAGAAATTCCACTTATTTAGAGGCAAAAAAGCAGAAATTCCCCTTATTTTGGATCAAAAATGAAGAAATTTCCCTTTTTTATGGCAAAAAGGTATGTATTCTTCTTATTTTCGGGCAAAAAGGCAGAAATTCCCCGTATTTTGGAGCAAAATTGCAGAAATTCCCCTAGTTGTGGGGCAAAAAGGCAGAAATTCTCTATATGTTGGGGAAAAAAAGACAGAAATTCTCTTTGTTTTAGGGCAAAACTCCAAAATTCCACTTATTTTGGGGCAAATTTCCAGAAATTTCCCTTCTTTTGGGGCAAAATTGCAGAAATTTCACTTATTTTGGGTCAAAATTGCAGAAATTCCCTTATTTCATGGAAAAAAAGGCAGAAATTTTTCTTATTTTGGGCCAAAGAGCAGAAATTCCTAATATTTTGTGGCAAAAATGCAGAAATTCCCCTGATTTTGAGGTAAAAAGGCTGGAATTCTTTTTATTTGGAGGCAAAAAGGCAGAAATTTCCCATATTTTGGGGCAAAATTGCAGAAATTTCACTTACTTCAGGGTAATAAGTCAGAATTTTTTCTTATCTTGGGGCAAAAAAGACAGAAATTCCCTTTGTTTTGGGGGAAAAAGACAGAAATTCCACTTATTTAGAGGCAAAAAAGGAGAAATTCCCCTTATTTTGGAGCAAAAATCAAGAAATTTATCTTTTTTATGGCAAAACGGTATGCATTCTTCTTATTTTCGCGCAAAAAGGCAGAAATTCTTCGTATTTTGGAGCAAAATTGCAGAAATTCCCCTAAATATGGGGCAAAAAGGCAGAAATTCCCTATATGTTAGGGCAAAAAAACAGAAATTCTCTTTATTTTGGGGCAAAACTCAGAAATTCCACTTATTTTGGCGCAAAATTCCAGAAATATCCCTTATTTAGGGGCAAAATGCAGAAATTTCCCTTATTTTGGGGCAAAATTGCAGAAATTTCACTTATTTCAGGGAAAAAAGACAAAAATTTTCCTTATTTTGAAGCAAAAATGCAGAAATTCCTATTACTTTGTGACAAAAATGCAGAAATTACTTTTATTTTGAGGTAAAAAGTCTGAAATTCCCCTTATTTGGGGGCAAAAAGGCAGAAATTTCCCATATTTTGGGGAAAAATTGCAGAAATTTCACTTACTTCAGAGTAATAAGTCAGAATTTTTTCTTATTTTGGGGCAAAAAAGACAGAAATTCCCTTTGTTTTGGGGGAAAAATACAGAAATTCCACTTATTTAGAGGCAAAAAAGCAGAAATTCCCCTTATTTTGGAGCAAAAATGAAGCAATTTCCATTTTTTATGGCAGAAAGATATACATTCTTCTTAATTTCGGGCAAAAAGGCAGAAATTCCCCCTATTTTGGAGCAAAATTGCAGAAATTCCCCTAATTGTGGCGCAAAAATGCAGAAATTCTCTATATGTTGGGGCAAAAGGACAGAAATTCTCCTTATTTTGGGGCAAAACTCAGAAATTCCACTGATTTGGGGCAAAATTCCAGAAATTTCCCTTATTTTGGGGCAAAATTGCAGAAATTTCCCTTATTCTGGGGCAAAATTGGAGAAATTTCACTTATTTTGGGGCAAAATTGCAGAAATTTCACTTATTTCAGGGAAAAAAGGCAGATATTTTCCTTATTTTGGGGCAAAAAAGACAAGAATTTTCTATGTTTTGGGGGAAAAAGACAGAAATTCCACTTATTTAGAGGCAAAAAAGCAGAAATTCCCCTTATTTTGGAGCAAAAATTAAGAAATTTCCTATTTTTATGGCAAAAAGGTATGCAGTTTTCTTATTTTCGGGCAAAAAGACAGAAATTCCCCGTAATTTGGAGCAAAATTGCAGAAATTCCCCTAGTTGTGGGGCAAAAAGGCAGTAATTCTCTATATGTTGGGGCAAAAAGACAGAAATACTCCTTATTTTAGGGCAAAACTCAGAAATTCCACTTATTTTGGGGCAAATTTCCAGAAATTTCCCTTCTTTTGGGGCAAAATTGCAGAAATTTCACTTATTTTGGGGCAAAATTGCAGAAATTTCACTTATTTTGGGGCAAAATTGCAGAAATTTCACTTATTTCAGGGAAAAAAGGCAGAAATTTTTCTTATTTTTGGGGCAAAAATGCAGAAATTCCTAATATTTTGTGGCAAAAATGCAGAAATTCCCCTTATTTTGAGGTAAAATGGCAGAAATTCCCCTTATTTGGGGAAAAAAGGCAGAAATTTTTCTTATTTTGGGCCAAAAAAGCAGAAATTCCTAATATTTTGTGGCAAAAATGCAGAAATTCCCCATATTTTGAGGTAAAAATGCTGAAATTCTTTTTATTTGGAGGCAAAAAGGCAGAAATTTCCCATATTTGGGGCAAAATTGCAGAAATTTCACTTACTTCAGGGTAATAAGTCAGAATTTTTTCTTATCTTGGGGCAAAAAAGACAGAAATTCCCTTTGTTTTGGGGGAAAAAGACAGAAATTCCACTTATTTAGAGGCAAAAAAGGAGAAATTCCCCTTATTTTGGAGCAAAAATCAAGAAATTTCTATTTTTTATGGCAAAAAGGTATGCATTCTTCTTATTTTCGGGCAAAAATTCAGAAATTCTTCGTATTTTGGAGCAAAATTGCGGAAATTCCCCTAAATATGGGGCAAAAAGGCAGAATTTCCCTATATGTTAGGGCAAAAAGACAGAAATTCTCTTTATTTTGGGGTAAAACTCAGAAATTCCACTTATTTTGGGGCAAAATTCCAGAAATATCCCTTATTTAGGGGCAAAATGCAAAAATTTCCCTTATTTTGGGGCAAAATTGCAGAAATTTCACTTATTTCAGGGAAAAAAGACAGAAATTTTCCTTATTTTGAAGCAAAAATGCAGAAATTCCTATTAGTTTATGACAAAAATGCAGAAATTACTTTTATTTTGAGGTAAAAAGTATGAAATTCCCCTTATTTGGGGGCAAAAAGGCAGAAATTTCCCATATTTTGGGGAAAAATTGCAGAAATTCCACTTACTTCAGAGTAATAAGTCAGAATTTTTTCTTATTTTGGGGCAAAAAATAATGAAATTCCCTGTGTTTTGGGGGAAAAAGACAGAAATTCCACTTATTTAGAGGCAAAAAAGCAGAAATTCCGCTTATTTTGGAGCAAAAATGAAGCAATTTCTATTTTTTATGGCAGAAAGATATACATTCTTCTTAATTTCGGGCAAAAATGCCGAAATTCCCCCTATTTTGGAGCAAAATTGCAGAAATTCCCCTAATTAGGCGCAAAAAGGCAGAAATTCTCTATATGTTGGGGCAAAAGGACAGAAATTCTCCTTATTTTGGGGCAAAACTCAGAAATTCCACTTATTTTGGGGCAAAATTCCAGAAATTTCCCTTATTTTGGGGCAAAATTGCAGAAATTTCCCTTACTCTGGGGCAAAATTGGAGAAATTTCACTTATTTTGGGGCAAAATTGCAGAAATTTCACTTATTTCAGGGAAGAAAGGCAGAAATTTTCCTTATTTGGGGCAAAAAAGGCAAGAATTTTCTGTTTTGGGGGAAAAAGACAGAAACTCCACTTATTTAGAGGCAAAAAAGCAGAAATTCCCCTTATTTTGGAGCAAAAATGAAGAAATTTCCCATTTTTATGGCAAAAAGCTATGCATACTTCTTATTTTCAGGCAAAAAGGCAGAAATTCCCCGTATTTTGAAGCAAAATTGCAGAAACTCTCCTAAATATGGGGCAAAAAGGCAGAAATTCCCTATATGTTAAAGCAAAAAGACAGAAATTCTCTTTATTTTGGGGCAAAACTCAGAAATTCCACTTATTTTGGGGCAAAATTCCAGAAATTTCCCTTATTTTGGGGCAACATTTCAGAAATTTCACTTATTTCATGGAAAAAAAAAGAAGTTTTCTTATTTTGAAGCAAAAAGGCAGAAATTCCTAATATTTTGTGGCAAAAATGCAGAAATTCCCTTTATTTTTAGGTAAAAAGGCTGAAATTCCCCTTATTTGGGGGAAAAAAGGCAGAAATTTCCCTTATTTTGGGGCAAAATTGCAGAAATTTCACTTATTTCAGGGTAATAAGTCAGAATTTTTCCTTATTTGGGAGAAAAAAGACAGGAATTCTTTTTGTTTTAGGAGAAAAAGACAGAAATTCCCATTATTTAGAGGCAAAAAAGCAGAAATTCCTTTTATTTTGGAGCAAAAATGAAGAAATTTCCCTATTTTATGGCAAAAAGGTATGCATTCTTCTTATTTTCCGGTAAAAGGGCAGAAATTCCCCGTATTTTGGAGCAAAATTGCAGAAATTCCCCTAGTTGTGGGGCAAAAAGGCAGAAATTCTCTATATGTTGGGGAAAGAAGACAGAAATTCTCTTTATTTTAGGGCAAAACTCCAAAATTCCACTTATTTTGGGGCAAATTTACAGAAATTTCCCTTCTTTTGGGGCAAAATTGCAGAAATTTCACTTATTTTGGGGCAAAATTGCAGAAATTCCCTTATTTCAGGGAAAAAAGGGAGAAATTTTTCTTATTTTGGGCCAAAGAGCAGAAATTCCTAATATTTTGTGGCAAAAATGCAGAAATTCCCCTTATTTTGAGGTAAAAAGGCTGGAATTCTTTTTATTTGGAGGCAAAAAGGCAGAAATTTCCCATATTTTGGGGCAAAATTGCAGAAATTTCACTTACTTCAGGGTAATAAGTCAGAATTTTTTCTTATCTTTGGGCAAAAAAGACAGAAATTCCCTTTGTTTTGGGGGAAAAAGACAGAAATTCCACTTATTTAGAGGCAAAAAAGGAGAAATTCCCCTTATTTTGGAGCAAAAATCAAGAAATTTCTCTTTTTTATGGCAAAAAGGTATGCATTCTTCTTATTTTCGGGCAAAAAGGCAGAAATTCTTCGTATTTTGGAGCAAAATTGCAGAAATTTCCCTAATTGTGGGGCAAAAAGGCAGAAATTCCCTGTATGTTAGGGCAAAAAAGACAGAAATTCTTCTTATTTTGAGGCAAAACTCAGAAATTCCACTTATTTTGAGGCAAAATTCCAGAAATTTCCTTTATTTTGGGGAAAAATTGCAGAAATTTCACGTATTTTGGGGCAAAATTGCAGAAATTTCACTTATTTCAGTGAAAAAAGGCAGAAATTTTTTTTATTTTGAAGCAAAAAAGCAGAAATTCCTAATATTTTGTGACAAATATGCAGAAATTTCTTTTATTTTGAGGTAAAAATGCTGAAATTCCCCTTATTTGGGGGCAAAAAGCAGAAATTTCCTTTATTTTGTGGCAAAATTGCAGAAATTTCACTTATTTCAGGGTAATAAGTCAGAATTTTTTATTATTTTGGGGCAAAAAAGGCAGTAATTCCCTTTGTTTTGGGGGAGAAAGACAGAAATTCCACATATTTAGAGGCAAAAAAGCAGAAATTCCCCTTATTTTGGAGCAAAAATGAAGCAATTTCCCTTTTTTATGGCAAAAAGATATACATTCTTCTTAATTTCAGGCAAAAAGGCAGATATTCCCCCTATTTTGGAGCAAAATTGCAGAAATTCCCCTAATTGTGGGGCAAAAAGGCAGAAATTCTCTATATGTTGGGGAAAAAGGCAGAAATTCTCTTTATTTTTGGGCAAAACTCAGAAATTCCACTTATTTTTGGGCAAAATTCCAGAAATTTCCTTTATTTTGGGGCAAAATTGCAGAAATTTCCCTTATTTTGGGGCAAAATTTTAGAAATTTCACTTATTTTGTGGCAAAATTGCAGAAATTTCACTTATTTCAGAAAAAAAAGGAAGAATTTTTTTTTATTTTCGGGCAAAAAAGACAGGAATTTTCTATGTTTTGGGGAAAAAAGACAGAAATTCCACTTATTTAGAGGCAAAAAAGCAGAAATTCCCCTTATTTTGGATCAAAAATGAAGAAATTTCCCTTTCTTATGGCAAAAAGGTATGTATTCTTCTTATTTTCGGGCAAAAAGGCAGAAATTCCCCGTATTTTGGAGCAAAATTGCAGAAATTCCCCTAGTTGTGGGGCAAAAAGGCAGAAATTCTCTATATGTTGGGGAAAAAAAGACAGAAATTCTCTTTATTTTAGGGCAAAACTCCAAAATTCCACTTATTTTGGGGCAAATTTCCAGATATTTCCCTTCTTTTGGGGCAAAATTGCAGAAATTTCACTTATTTTGGGTCAAAATTGCAGAAATTCCCTTATTTCATGGAAAAAAGGCAGAAATTTTTCTTATTTTGGGCCAAAGAGCAGAAATTCCTAATATTTTGTGGCAAAAATGCAGAAATTCCCCTTATTTTGAGGTAAAAAGGCTGGAATTCTTTTTATTTGGAGGCAAAAAGGCAGAAATTTCCCATATTTTGGGGCAAAATTGCAGAAATTTCACTTACTTCAGGGTAATAAGTCAGAATTTTTTCTTATCTTGGGGCAAAAAAGACAGAAATTCCCTTTGTTTTAGGGAAAAAGACAGAAATTCCACTTATTTAGAGGCAAAAAAGGAGAAATTCCCCTTATTTTGGAGCAAAAATCAAGAAATTTATCTTTTTTATGGCAAAACGGTATGCATTCTTCTTATTTTCGCGCAAAAAGGCAGAAATTCTTCGTATTTTGGAGCAAAATTGCAGAAATTCCCCTAAATATGGGGCAAAAAGGCAGAAATTCCCTATATGTTAGGGCAAAAAAACAGAAATTCTCTTTATTTTGGGGCAAAACTCAGAAATTCCACTTATTTTGGCGCAAAATTCCAGAAATATCCCTTATTTAGGGGCAAAATGCAGAAATTTCCCTTATTTTGGGGCAAAATTGCAGAAATTTCACTTATTTCAGGGAAAAAAGACAAAAATTTTCCTTATTTTGAAGCAAAAATGCAGAAATTCCTATTACTTTGTGACAAAAATGCAGAAATTACTTTTATTTTGAGGTAAAAAGTCTGAAATTCCCCTTATTTGGGGGCAAAAAGGCAGAAATTTCCCATATTTTGGGGAAAAATTGCAGAAATTTCACTTACTTCAGAGTAATAAGTCAGAATTTTTTCTTATTTTGGGGCAAAAAAGACAGAAATTCCCTTTGTTTTGGGGGAAAAATACAGAAATTCCACTTATTTAGAGGCAAAAAAGCAGAAATTCCCCTTATTTTGGAGCAAAAATGAAGCAATTTCCATTTTTTATGGCAGAAAGATATACATTCTTCTTAATTTCGGGCAAAAAGGCAGAAATTCCCCCTATTTTGGAGCAAAATTGCAGAAATTCCCCTAATTGTGGCGCAAAAATGCAGAAATTCTCTATATGTTGGGGCAAAAGGACAGAAATTCTCCTTATTTTGGGGCAAAACTCAGAAATTCCACTGATTTGGGGCAAAATTCCAGAAATTTCCCTTATTTTGGGGCAAAATTGCAGAAATTTCCCTTATTCTGGGGCAAAATTGGAGAAATTTCACTTATTTTGGGGCAAAATTGCAGAAATTTCACTTATTTCAGGGAAAAAAGGCAGATATTTTCCTTATTTTGGGGCAAAAAAGACAAGAATTTTCTATGTTTTGGGGGAAAAAGACAGAAATTCCACTTATTTAGAGGCAAAAAAGCAGAAATTCCCCTTATTTTGGAGCAAAAATTAAGAAATTTCCTATTTTTATGGCAAAAAGGTATGCAGTTTTCTTATTTTCGGGCAAAAAGACAGAAATTCCCCGTAATTTGGAGCAAAATTGCAGAAATTCCCCTAGTTGTGGGGCAAAAAGGCAGTAATTCTCTATATGTTGGGGCAAAAAGACAGAAATACTCCTTATTTTAGGGCAAAACTCAGAAATTCCACTTATTTTGGGGCAAATTTCCAGAAATTTCCCTTCTTTTGGGGCAAAATTGCAGAAATTTCACTTATTTTGGGGCAAAATTGCAGAAATTTCACTTATTTTGGGGCAAAATTGCAGAAATTTCACTTATTTCAGGGAAAAAAGGCAGAAATTTTTCTTATTTTTGGGGCAAAAATGCAGAAATTCCTAATATTTTGTGGCAAAAATGCAGAAATTCCCCTTATTTTGAGGTAAAATGGCAGAAATTCCCCTTATTTGGGGAAAAAAGGCAGAAATTTTTCTTATTTTGGGCCAAAAAAGCAGAAATTCCTAATATTTTGTGGCAAAAATGCAGAAATTCCCCATATTTTGAGGTAAAAAGGCTGAAATTCTTTTTATTTGGAGGCAAAAAGGCAGAAATTTCCCATATTTGGGGCAAAATTGCAGAAATTTCACTTACTTCAGGGTAATAAGTCAGAATTTTTTCTTATCTTGGGGCAAAAAAGACAGAAATTCCCTTTGTTTTGAGGGAAAAAGACAGAAATTCCACTTATTTAGAGGCAAAAAAGGAGAAATTCCCCTTATTTTGGAGCAAAAATCAAGAAATTTCTCTTTTTTATGGCAAAAAGGTATGCATTCTTCTTATTTTCGGGCAAAAATGCAGAAATTCTTCGTATTTTGGAGCAAAATTGCGGAAATTCCCCTAAATATGGGGCAAAAAGGCAGAATTTCCCTATATGTTAGGGCAAAAAGACAGAAATTCTCTTTATTTTGGGGTAAAACTCAGAAATTCCACTTATTTTGGGGCAAAATTCCAGAAATATCCCTTATTTAGGGGCAAAATGCAAAAATTTCCCTTATTTTGGGGCAAAATTGCAGAAATTTCACTTATTTCAGGGAAAAAAGACAGAAATTTTCCTTATTTTGAAGCAAAAATGCAGAAATTCCTATTAGTTTATGACAAAAATGCAGAAATTACTTTTATTTTGAGGTAAAAAGTCTGAAATTCCCCTTATTTGGGGGCAAAAAGGCAGAAATTTCCCATATTTTGGGGAAAAATTGCAGAAATTCCACTTACTTCAGAGTAATAAGTCAGAATTTTTTCTTATTTTGGGGCAAAAAATAATGAAATTCCCTGTGTTTTGGGGGAAAAAGACAGAAATTCCCCTTATTTAGAGGCAAAAAAGCAGAAATTCCGCTTATTTTGGAGCAAAAATGAAGCAATTTCTATTTTTTATGGCAGAAAGATATACATTCTTCTTAATTTCGGGCAAAAATGCCGAAATTCCCCCTATTTTGGAGCAAAATTGCAGAAATTCCCCTAATTAGGCGCAAAAAGGCAGAAATTCTCTATATGTTGGGGCAAAAGGACAGAAATTCTCCTTATTTTGGGGCAAAACTCAGAAATTCCACTTATTTTGGGGCAAAATTCCAGAAATTTCCCTTATTTTGGGGCAAAATTGCAGAAATTTCCCTTACTCTGGGGCAAAATTGGAGAAATTTCACTTATTTTGGGGCAAAATTGCAGAAATTTCACTTATTTCAGGGAAGAAAGGCAGAAATTTTCCTTATTTGGGGCAAAAAAGGCAAGAATTTTCTGTTTTGGGGGAAAAAGACAGAAACTCCACTTATTTAGAGGCAAAAAAGCAGAAATTCCCCTTATTTTGGAGCAAAAATGAAGAAATTTCCCATTTTTATGGCAAAAAGCTATGCATACTTCTTATTTTCAGGCAAAAAGGCAGAAATTCCCCGTATTTTGAAGCAAAATTGCAGAAACTCTCCTAAATATGGGGCAAAAAGGCAGAAATTCCCTATATGTTAAAGCAAAAAGACAGAAATTCTCTTTATTTTGGGGCAAAACTCAGAAATTCCACTTATTTTGGGGCAAAATTCCAGAAATTTCCCTTATTTTGGGGCAACATTTCAGAAATTTCACTTATTTCATGGAAAAAAAAAGAAGTTTTCTTATTTTGAAGCAAAAAGGCAGAAATTCCTAATATTTTGTGGCAAAAATGCAGAAATTCCCTTTATTTTTAGGTAAAAAGGCTGAAATTCCCCTTATTTGGGGGAAAAAAGGCAGAAATTTCCCTTATTTTGGGGCAAAATTGCAGAAATTTCACTTATTTCAGGGTAATAAGTCAGAATTTTTCCTTATTTGGGAGAAAAAAGACAGGAATTCTTTTTGTTTTAGGAGAAAAAGACAGAAATTCCCATTATTTAGAGGCAAAAAAGCAGAAATTCCTCTTATTTTGGAGCAAAAATGAAGAAATTTCCCTATTTTATGGCAAAAAGGTATGCATTCTTCTTATTTACAGGCAAAAAGACAGAAATTCCCCGTATTTTGGAGCAAAATTGCAGAAATTCCCCTAATTGTGGGGCAAAAAGGCAGAAATTTTCTATATGTTAGGGCAAAAAGACAGAAATTCTCCTTATTTTGGGGCAAAACTCAGAAATTCCACTTATTTTTGGGCAAAATTACAGAATTTTCCCTTATTTTGGGGAAAAGTTGCAGAAATTTCACTTATTTTGGGAAAAAATTGCAGAAATTTCACTTATTTTGTGGCAAAATTGCAGAAATTTCACTTATTTCAGGGAAAAAAGGCCGAAATTTTCCTTATTTTAGGGCAAAAAGGCAGAAAATCCTAATATTTTGTGGCAAAAGTGCAGAAATTCTTCTTATTTGGGGGCAAAAATGCAGAAATTTTTCATAGTTTGGGTCAAAATTGCAGAAATTTCACTTACTTCAGGGTAATAAGTCAGAATTTTTCCTTATTTTGGGGCAAAAAATACAGAAATTCCTTTGTTTTAGAGGAAAAAGACAGAAATTCCACTTATTTAGAAGCAAAAAAGCAGAAATTCCCCTTATTTTGGAGCAAAAATGAAGAAATTTCCTATTTTTATGGCAAAAAGGTATGCAGTTTTCTTATTTTCGGGCAAAAAGACAGAAATTCCCCGTAATTTGGAGCAAAATTGCAGAAATTCCCCTAGTTGTGGGGCAAAAAGGCAGAAATTCTCTCTATGTTGGGGCAAAGAGACAGAAATACTCCTTATTTTAGGGCAAAACACATTAATTCCACTTATTTTGGGGCAAATTTCCAGAAATTTCCCTTCTTTTGGGGCAAAATTGCAGAAATTTCACTTATTTTGGGGCAAAATTGCAGAAATTTCACTTATTTTGGGGCAAAATTGCAGAAATTTCACTTATTTCAGGGAAAAAAGGCAGAAATTTTTCTTATTTTTGGGGCAAAAATGCAGAAATTCCTAATATTTTGTGGCAAAAATGCAGAAATTCCCCTTATTTTGAGGTAAAATGGCTGAAATTCCCCTTATTTGGGGGCAAAAAGGCAGAAATATCTCTTATTTTGGGGCAAAATTGCAGAATTTTCACTTACTTCAGGGTAATAAGTCAGAGTTTTTTTTTATTTTGGGGCAAAAACACAGAAATTCCCTTTGTTTTGGGGGAAAAAGACAGAAATTCCACTTATTTAGAGGCAAAAAAGCAGAAATTCCCCTTATTTTGGAGCAAAAATGAAGAAATTTCCCATTTTTATGGCAAAAAGCTATGCATACTTCTTATTTTCAGGCAAAAAGGCAGAAATTCCCCGTATTTTAAAGCAAAATTGCAGAAATTCCCCTAAATATGGGGCAAAAAGGCAGAAATTCCCTATATGTTAAAGCAGAAAGACAGAAATTCTCTTTATTTTGGGGCAAAACTCAGAAATTCCACTTATTTTGGGGCAAAATTCCAGAAATTTCCCTTATTTTGGGGCAACATTGCAGAAATTTCACTTATTTCATGGAAAAAAAGAAGAAGTTTTCTTATTTTTAAGCAAAAAGGCAGAAATTCCTAATATTTTGTGGCAAAAATGCAGAAATTCCCCTTATTTTGTGGTAAAAAGGCTGAAATTCCCCTTATTTGGGGGAAAAAAGGCAGAAATTTCCCTTATTTTGGGGCAAAATTGCAGAAATTTCACTTATTTCAGGGTAATAAGTCAGAATTTTTCCTAATATGGGAGCAAAAAAGACAGGAATTCTTTTTGTTTTGGGAGAAAAAGACAGAAATTCCAATTATTTAGAGGCAAAAAAGCAGAAATTCCCCTTATTTTGAAGCAAAAATGAATTAATTTCCCTTGTTTATCGCAAAAAGGTATGCATACTTCTTATTTTCGGGCAAAAAGGCAGAAATTCCCCGTATTTTGGAGCAAAATTGCAGAAATTCCCCTAAATATGGGGCAAAAAGGCAGAAATTTCCTATATGTTAGGGCAAAAAGACAGAAATTCTCTTTATTTTGGGGCAAAACTCAGAAATTCCACTTATTTTGGGGCAAAATTGCAGAAATTTCCCCTTTTTGGCGCAAAATTGCAGAAATTTCACTTATTTCAGGGAAAAAAGGTAGAAATTATCTATATTTTGAAGCAAAAAGCAGAAATTCCTAATATTTTGTGGCAAAAATGCAGAAATTCCCCTTATTTTAAGGTAAAAAGGCTGAATTTCCCCTAATTTGGGGGCAGAAAGGCAGAAATTTCTTATATTTTGGGGCAAAATTGCAGAAATTTCACTTACTTCAGGGTAATAAGTCAGAATTTTTTCTTATTTTGGGTAAAAAAGACAGAAATTTCACTTATTTAGAGGCAAAAAAGCAGAAATTCCACTTATTTTAAAGCAAAAATGATGAAATTTCCCGTTTTTATGACAAAAAGGTATGCATTCTTCTTATTTTCGGGCAAAAAGGCAGAAATTCCCCGTATTTTGGAGCAACATTGCAGAAATTCCCCTAAATGTGGGGCAAATGCAGAAATTCCCTATATCTTTGGGCAAAAAGACAGAAATTCTTTTTATTTTGGGGAAATACTCAAAATTCCACTTATTTGGGCCAAAAATCCAGAAATTTCTCTTATTTTGGGGCAAAATTGCAGAAATTTCACTTATTTCAGGGTAATAAGTCAGAAATTTTTCTTATTTTGGGGCAAAAAAACATGAAAAACCTTTGTTTTGAGGGAAAAAGACAGAAATTCCACTTATTTAGAGGCAAAAAAGCAGAAATTCCCCTTATTTTGCAGCAAAAATGAAGAAATTTCCCTATTTTATGGCAAAAAGGTATGCATTCTTCTTATTTACAGGCAAAAAGGCAGAAATTCCCCGTATTTTGGAGCAAAATTGCAGAAATTCCCCTAATTGTGGGGCAAAAAGGCAGAAATTCCCTATATGTTTGGGCAAAAAGACAGAAATTCTCCTTATTTTGGGGCAAAACTCAGAAATTCCACTTATTTTGGCGCAAAATTCCAGAAATATCCCTTATTTAGGGGCAAAATGCAGAAATTTCCCTTATTTTGGGGCAAAATTGCAGAAATTTCACTTATTTCAGGGAAAAAAGACAGAAATTTTCCTTATTTTGAAGCAAAAATGCAGAAATTCCTATTAGTTTGTGACAAAAATGCAGAAATTACTTTTATTTTGAGGTAAAAAGTCTGAAATTCCCCTTATTTGGGGGCAAAAAGGCAGAAATTTCCCATATTTTGGGGAAAAATTGCAGAAATTTCACTTACTTCAGAGTAATAAGTCAGAATTTTTTCTTATTTTGGGGCAAAAAAGACAGAAATTCCCTTTGTTTTGGGGGAAAAAGACAGAAATTCCACTTATTTAGAGGCAAAAAAGCAGAAATTCCCCTTATTTTGGAGCAAAAATGAAGCAATTTCCATTTTTTATGGCAGAAAGATATACATTCTTCTTAATTTCGGGCAAAAAGGCAGAAATTCCCCCTATTTTGGAGCAAAATTGCAGAAATTCCCCTAATTGTGGCGCAAAAATGCAGAAATTCTCTATATGTTGGGGCAAAAGGACAGAAATTCTCCTTATTTTGGGGCAAAACTCAGAAATTCCACTTATTTTGGGGCAAAATTCCAGAAATTTCCCTTATTTTGGGGCAAAATTGCAGAAATTTCCCTTATTCTGGGGCAAAATTGGAGAAATTTCACATATTTTGGGGCAAAATTGCAGAAATTTCACTTATTTCAGGGAAAAAAGGCAGATATTTTCCTTATTTTGGGGCAAAAAAGACAAGAATTTTCTATGTTTTGGGGGAAAAAGACAGTAATTCCACTTATTTAGAGGCAAAAAAGCAGAAATTCCCCTTATTTTGGAGCAAAAATTAAGAAATTTTCTATTTTTATGGCAAAAAGGTATGCAGTTTTCTTATTTTCGGGCAAAAAGACAGAAATTCCCCGTAATTTGGAGCAAAATTGCAGAAATTCCCCTAGTTGTGGGGCAAAAAGGCAGAAATTCTCTATATGTTGGGGCAAAAAAACAGAAATACTCCTTATTCTAGGGCACAACTCAGAAATTCCACTTATTTTGGGGCAAATTTCCAGAAATTTCCCTTCTTTTGGGGCAAAATTGCAGAAATTTCACTTATTTTGGGGCAAAATTGCAGAAATTTCACTTATTTCAGGGAAAAAAGGCAGAAAATTTTCTTATTTTTGGGGCAAAAATGCAGAAATTCCTAATATTTTGTGGCAAAAATGCAGAAATTCCCCTTATTTTGAGGTAAAATGGCAGAAATTCTCCTTATTTGGGGGCAAAAAGGCAGAAATTTTTCTTATTTTGGGCCAAAAAAGCAGAAATTCCTAATATTTTGTGGCAAAAATGCAGAAATTCCCCTTATTTTTAGGTAAAAAGGCTGAAATTCTTTTTATTTGGAGGCAAAAAGTCAGAAATTTCCCATATTTTGGGCAAAATTGCAGAAATTTCACTTACTTCAGGGTAATAAGTCAGAATTTTTTCTTATCTTGGGGCAAAAAAGACAGAAATTCCCTTTGTTTTGGGGGAAAAAGACAGAAATTCCACTTATTTAGAGGCAAAAAAGGAGAAATTCCCCTTATTTTGGAGCAAAAATCAAGAAATTTCTCTTTTTTATGGCAAAAAGGTATGCATTCTTCTTATTTTCGGGCAAAAATGCAGAAATTCTTCGTATTTTGGAGCAAAATTGCAGAAATTCCCCTAAATATGGGGCAAAAAGGAAGAAATTCCCTATATGTTAGGACAAAAAGACAGAAATTCTCTTTATTTTGGGGCAAAACTCAGAAATTCCACTTATTTTGGGGCAAAATTCCAGAAATATCCCTTATTTAGGGGCAAAATGCAGAAATTTCCCTTATTTTGGGGGAAAATTGCAGAAATTTCACTTATTTCAGGGAAAAAAGACAGAAATTTTCCTTATTTTGAAGCAAAAATGCAGAAATTCCTATTAGTTTATGACAAAAATGCAGAAATTACTTTTATTTTGAGGTAAAAATTCTGAAATTCCCCTTATTTGGGGGCAAAAGGCAGAAATTTCCCATATTTTGGGGAAAAATTGCAGAAATTCCACTTACTTCAGAGTAATAAGTCAGAATTTTTTCTTATTTTGGGGCAAAAAAGACAGAAATTCCCTGTGTTTTGGGGGAAAAAGACAGAAATTCCACTTATTTATAGGCAAAAAAGCAGAAATTCCCCTTATTTTGGAGCAAAAATGAAGCAATTTCCATTTTTCATGGCAGAAAGATATACATTCTTCTTAATTTTGGGCAAAAAGGCAGAAATTCCCCCTATTTTGGAGCAAAATTGCAGAAATTCCCCTAATTTGGCGCAAAAAGGCAGAAATTCTCTATATGTTGGGGCAAAAGGACAGAAATTCTCCTTATTTTGGGGCAAAACTCAGAAATTCCACTTATTTTGGGGCAAAATTCCAGAAATTTCCCTTATTTTGGGGCAAAATTGCAGAAATTTCCCTTATTCTGGGGCAAAATTGGAGAAATTTCACTTATTTTGGGGCAAAATTGCAGAAATTTCACTTATTTCAGGGAAGAAAGGCAGAAATTTTCCTTATTTGGGGCAAAAAAGGCAAGAATTTTCTGTTTTGGGGGAAAAAGACAGAAACTCCACTTATTTAGAGGCAAAAAAGCAGAAATTCCCCTTATTTTGGAGCAAAAATGAAGAAATTTCCCATTTTTATGGAAAAAAGCTATGCATACTTCTTATTTTCAGGCAAAAAGGCAGAAATTCCCCGTATTTTGAAGCAAAATTGCAGAAACTCCCCTAAATATGGGGCAAAAAGGCAGAAATTCCCTATATGTTAAAGCAAAAAGACAGAAATACTCTTTATTTTGGGGCAAAACTCAGAAATTCCACTTATTTTGGGGCAAAATTCCAGAAATTTCCCTTATTTTGGGGCAACATTGCAGAAATTTCACTTATTTCATGGAAAAAAAGAAAAAGTTTTCTTATTTTGAAGCAAAAAGGCAGAAATTCCTAATATTTTGTGGCAAAAATGCAGAAATTCCCTTTATTTTTAGGTAAAAAGGCTGAAATTCCCCTTATTTGGGGGAAAAAAGGCAGAAATTTCCCTTATTTTGGGGCAAAATTGCAGAAATTTCACTTATTTCAGGGTAATAAGTCAGAATTTTTCCTTATTTGGGAGCAAAAAAGACAGGAATTCTTTTTGTTTTGGGAGAAAAAGACAGAAATTCCAATTATTTAGAGGCAAAAAAGCAGAAATTCCTCTTATTTTGGAGCAAAAATGAAGAAATTTTCCTATTTTATGGCAAAAAGGTATGCATTCTTCTTATTTACAGGCAAAAAGGCAGAAATTCCCAGTATTTTGGAGCAAAATTGCAGAAATTCCCCTAATTGTGGGGCAAAAAGGCAGAAATTCCCTATATGTTAGGGCAAAAAGACAGAAATTCTCCTTATTTTGGGGCAAAACTCAGAAATTCCACTTATTTTGGGGCAAAATTACAGAAATTTCCCTTATTTTGATGGCAAAATTGCAGAAATTTCACTTATTTTGGGGCAAAATTGCAGAAATTTCACTTATTTTGTGGCAAAATTGCAGAAATTTCACTTATTTCAGGGAAAAACGGCCGAAATTTTCCTTATTTTAGGGCAAAAAGGCAGAAATTCCTAATATTTTGTGGCAAAAGTGCAGAAATTCTCCTTATTTGGGGGCAAAAATGCAGAAAATTTTCATAGTTTGGGGCAAAATTGCAGAAATTTCACTTACTTCAGGGTAATAAGTCAGAATTTTTCCTTATTTTGGGGCAAAAAATACAGAAATTCCTTTGTTTTAGAGGAAAAAGACAGAAATTCCACTTATTTAGAGGCAAAAAAGTGGAAATTCCCCTTATTTTGGAGCAAAAATGAAGAAATTTCCTATTTTTATGGCAAAAAGGTATGCAGTTTTCTTATTTTCGGGCAAAAAGACAGAAATTCCCCGTAATTTGGAGCAAAATTGCAGAAATTCCCCTAGTTGTGGGGCAAAAAGGCAGAAATTCTCTCTATGTTGTGGCAAAAAGACAGAAATACTCCTTATTTTAGGGCAAAACACAGAAATTCCACTTATTTTGGGGCAAATTTCCAGAAATTTCCCTTCATTTGGGGCAAAATTGCAGAAATTTCACTTATTTTGGGGCAAAATTGCAGAAATTTCACTTATTTTGTGGCAAAATTGTAGAAATTTCACTTATTTCAGGGAAAAAAGGCAGAAATTTTTCTTATTTTTGGGGCAAAAATGCAGAAATTCCTAATATTTTGTGGCAAAAATGCAGAAATTCCCCTTATTTTGAGGTAAAATGGCTGAAATTCCCCTTATTTGGGGGCAAATAGCAGAAATTTCTCTTATTTTGGGGCAAAATTGCAGAATTTTCACTTACTTCAGGGTAATAAGTCAGAGTTTTTTTTTATTTTGGGGAAAAACACAGAAATTCCCTTTGTTTTGGGGGAAAAAGACAGAAATTCCACTTATTTAGAGGCAAAAAAGCAGAAATTCCCCTTATTTTGGAGCAAAAATGAAGAAATTTCCCATTTTTATGGCAAAAAGCTATGCATACTTCTTATTTTCAGGCAAAAAGGCAGAAATTCCCCGTATTTTGAAGCAAAATTGCAGAAATTCCCCTAAATATGGGGCAAAAAGGCAGAAATTCTCTATATGTTAAAGCAGAAAGACAGAAATTCTCTTTATTTTGGGGCAAAACTCAGAAATTCCACTTATTTTGGGGCAAAATTCCAGAAATTTCCCTTATTTTGGGGCAACATTGCAGAAATTTCACTTATTTCATGGAAAAAAAGAAGAAGTTTTCTTATTTTGAAGCAAAAAGGCAGAAATTCCTAATATTTTGTGGCAAAAATGCAGAAATTCCTCTTATTTTGTGGTAAAAAGGCTGAAATTCCCCTTATTTGGGGGAAAAAAGGCAGAAATTTCCCTTATTTTGGGGCAAAATTGCAGAAATTTCACTTATTTCAGGGTAATAAGTCAGAATTTTTCCAAATTTGGGAGCAAAAAAGACAGGAATTCTTTTTGTTTTGGGAGAAAAAGACAGAAATTCCAATTATTTAGAGGCAAAAAAGCAGAAATTCCCCTTATTTTGAAGCAAAAATGAATTAATTTCCCTTGTTTATCGCAAAAAGGTATGCATACTTCTTATTTTCGGGCAAAAAGGCAGAAATTCCCCGTATTTTGGAGCAAAATTGCAGAAATTCCCCTAAATATGGGGAAAAAAGGCAGAAATTCCCTATATGTTAGGGCAAAAAGACAGAAATTCTCTTTATTTTGGGGCAAAACTCAGAAATTCCACTTATTTTGGGGCAAAATTGCAGAAATTTCACTTTTTTGGCGCAAAATTGCAGAAATTTCACTTATTTCAGGGAAAAAAGGTAGAAATTATCTATATTTTGAAGCAAAAAGCAGAAATTCCTAATATTTTGTGGCAAAAATGCAGAAATTCCCCTTATTTTAAGGTAAAAAGGCTGAATTTCCCCTAATTTGGGGGCAGAAAGGCAGAAATTTCTTATATTTTGGGGCAAAATTGCAGAAATTTCACTTACTTCAGGGTAATAAGTCAGAATTTTTTCTTATTTTGGGGCAAAAAAGACAGAAATTTCACTTATTTAGAGGCAAAAAAGCAGAAATTCCACTTATTTTAAAGCAAAAATGATGAAATTTCCCGTTTTTATGACAAAAAGGTATGCATTCTTCTTATTTTCGGGCAAAAAGGCAGAAATTCCCCGTATTTTGGAGCAAAATTGCAGAAATTCCCCTAAATGTGGGGCAAATGCAGAAATTCCCTATATGTTGGGGCAAAAAGACAGAAATTCTTTTTATTTTGGGGCAAAACTCAAAAATTCCACTTATTTGGGGCAAAAATCCAGAAATTTCTCTTATTTTGGGGCAAAATTGCAGAAATTTCACTTATTTCAGGGTAATAAGTCAGAAATTTTTCTTATTTTGGAGCAAAAAAACATGAAAAACCTTTGTTTTGAGGGAAAAAGACAGAAATTCCACTTATTTAGAGGCAAAAAAGCAGAAATTCCCCTTATTTTGCAGCAAAAATGAAGAAATTTCCCTATTTTATGGCAAAAAGGTATGCATTCTTCTTATTTACAGGCAAAAAGGCAGAAATTCCCCGTATTTTGGAGCAAAATTGCAGAAATTCCCCTAATTGTGGGGCAAAAAGGCAGAAATTTCCTATATGTTTGGGCAAAAAGAAAGAAATTCTCCTTATTTTGGGGCAAAACTCAGAAATTCCACTTATTTTGGGGCAAAATTCCAGAAATTTCCCTTATTTTGGGGCAAAATTGCAGAAATTTCCCTTATTTTGGGGCAAAATTGCAGAAATTTCACTTATTTTGTGGCAAAATTGCAGAAATTTCACTTATTTCAGGGAAAAAAGGCAGAAATTTTCTTTATTTTAGGGCAAAAAGGCAGAAATTCCTAATATTTTGGGGCAAAAGTGCAGAAATTCCCATTATTTTGAGGTAAAAAGCTGAAATTCCCCTTATTTGGGGGCAAAAAGGCAGAAATTTTTCATATTTTGGGGAAAAATTGCAGAAATTTCACTTACTTCAGGGGAATAAGTCAGAATTTTTCCTTATTTTGGGGCAAAAAATACAGAAATTTTTTTTGTTTTGGGGGAAAAAGACAGACATTCCACATTTTTAGATGCAGAAATGCAGAAATTCCCCTTATTTTGGAGCAAAAATGAAGAAATTTCCCTTTTTTATGGCAAAAAGGTATGCATTCTTCTCATTTTCGGTCAAAAAGGCAGAAATTCCCCGTATTTTGGAGCAAAATTGCAGAAATTCCCCTAATTGTGGGGCAAAAAAGCAGAAATTCTCTATATGTTGGCGCAAAAAAACAGAAATTCTCCTTATTTTGGTGCAAAACTCAGAAATTCCACTTATTTTGGGGCAAAATTCCAGAAATTTCCCTTATTTTGGGGCAAAATTGCAGAAATTTCCCTTATTTTGGGGCAAAATTGCAGAAATTTCACTTATTTTGGTGCAAAATTGCAGAAATTTCACTTATTTCAGGAAAAAAAGGCAGAAATTTTTCTAATTTTTGAGGCAAAAAGGCAGAAATTCCTAATATTTTGTGGCAAAAATGCAAAAATTCCCCTTATTTTGAGGTAAAAAGGCTGAAATTCCCCTTATTTGGGGGCAAAAAAGCAGAAATTTCCCTTATTTTGGGGCAAAATTGCAGAATTTTCACTTACTTCAGGGTAATAAGTCAGAGATGTTTTTATTTTGGGGCCAAAAAGACAGAAATTCCCTTTGTTTTGGGGGAAAAAGAAAGAAATTCCACTTATTTAGAGGCAAAAAAGCAGAAATTCTTCTTATTTTGGAGCAAAAAATGAAGAAATTTCCCTTTTTTATGGCAAAAAGTTATTCATACTTCTTATTTTCGGGCAAAAAGGCAGAAATTCCCCGTATTTTGGAGCAAAATTGCAGAAATTCCCCTAAATATGGGGCAAAAAGGCAGTAATTCCCTATATGTTAGGGCAAAAAGACAGAAATTCTCTTTATTTTGGGGCAAAACTCAGAAATTCCACTTATTTTGGGGCAAAATTCCAGAAATTTCCCTTATTTTGGGGCAAAATTGCAAAAATTTCACTTTTTTGGCGCAAAATTGCAGAAATTTCACTTATTTCAGGGAAAAAAGGCAGAAATTTTCCTTATTTTTGGGGCAAAAACCAGAAATTCCTAATATTTTGTGGCAAAAATGCAGAAATTCCCCTTATTTTGAGGTCAAAAGGCTGAATTTCCCCTTATTAGGGGGCAGAAAGGCAGAAATTTCCTATATTTTGGGGCAAAATTACACAAATTTCACTTACTTCAGGGTAATAAGTCAGAATTTTTTTTTATTTTGGGCAAAAAAGACAGAAATTCCACTTATTTAGAGGCAAAAAAGCAGAAATTCCACTTATTTCGGAGCAAAAATAATGAAATTTCCCATTTTTATGATAAAAGTTATGCATTCTTCTTATTTTCGGGCAAAAAGGCAGAAATTCCCCGTATTTTGGGGCAAAATTTTAAAAATTCCCCTAATTCTGGGGCAAAAAGTCAGAAATTGCCTATATGTTGGGGCAAAAAAACAGAAATTCTCCTTATTTTGGGGCAAAACTCAGAAATTCCACTTATTTTGGGGCAAGATTCCAGAAATTTCCCTTATTTTGGGGCAAAATTGCAAAAATTTCACTTATTTTGGGGCAACATTGCAGAAATTTCACTTATTTCAGGGAAAAAAAGCAGAAGTTTTCCTATTTTGAAGCAAAAAGGCAGAAATTCCTAATATTATGTGGCAAAAATGCAGAAATTCCCCTTATTTTGAAGTAAAAAGGCTGAAATTCTTCTTATTTCAGGGAAAAAAGGCAGAAATTTCCCTTATTTTGGGGCAAAATTGCAGAAATTTCACTTATTTCAAGGTAATAAGTCAGAATTTTTCTTATTTTGGGGCAAAAAAGACAGGAATTCCTTTTGTTTTGGGGGAAAAAGACAGAAATTCCACTTATTTAGAGAAAAAAAGTAGAAATTCCCCTTATTTTGGAGCAAAAATGAAGAAATTTTGTTTTTTTATGGCAAAAAGTTATGCATTCTTCTTATTTTCGGGCAAAAAGGCAGAAATTCCCCGTATTTTGGAGCAAAATTGCAGAAATTCCCCTAATTGTGGGGCAAAAGCAGAAATTCCCAATATGTTTGGGCAAAAAGACAGAAATTCTTTTTATATTGGGGCAAAACTCAGAAATTCCACTTATTTTGGGGCAAAAATCCAGAAATTTCCCTTATTTTGGGGCAAAATTGCAGAAATTTCACTTATTTCAGGGTAATAAGTCAGAAATTTTTCTTATTGTGGGGCAAAAAAACAAGAATAACCTTTGTTTTGAGGGAAAAAACAGAAATTCCACTTATTTAGAGGCAAAAAAGCAGAAATTCCCCTTATTTTGGAGCAAAAATGAAGAAATTTAACTTTTTTATGGCAAAAAGGTATGGATACTTCTTATTTTCGGGCAAAAAGCCAGAAATTCCCCGTATTTTGGAGCAAAATTGCAGAAATTCCCCTAAATATGGGGCAAAAAGGCAGAAATTCCCTATATGTTAGGGCAAAAAGACAGAAATTCTCTTTATTTTGGGGCAAAACTCAGAAATTCCACTTATTTTGGGGCAAAATTCCAGTAATTTCCCTTATTTTGGGGCAAAATTGCAAATATTTCACTTCTTTTGGCGCAAAATTGCAGAAATTTCACTTATTTCAGGGAAAAAAGGCAGAAATTTTCCTTATTTTGGGACAAAAACCAGAAATTCCTAATATTTTGTGGCAAAAATGCAGAAATTCCCCTTATTTTGAGGTAAAAAGGCTGAATTTCCCCTTATTAGGGGGCAGAAAGGCAGAAATTTCCTATATTTTGGGGCAAAATTACAGAAATTTCACTTACTTCAGGGTAATAAGTCAGAATTTTTTTTTATTTTGGGCAAAAAAACAGAAATTCCACTTATTTAGAGGCAAAAAAGCAGAAATTCCACTTATTTCGGAGCAAAAATGATAAAATTTCCCATTTTTATGATAAAAAGTTATGCATTCTTCTTATTTTCGGGCAAAAAGGCAGAAATTCCCCGTATTTTGGGGCAAAATTTTAAAAATTCCCCTAATTCTGGGGCAACAAGTCAGAAATTGCCTATATGTTGGGGCAGAAAAACGGAAATTCACCTTATTTTGGGGCAAAACTCAGAAATTCCACTTATTTTGGGGCAAGATTCCAGAAATTTCCCTTATTTTGGGGCAAAATTGCAAAAATTTCACTTATTTTGGGGCAACATTGCAGAAATTTCACTTATTTCAGGGAAAAAAAGCAGAAGTTTTCCTATTTTGAAGCAAAAAGGCAGAAATTCCTAATATTATGTGGCAAAAATGCAGAAATTCCCCTTATTTTGAAGTAAAAAGGCTGAAATTCTTCTTATTTCAGGGAAAAAGAGCAGAAATTTCCCTTATTTTGGGGCAAAATTGCAGAAATTTCACTTATTTCAGGGTAATAAGTCAGAATTTTTCTTATTTTGGGGCAAAAAAGACAGGAATTCCCTTTGTTTTGGGGGAAAAAGACAGAAATTCCACTTATTTAGAGGAAAAAAGCAGAAATTCCCCTTATTTTGGAGCAAAAATGAAGAAATTTTGTTTTTTTATGGCAAAAAGGTATGCATACTTCTTATTTTCGGGCAAAAAGGCAGAAATTCCCCGTATTTTGGAGCAAAATTGCAGAAATTCCCCTAATTGTGGGGCAAAAGCAGAAATTCCCAATATGTTGGGGCAAAAAGACAGAAATTCTCCTTATTTTGGGGCAAAACTCAGAAATTCATCTTATTTTGGGGCAAAAATCCAGAAATTTTTCTTATTTTGGGGCAAAATTGCAGAAATTTCACATATTTTGGGGCAAAATTGCAGAAATTTCACTTATTTTGTGGCAAAATTGCAGAAATTTCACTTATTTCATGGAAAAAAAGGCAGAAATTTTCTTTATTTCAAGGCAAAAATGTAGAAATTCCTAATATTTTGTGGCAAAAATGCAGAAATTCCCCTTATTTTGAGGTAAAAAGGCTGAAATTCCTCTTATTTGGGGGCAAAAAGGCAGAAATTTCCCATATTTTGGGGATAAAATTGCAGAAATTTCACTTATTTAACGGAAAAAAGGCAGAAATTATTCTTATTTTGGGGCAAAAAAGAAAGGAATTCCTTTTGTTTTGGGGGAAAAAGACAGAAATTCCACTTATTTAGAGGCAGAAAAGCAGAAATTCCCCTTATTTTGAGCAAAAATGAAGAAATTTCCCTTTTTTATGGCAAAAAGGTATGCATTCTTCTTATTTTCGGGCAAAAAGGCAGAAATTCCCCGTATTTTGGAGCAAAATTGCAGAAATTACTCTAATTGTGGGGCAAAAAGGCAGAAATTTTCTCTATGTTGGAGCAAAAAGAAATTCCGTGTATTTTTGGGTAAAAAGGCAGAAATTTCACTTATTTTAGGGTAAAAAGTTAGAATTTCCTCTTATTTTGAGGCAAAAATGAAGAAATTTCCCTTTTTTGTGGCATAAGGTATACATTCTTCTTATTTTCTGGCAAAAAAGCAGAAATTCCCCTTATTTTGGAGCAAAATTGCAGAAATTCCCCTAATTGTGGGGCAAAAATGCAGAAATTCCGTATATGTTGGGGCAAAAGACAGAAATTCTTTTTATTTTGGGGCAAAACTCAGAAATTCCACTTATTTTGGGGCAAAATTCCAGAAAATTCCCGAATTTTGGGGCAAAATTGCAGAAATTTCACTTAATTTGGGGCAAAATTGCAGAAATTTCAATTATTTTGGGGCAAAATTGCAGAAATTTCACTTATTTCAGGGAAAAAAGGCAGAAATTTTCCTTATTTTGGGGCAAAAAGTCAGAAATTCCTAATATTTTGTGGCAAAAATGCAGAAATTCCCCATATTTTGACGTAAAAAGGCTGAAATTCTTCTTATTTGGAAGCAAAAAGGAAGAAATTTCCCTTATTTTTGGGCAAAATTGCAGAAATTCCCCTAATTATGAGGCAAAAAGGCAGAAATTCTCTATATGTTGGGGCAAAAAGACAGAAATTCTCCTTATTTTGGGGAAAAACTCAGAAATTCCACTTTTGGGGCAAAATTCCAGAAATTTCCCTTATTTTGGGGCAAAATAGCAGGAATTTCCCTTATTTTGGGGCAAAATTGCAGAAATTTCACTTATTTCAAGGTAATAAATCAGAAATTTTCTTATTTTAGGGCAAAAAATACAGAAATTCACTTTGTTTTGAGGGAAAAAGACAGAAATTCCACTTATTTAGACGCATAAAAGCAGAAATTTCCCTTATTTTGGAGCAAAAATGAAGAAATTTCCCTTTTTTATGCCAAAAATATATACATTCTTCTTATTTTCGGGCAAAAAGGCAGAAATTACCCGTATTTTGGAGCAAAATTGCAGAAATTCACCCAATTGTGAAGCAAAAATGCAGAAATTCCCTATATGTTGGGGCAAAAAGACAGAAATTCTCCTTATTTTGGGGCAAAACTCAAAAATTCCACTTATTTTGGGGCAAAAATCCAGAAATTTCCTTTATTTTGGGGCAAAATTGCAGAAATTTCACTTATTTCAGGGTAATAAGTCAGAAATTTTTTCTATTTTGGGGCAAAAAAGACAGAAATTCCCTTTGTTTTGGGGGAAAAAGACAGAAATTGCACTTATTTAGAGGCAAACAAGCAGAAATTTCCCTTATTTTCGAGCAAAAATGAAGAAATTTCCCTCTTTTATGGCAAAAAGGTAAGCATTCTTCTTATTTTCGTGCAAAAAGGAAGAAATTCCCCGTATTTTAGAGCAAAATATCAGAAATTCCCCTAATTGTTGGGCAAAAAGCAGAAATTCCCTATATGTTAGGGAAAAAAGACAGAAATTCTCCTTATTTTGGGGCAAAACTCAGAAATTCCACTTATTTTGGGGCCAAATTCCAGAAATTTCCCTTCTTTTGGGGCAAAATTGCAGAAATTTCCCTTATTTTAGGGCAAAATTGCGGAAATTTCACTTATTTTGTGGCAAAATTGCAGAAATTTTACTTTTTTCATGGAAAAAAGGCAGAAATTTTCCTTATTTCCCTGCAAAAAGGCAAAAATTCCTAATATTTTGTGGCAAAACGGCAGAAATTCCCCTTATTTTGAGGTAAAGAGGCTGAAATTCCTCTTATTTGGGGCAAAAAGGCAGAAATTTCCCATATTTTGGGGCAAAATTGCAGAAATTTCACTTACTTCAGGGTAATAAGTCAGAATTTTTCCTTATTTTGGGGCAAAAAATACAGAAATTCTTTTTGTTTTGTGGCAAAAAGGCAGAAATTCCCCGTATTTTGGAGCGAAATTTCAGAAATTCCCCTAATTGTGGGGCAAAAAGGCAGAAATTGCCTATATGTTGGGGCAAAAAGACAGAAATTCTCCTTATTTTGGGACAAAACTCAGAAATTCCACTTATTTTGGGGCAAAATTCCAAAAATTTCCCTTATATTGGGGCAAAATTGCAGAAATTTCACTTATTTTGTGGCAAAATTGCATAAATTTCACTTATTTCAGGGAAAAAAAGCAGAAATTTTCTTATTTTGGGGCAAAAAGGCAGTAATTCCTAATATTTTGTGGCAAAAAAGCAGAAATTCTTCTTATTTTGAGGTAAAAAGGCTGAAATTCCCCTATTTGGGGGCAAAAAGACAGAAATTTCAATTATTTTGGGGCAAAATTGCAGAAATTCCCCTAATTGTGGGGCAAAAAGGCAGAAATTCACTATATGTTGGGGCAAAAAGACAGAAATTCTCCTTATTTTGGGGCAAAACTCACAAATTCCACATATTTTAGGGAAAATTTCAGAAATTTCCCCTATTTTGGGGCAAAATTGCAGAAATTTCCCTTATTTTGGGGCAAAATTGGAGAAATTTCACTTATTTTGGGGCAAAATTGCAGAAATTTCACTTATTAAACGGAAAAAAGGCAGAAATTTTCCTTATTTTGGGGCAAAATAGATAGGAATTTCTTTTGTTTTAGGGGAAAAAGACAGAAATTCCACTTATTTAGAGGCAGAAAAGCAGAAATTCCCCTTATTTTGGAGCAAAAAATAAGAAATTTCCCTTTTTTATGGCAAAAAGGTATGCATTCTTCTTATTTTCGGGTAAAAAGCAGAAATTCCCCATATTTTGGAGCAAAATATCAGAAATTCCCCTAATTGTGGGGCAAAAAGCAGAAATTCCCTATATGTTAGGGCAAAAAGACAGAAATTCCCTTATTTTGGGGCAAAACTCAGAAATTCCACTTATTTTGGGGCCAAATTCCAGAAATTTCCCTTATTTTGGGGCAAAATTGCAGAAATTTCACTTATTTCGGGGTAATAAGTCAGAAATTTTTCCTATTTTGGGGCAAAAAAGACAGAAATTCCCTTTGTTTTGGGGGAAAAAGACAGAAATTGCACTTATTTAGAGGCAAACAAGCAGAAATTCCCCTTATTTTCGAGCAAAAATGAAGAAATTTCCTTTTCTTATGGCAAAAAGGTATGCATTCTTCTTATTTTCGTGCAAAAAGGCAGAAATTCCCCGTATTTTAGAGCAAAATATCAGAAATTCCCCTAATTGTGGGGCAAAAAGCAGAAATTCCCTATATGTTAGGGCAAAAAGACAGAAATTCCCCTTATTTTGGGGCAAAACTCAGAAATTCCACTTATTTTGGGGCCAAATTCCAGAAATTTCCCTTCTTTTGGGGCAAAATTGCAGAAATTTCCCTTATTTTAGGGCAAAATTGCAGAAATTTCACTTATTTTGTGGCAAAATTCCAGAAATTTCACTTTTTTTCATGGAAAAAAGGCAGAACTTTTCCTTATTTCACTGCAAAAAGGCAAAAATTCCTAATATTTTGTGGCAAAAGGCAGAAATTCCCCTTATTTTGAGGTAAAGAGGCTGAAATTCCTCTTATTTGGGGCAAAAAGGGAGAAATTTCTTATATTTTGGGGCAAAATTGCAGAAATTTCACTTACTTCAGGGTAATAAGTCAGAATTTTTCCTTATTTTGGGGGAAAAAATACAGAAATTCCCTTTGTTTTGGGGCAAAAAGGCAGAAATTCCCCGTATTTTGGAGCAAAATTGCAGAAATTCCCCTAATTGTGGGGCAAAAGGCAGAAATTGCCTATATGCTGGGGCCAAAAGACAAAAATTCTCCTTATTTTGGGACAAAACTCAGAAATTCCACTTATTTTGAGGCAAAATTCCAAAAATTTCCCTTATTTTGGGCCAAAATTGCAGAAATTTCACTTATTTTGGGGCAAAATTGCAGAAATTTCACTTATTTCAGGGAAAAAAAGCAGAAATTTTTTTATTTTGGGGCAAAAAGGCAGTAATTCCTAATATTTTGTGGCAAAAAAGCAGAAATTCTCCTTATTTTGAGGTAAAAAGGCTGAAATTCCCCTATTTGGGGGCAAAAAGACAGAAATTTCAATTATTTTGGGGCAAAATTGCAGAAATTCCCCTAATTGTGGGGCAAAAAGGCAGAAATTCACTATATGTTGGGGCAAAAAGACAGAAATTCTCCTTATTTTGGAGCAAAACTCACAAATTCCATGTATTTTGGGGAAAATTCTAGAAATTTCCCCTACTTTGGGGCAAAATTGCAGAAATTTCCCTTATTTTGGGGAAAATTGGAGAAAATTCACTTATTTTGGGGCAAAATTGCAGAAATTTCACTTATTTAACGGAAAAAAGGCAGAAATTTTCCTTATTTTGGGGCAAAATATATAGGAATTTCTATTGTTTTGGGGGAAAAAGACAGAAATTCCACTTATTTAGAGGCAGAAAAGCAGAAATTCCCCTTATTTTGGAGCAAAAAATAAGAAATTTCCCTTTTTTATGGCAAAAAGGTATGCATTCTTCTTATTTTCGGGCAAAAAGCCAGAAATTCCCCGTATTTTGGAGCAAAATTGCAGAAATTCCCCTAATTGTGGGGAAAAAAGGCAGAAATTCTCTCTATGTTGAAGCAAAAAGACAGAAATTTCGTTTGTTTTTGGGTAAAAAGGCAGAAATTTCACTAATTTAGAGGTAAAAAGGCAGAATTTCCTCTTATTTTGAAGCAAAAATGAAGGAATTTCTCTTTTTTGTGGCATAAGGTATACATTCTTCTTAGTATCTGGCAAAAAAGCAGAAATTCCCCGTATTTTGGAGGAAAATTGCAGAAATTCCCCTAATTGTGGGGCAAAAATGCAGAAATTCCGTATATGTTGGGGCAAAAGACAGAAATTATTTCTATTTTGGGGCAAAACTCAGAAATTCCACTTATTTTGGGGCAAAATTCCAGAAATTTCCCTTCTTTTGGGGCAAAATTGCAGAAATTTTACTTAATTTGGGGCAAAATTGCAGAAATTTCAATTATTTTGGGGCAAAATTGCAGAAATTTCATTTATTTCAGAGAAAAAAGGCAGAAATTTTCCTTATTTTGGGGCAAAAAGGCAGAAATTCCTAATATTTTGTGGAAAAAATGCAGAAATATCTCTTATTTTGAGGTAAAAAGGCTGAAATTCCCCTTACTTGGGGGCAAAAAGGAAGAAATTTCCCTTATTTTGGGGTAAAATTGCAGAAATTTCACTTACTTCTGGGTAATAAGTCAGAAATTTTTTTATTTTGGGGCATAACAGACAGAAATTCCCTTTGTTTTTGGGGAAAAAGACAGAAATTCCACTTATTTAGAGGCAAAAAAGCAGAAATTCCCTTTATTTTGGAGCAAAAATGAAGAAATTTCCCTTTTTTATGGCAAAAAGGTATGCATTCTTCTTATTTTCGGGCAAAAAGGCAGAAATTCCCCGTATTTTGGAGCTAAATTGCAGAAATTCCCCTAATTGTGGGGCAAAAACGCAAAAATTCCATATATGTTGGGGCAAAAAGACAGAAATTCTCCTTATTTTGGGGCAAAACTCAGAAATTAAACTTACTTTGGGGCAAAAGTCCAGATATTTCCCTTATTTTGGGGCAAAATTGCAGAAATTTCACTTATTTTGGGGCAAAATTGAAGAAATTTCACTTATTTCAGGGAAAAAAACCAGAAATTTTCTTATTTTGGGGCAAAAAGGCAAAAATTCCTAATACTTTGTTGCAAAAACTCAGAAATTCCCCTTATTTTGTTGTAAAAAGGCTGAAATCCCTATTATTTGGGGGCAAAAATGCAGAAATTTCCCTTATTTTCGGGAAAAATTGCAGAAATTCCCCTAATTATGGGGCAAAAAGGCAGAAATTCTCTATATGTTGGGGCAAAAAGACAGAAATTCTCCTTATTTTGGGGCAAAACTCAGAAATTCCACTTATTTTGGGGCAAAATTCCAGAAATTTTCCTTATTTGGTGGCAAAATTGCAGAAAATTCCCTTATTTTGGGGCAAAATTGGAGAAATTTCACTTATTTTGGGGCAAAATTGCAAAAATTTCACTTATTTAAGGGAAAAAGGCAGAAATTTTCCTTATTTTGTGGCAAAAAAACAAAAATTTTCTTTGTTTTGGGAGAAAAAAACAGAAATTACACTTATTTAGAGCCAAAAAAGCAGAAATTCCCCTTATTTTGGAGCAAAAATGAAGAAATTTCCCTTTTTTATGGCAAAAAGGTATGCATTCTTCTTATTTTCGGGCAAAAAGGCAGAAATTCCCCGTATTTTGTAGCAAAATTGCAGAAATTCCCCTAATGGTGGGGCAAAAAGGCAGAAATTCTCTATATGTTGGCGCAAAAAGACAGAAATTCTCCTTATTTTAGGGCAAAACTCAGAAATTTTACATATTTTGAAGCAAAATTCCAGAAATTTCCTGTATTTTGGGGCAAAATTGCAGAAATTTCACTTATTTCAGGGAAAAAAGGCAGAAATCTTTCTAATTTTTGGGGCAAAAAGGCAGATATTCCTAATATTTTGTGGCAAAAATGCAGAAATTCCCCTTAGTTTGAGGTAAAAAGGCTGAAATTCCCCTTCTTTGGGGGCAGAAAGGCAGAAATTTCCCTTATTTTGGGGCAAAATTGCAGAATTTTCACTAACTTCAGGGTAATAAGTCAGAAATTTTCCTTATTTTGGAGCAAAAAAGACAAAAATTTTCTTTGTTTTGGGGGAAAAGGACAGAAATTACACTTATTTAGAGCCAAAAAAGCAGAAATTTCCCTTATTTTGGAGCAAAAATGAAGAAATTTCCCTTTTTTATGGCAAAAAGGTATGCATTCTTCTTATTTTCGGGCAAAAAGGCAGAAATTCCCCGTATTTTAGAGCAAAATATCAGAAATTCCCCTAATTGTTGGGCAAAAAGCAGAAATTCCCTATATGTTAGGGAAAAAAGACAGAAATTCTCCTTATTTTGGGGCAAAACTCAGAAATTCCACTTATTTTGGGGCCAAATTCCAGAAATTTCCCTTCTTTTGGGGCAAAATTGCAGAAATTTCCCTTATTTTAGGGCAAAATTGCGGAAATTTCACTTATTTTGTGGCAAAATTGCAGAAATTTTACTTTTTTCATGGAAAAAAGGCAGAAATTTTCCTTATTTCCCTGCAAAAAGGCAAAAATTCCTAATATTTTGTGGCAAAACGGCAGAAATTCCCCTTATTTTGAGGTAAAGAGGCTGAAATTCCTCTTATTTGGGGCAAAAAGGCAGAAATTTCCCATATTTTGGGGCAAAATTGCAGAAATTTCACTTACTTCAGGGTAATAAGTCAGAATTTTTCCTTATTTTGGGGCAAAAAATACAGAAATTCTTTTTGTTTTGGGGCAAAAAGGCAGAAATTCCCCGTATTTTGGAGCGAAATTTCAGAAATTCCCCTAATTGTGGGGCAAAAAGGCAGAAATTGCCTATATGTTGGGGCAAAAAGACAGAAATTCTCCTTATTTTGGGACAAAACTCAGAAATTCCACTTATTTTGGGGCAAAATTCCAAAAATTTCCCTTATATTGGGGCAAAATTGCAGAAATTTCACTTATTTTGTGGCAAAATTGCATAAATTTCACTTATTTCAGGGAAAAAAAGCAGAAATTTTCTTATTTTGGGGCAAAAAGGCAGTAATTCCTAATATTTTGTGGCAAAAAAGCAGAAATTCTTCTTATTTTGAGGTAAAAAGGCTGAAATTCCCCTATTTGGGGGCAAAAAGACAGAAATTTCAATTATTTTGGGGCAAAATTGCAGAAATTCCCCTAATTGTGGGGCAAAAAGGCAGAAATTCACTATATGTTGGGGCAAAAAGACAGAAATTCTCCTTATTTTGGGGCAAAACTCACAAATTCCACATATTTTAGGGAAAATTTCAGAAATTTCCCCTATTTTGGGGCAAAATTGCAGAAATTTCCCTTATTTTGGGGCAAAATTGGAGAAATTTCACTTATTTTGGGGCAAAATTGCAGAAATTTCACTTATTAAACGGAAAAAAGGCAGAAATTTTCCTTATTTTGGGGCAAAATAGATAGGAATTTCTTTTGTTTTAGGGGAAAAAGACAGAAATTCCACTTATTTAGAGGCAGAAAAGCAGAAATTCCCCTTATTTTGGAGCAAAAAATAAGAAATTTCCCTTTTTTATGGCAAAAAGGTAT
This sequence comes from Micromys minutus, assembly GCF_963924665.1. Lineage (NCBI taxonomy): Eukaryota > Metazoa > Chordata > Mammalia > Rodentia > Muridae > Micromys > Micromys minutus. The sequence continues at coordinate 58,587 of NW_027667904.1, read as the reverse complement.
GCATTCTTCTTATTTTCGGGTAAAAAGCAGAAATTCCCCATATTTTGGAGCAAAATATCAGAAATTCCCCTAATTGTGGGGCAAAAAGCAGAAATTCCCTATATGTTAGGGCAAAAAGACAGAAATTCCCTTATTTTGGGGCAAAACTCAGAAATTCCACTTATTTTGGGGCCAAATTCCAGAAATTTCCCTTATTTTGGGGCAAAATTGCAGAAATTTCACTTATTTCGGGGTAATAAGTCAGAAATTTTTCCTATTTTGGGGCAAAAAAGACAGAAATTCCCTTTGTTTTGGGGGAAAAAGACAGAAATTGCACTTATTTAGAGGCAAACAAGCAGAAATTCCCCTTATTTTCGAGCAAAAATGAAGAAATTTCCTTTTCTTATGGCAAAAAGGTATGCATTCTTCTTATTTTCGTGCAAAAAGGCAGAAATTCCCCGTATTTTGGAGCAAAATATCAGAAATTCCCCTAATTGTGGGGCAAAAAGCAGAAATTCCCTATATGTTAGGGCAAAAAGACAGAAATTCCCCTTATTTTGGGGCAAAACTCAGAAATTCCACTTATTTTGGGGCCAAATTCCAGAAATTTCCCTTCTTTTGGGGCAAAATTGCAGAAATTTCCCTTATTTTAGGGCAAAATTGCAGAAATTTCACTTATTTTGTGGCAAAATTCCAGAAATTTCACTTTTTTTCATGGAAAAAAGGCAGAACTTTTCCTTATTTCACTGCAAAAAGGCAAAAATTCCTAATATTTTGTGGCAAAAGGCAGAAATTCCCCTTATTTTGAGGTAAAGAGGCTGAAATTCCTCTTATTTGGGGCAAAAAGGGAGAAATTTCTTATATTTTGGGGCAAAATTGCAGAAATTTCACTTACTTCAGGGTAATAAGTCAGAATTTTTCCTTATTTTGGGGGAAAAAATACAGAAATTCCCTTTGTTTTGGGGCAAAAAGGCAGAAATTCCCCGTATTTTGGAGCAAAATTGCAGAAATTCCCCTAATTGTGGGGCAAAAAGGCAGAAATTGCCTATATGCTGGGGCCAAAAGACAAAAATTCTCCTTATTTTGGGACAAAACTCAGAAATTCCACTTATTTTGAGGCAAAATTCCAAAAATTTCCCTTATTTTGGGCCAAAATTGCAGAAATTTCACTTATTTTGGGGCAAAATTGCAGAAATTTCACTTATTTCAGGGAAAAAAAGCAGAAATTTTTTTATTTTGGGGCAAAAAGGCAGTAATTCCTAATATTTTGTGGCAAAAAAGCAGAAATTCTCCTTATTTTGAGGTAAAAAGGCTGAAATTCCCCTATTTGGGGGCAAAAAGACAGAAATTTCAATTATTTTGGGGCAAAATTGCAGAAATTCCCCTAATTGTGGGGCAAAAAGGCAGAAATTCACTATATGTTGGGGCAAAAAGACAGAAATTCTCCTTATTTTGGAGCAAAACTCACAAATTCCATGTATTTTGGGGAAAATTCTAGAAATTTCCCCTACTTTGGGGCAAAATTGCAGAAATTTCCCTTATTTTGGGGAAAATTGGAGAAAATTCACTTATTTTGGGGCAAAATTGCAGAAATTTCACTTATTTAACGGAAAAAAGGCAGAAATTTTCCTTATTTTGGGGCAAAATATATAGGAATTTCTATTGTTTTGGGGGAAAAAGACAGAAATTCCACTTATTTAGAGGCAGAAAAGCAGAAATTCCCCTTATTTTGGAGCAAAAAATAAGAAATTTCCCTTTTTTATGGCAAAAAGGTATGCATTCTTCTTATTTTCGGGCAAAAAGCCAGAAATTCCCTGTATTTTGGAGCAAAATTGCAGAAATTCCCCTAATTGTGGGGAAAAAAGGCAGAAATTCTCTCTATGTTGAAGCAAAAAGACAGAAATTTCGTTTGTTTTTGGGTAAAAAGGCAGAAATTTCACTAATTTAGAGGTAAAAAGGCAGAATTTCCTCTTATTTTGAAGCAAAAATGAAGGAATTTCTCTTTTTTGTGGCATAAGGTATACATTCTTCTTAGTATCTGGCAAAAAAGCAGAAATTCCCCGTATTTTGGAGGAAAATTGCAGAAATTCCCCTAATTGTGGGGCAAAAATGCAGAAATTCCGTATATGTTGGGGCAAAAGACAGAAATTATTTCTATTTTGGGGCAAAACTCAGAAATTCCACTTATTTTGGGGCAAAATTCCAGAAATTTCCCTTCTTTTGGGGCAAAATTGCAGAAATTTTACTTAATTTGGGGCAAAATTGCAGAAATTTCAATTATTTTGGGGCAAAATTGCAGAAATTTCATTTATTTCAGAGAAAAAAGGCAGAAATTTTCCTTATTTTGGGGCAAAAAGGCAGAAATTCCTAATATTTTGTGGAAAAAATGCAGAAATATCTCTTATTTTGAGGTAAAAAGGCTGAAATTCCCCTTACTTGGGGGCAAAAAGGAAGAAATTTCCCTTATTTTGGGGTAAAATTGCAGAAATTTCACTTACTTCAGGGTAATAAGTCAGAAATTTTTTTATTTTGGGGCATAACAGACAGAAATTCCCTTTGTTTTTGGGGAAAAAGACAGAAATTCCACTTATTTAGAGGCAAAAAAGCAGAAATTCCCTTTATTTTGGAGCAAAAATGAAGAAATTTCCCTTTTTTATGGCAAAAAGGTATGCATTCTTCTTATTTTCGGGCAAAAAGGCAGAAATTCCCCGTATTTTGGAGCTAAATTGCAGAAATTCCCCTAATTGTGGGGCAAAAACGCAAAAATTCCATATATGTTGGGGCAAAAAGACAGAAATTCTCCTTATTTTGGGGCAAAACTCAGAAATTAAACTTACTTTGGGGCAAAAGTCCAGATATTTCCCTTATTTTGGGGCAAAATTGCAGAAATTTCACTTATTTTGGGGCAAAATTGAAGAAATTTCACTTATTTCAGGGAAAAAAACCAGAAATTTTCTTATTTTGGGGCAAAAAGGCAAAAATTCCTAATACTTTGTTGCAAAAACTCAGAAATTCCCCTTATTTTGTTGTAAAAAGGCTGAAATCCCTATTATTTGGGGGCAAAAATGCAGAAATTTCCCTTATTTTCGGGAAAAATTGCAGAAATTCCCCTAATTATGGGGCAAAAAGGCAGAAATTCTCTATATGTTGGGGCAAAAAGACAGAAATTCTCCTTATTTTGGGGCAAAACTCAGAAATTCCACTTATTTTGGGGCAAAATTCCAGAAATTTTCCTTATTTGGTGGCAAAATTGCAGAAAATTCCCTTATTTTGGGGCAAAATTGGAGAAATTTCACTTATTTTGGGGCAAAATTGCAAAAATTTCACTTATTTAAGGGAAAAAGGCAGAAATTTTCCTTATTTTGTGGCAAAAAAACAAAAATTTTCTTTGTTTTGGGAGAAAAAAACAGAAATTACACTTATTTAGAGCCAAAAAAGCAGAAATTCCCCTTATTTTGGAGCAAAAATGAAGAAATTTCCCTTTTTTATGGCAAAAAGGTATGCATTCTTCTTATTTTCGGGCAAAAAGGCAGAAATTCCCCGTATTTTGTAGCAAAATTGCAGAAATTCCCCTAATGGTGGGGCAAAAAGGCAGAAATTCTCTATATGTTGGCGCAAAAAGACAGAAATTCTCCTTATTTTAGGGCAAAACTCAGAAATTTTACATATTTTGAAGCAAAATTCCAGAAATTTCCTGTATTTTGGGGCAAAATTGCAGAAATTTCACTTATTTCAGGGAAAAAAGGCAGAAATCTTTCTAATTTTTGGGGCAAAAAGGCAGATATTCCTAATATTTTGTGGCAAAAATGCAGAAATTCCCCTTAGTTTGAGGTAAAAAGGCTGAAATTCCCCTTCTTTGGGGGCAGAAAGGCAGAAATTTCCCTTATTTTGGGGCAAAATTGCAGAATTTTCACTAACATCAGGGTAATAAGTCAGAAATTTTCCTTATTTTGGAGCAAAAAAGACAAAAATTTTCTTTGTTTTGGGGGAAAAGGACAGAAATTACACTTATTTAGAGCCAAAAAAGCAGAAATTTCCCTTATTTTGGAGCAAAAATGAAGAAATTTCCCTTTTTTATGGCAAAAAGGTATGCATTCTTCTTATTTTCGGGCAAAAAGGCAGAAATTCCCCGTATTTTGTAGCAAAATTGCAGAAATTCCCCTAATGGTGGGGCAAAAAGGCAGAAATTCTCTATATGTTGGCGCAAAAAGACAGAAATTCTCCTTATTTTAGGGCAAAACTCAGAAATTTTACATATTGTGAAGCAAAATTCCAGAAATTTCCTGTATTTTGGGGCAAAATTGCAGAAATTTCACTTATTTCAGGGAAAAAAGGCAGAAATCTTTCTAATTTTGGGGCAAAAAGGCAGATATTCCTAATATTTTGTGGCAAAAATGCAAAAATTCCCCTTAGTTTGAGGTAAAAAGGCTGAAATTCCCATTCTTTTGGGGCAGAAAGTCAGAAATTTCCCTTATTTTGGGGCAAAATTGCAGAATTTTCACTAACTTCAGGGTAGTAAGTCAGAAATTTTCCTTATTTTGGGGCAAAAAAGACAAAAAATTTTTTGGGGGGGGGGAAAGACAGAAATTACACTTATTTAGAGGCAAAAAAGCAGAAATTCCCCTTATTTTGGAGCAAAAATGAAGAAATTTCCCTTTTTTATGGCAAAAAGGTATGCATTCTTCTTATTTTCGGGCAAAAAGGCATAAATTCCCCGTATTTTGGAGCAAAATTGCAGAAATTCCCCTAATTGTGGGGCAAAAAGGCAGAAATTTTCTATATGTTGGCGCAAAAAGACAGAAATTCTCCTTATTTTAGGGCAAAACTCAGAAATTTTACATATTTTGAAGCAAAATTCCAGAAATTTCCCATATTTTGGGGCAAAATTGCAGAAATTTCACTTATTTCAGGGAAAAAAGTCAGAAATCTTTCTAATTTTTGGGGCAAAAAGGCAGATATTCCTAATATTTTGTGGCAAAAATGCAGAAATTCTCCTCATTTTGAGGTAAAAAGGCTGAAATTCCCCTTATTTGGGGTCAAAAGGGCAGAAATTTCCCTTATTTTGGGGCAAAATAGAAGAAATTTCGCTTATTACAAGGTAATAAATAAGAAATTTTCTTATTTTGGGGCAAAAAAGACAGAAATTCCCTTTGTTTTGGGGGAAAAAGACAGAAATTCAACTTATTTAGACGCATAAAAGCAGAAATTTCCCTTATTTTGGAGCAAAAATGAAGAAATTTCCCTTTTTTATGGCAAAAATATATGCATTCTTCTTATTTTCGGGCAAAAAGGCAGAAATTCCCCTTATTTTGGAGCAAAAATGAAGAAATTTCCCTTTTTTATGGCAAAAAGGTATGCATTCTTCTTATTTTCGGGCAAAAAGGCAGAAATTCCCCGTATTTTGTAGCAAAATTGCAGAAATTCCCCTAATGGTGGGGCAAAAAGGCAGAAATTCTCTATATGTTGGCGCAAAAAGACAGAAATTCTCCTTATTTTAGGGCAAAACTCAGAAATTTTACATATTTTGAAGCAAAATTCCAGAAATTTCCTGTATTTTGGGGCAAAATTGCAGAAATTTCACTTATTTCAGGGAAAAAAGGCAGAAATCTTTCTAATTTTTGGGGCAAAAAGGCAGATATTCCTAATATTTTGTGGCAAAAATGCAGAAATTCCCCTTAGTTTGAGGTAAAAAGGCTGAAATTCCCCTTCTTTGGGGGCAGAAAGGCAGAAATTTCCCTTATTTTGGGGCAAAATTGCAGAATTTTCACTAACTTCAGGGTAATAAGTCAGAAATTTTCCTTATTTTGGAGCAAAAAAGACAAAAATTTTCTTTGTTTTGGGGGAAAAGGACAGAAATTACACTTATTTAGAGCCAAAAAAGCTGAAATTTCCCTTATTTTGGAGCAAAAATGAAGAAATTTCCCTTTTTTATGGCAAAAAGGTATGCATTCTTCTTATTTTGGGGCAAAAAGGCAGAAATTCCCCGTATTTTGTAGCAAAATTGCAGAAATTCCCCTAATGGTGGGGCAAAAAGGCAGAAATTCTCTATATGTTGGCGCAAAAAGACAGAAATTCTCCTTATTTTAGGGCAAAACTCAGAAATTTTACATATTTTGAAGCAAAATTCCAGAAATTTCCTGTATTTTGGGGCAAAATTGCAGAAATTTCACTTATTACAGGGAAAAAAGGCAGAAATCTTTCTAATTTTTGGGGCAAAAAGGCAGATATTCCTAATATTTTGTGGCAAAAATGCAGAAATTCCCCTTAGTTTGAGGTAAAAAGGCTGAAATTCCCATTCTTTGGGGGCAGAAAGTCAGAAATTTCCCTTATTTTGGGGCAAAATTGCAGAATTTTCACTAACTTCAGGGTAGTAAGTCAGAAATTTTCCTTATTTTGGGGCAAAAAAGACAAAAATTTTTTTTGGGGGGGGAAAGACAGAAATTACACTTATTTAGAGCCAAAAAAGCAGAAATTCCCCTTATTTTGGAGCAAAAATGAAGAAATTTCCCTTTTTTATGGCAAAAAGGTATGCATTCTTCTTATTTTCGGGCAAAAAGGCAGAAATTCCCCGTATTTTGGAGCAAAATTGCAGAAATTCCCCTAATTGTGGGGCAAAAAGGCAGAAATTTTCTATATGTTGGCGCAAAAAGACAGAAATTCTCCTTATTTTAGGGCAAAACTCAGAAATTTTACATATTTTGAAGCAAAATTCCAGAAATTTCCCGTATTTTGGGGCAAAATTGCAGAAATTTCACTTATTTCAGGGAAAAAAGTCAGAAATCTTTCTAATTTTTGGGGCAAAAAGGCAGATATTCCTAATATTTTGTGGCAAAAATGCAGAAATTCTCCTCATTTTGAGGTAAAAAGGCTGAAATTCCCCTTATTTGGGGGCAAAAAGGCAGAAATTTCCCTTATTTTGGGGCAAAATTGCAGAAATTACACTTACTTCAGGGTAATAAGTCAGAAATTTTCTTTATTTTGGGGCAAAAAAGACAAAAATTTTCTTTGTTTTGGGGGAAAAAAGACAGAAATTACACTTATTTAGAGCCAAAAAAGCAGAAATTCCCCTAATTTGTAACAAAAATGAAGAAATTTCTTTTTTTTATGGCAAAAAGGTATGCATTCTTCTTATTTTTGGGCAAAAAGGCAGAAATTCCCCGTATTTTGGAGCAAAATTGCAGAAATTCCCCTAATTGTGGGGCAAGAAGGCAGAAATTCTCAATATGTTGGCGCAAAAAGACAGAAATTCTCCTTATTTTAGGGCAAAACTCAGAAATTTTACATATTTTGAAGCAAAATTCCAGAAATTTCCCGTATTTTGGGGCAAAATTGCAGAAATTTCATTTATTTCAGGGAAAAAAGGCAGAAATCTTTCTAATTTTTGGGGCAAAAAGGCAGATATTCCTAATATTTTGTGGCAAAAATGCAGAAATTCCCCTTATTTTGAGGTAAAAAGGCTGAAATTCCCCTTATTTGGGGGCAAAAGGGCAGAAATTTCCCTTATTTTGGGTCAAAATTGCAGAATTTTCACTTACTTCAGGGTAATAAGTCAGAAATTTTTTTATTTTGGGGCCAAAAAAACAGAAATTCCCTTTGTTTTGGGGGAAAAAGACAGAAATTCCACATATTTAGAGGAAAAAATGCAGAAATTCTCCTTATTTTGGAGCAAAAATGAAGAAATTTCTCTTTTTTATGGCAAAAAGGTATGCATTCTTCTTATTTTCGGGCAAAAAGGCAGAAATTCCCCGTATTTTGTAGCAAAATTGCAGAAATTCCCCTAAATGTGGGGCAAAAAGGCAGAATTCCCTATATGTTAGGGCAAAAAGACAGAAATTCTTCTTATTTTGGGGTAAAACTCAGAAATTTCACTTATTTTGGGGCAAAATTCCAGAAATTTCCTTATTTTGGAGCAAAATTGCAGAAATTTCACTTATTTCAGGAAAAAAAGGCAGAAATTTTCCTTATTTTGGGGCAAAAAGGCAGAAATTCCTAATATTTTGTGGCAAAAATGGAGAAATTTCCCTCATTTTGAGGTAAAAAGGCTGAAATTCCCCTTATTTGGGGTCAAAAGGGCAGAAATTTCCCTTATTTTGGGGCAAAATAGAAGAAATTTCGCTTATTACAAGGTAATAAATAAGAAATTTTCTTATTTTGGGGCAAAAAAGACAGAAATTCCCTTTGTTTTGGGGGAAAAAGACAGAAATTCAACTTATTTAGACGCATAAAAGCAGAAATTTCCCTTATTTTGGAGCAAAAATGAAGAAATTTCCCTTTTTATGGCAAAAATATATGCATTCTTCTTATTTTCGGGCAAAAAGGCAGAAATTCCCCGTATTTTGGAGCAAAATTGCAGAAATTCCCCTAATTGTGGGGCCAAAATGCAAAAATTCCCTATATGTTGGGGCAAAAAGTCAGAAATTCTACTTATTTTGGGGCAAAACTCAGAAATTTTACTTATTTTGGGGCAAAAATCCAGAAATTTCCCTTATTTTGGGGCAAAATTGCAGAAATTTCACTTATTTCAGGGTAATAAGTCAGAAATTTTTCCTATTTTGGGGCAAAAAAGACATGAATAACCTTTGTTTTGGGGGAAAAAGACAGAAATTGCACTTATTTAGAGGCAAACAAGCAGAAATTCCCCTTATTTTGGAGCAAAAATGATAAAATTTCCCTTTTTTATGGCAAAGAGGTTTGCATTCTTCTTATTTTCGGGCAAATAGGCAGAAATTCCCCGTATTTTGGAGCAAAATTGCAGAAATTCCCCTAATTGTGGGGCAAAAAGCAGAAATTCCCTATATGTTAGGGCATAAAGACAGAAATTCTCCTTAATTTGGGGCAAAACTCAGAAATTCCACTCTTTTTGTTGCCAAATTCCAGAAATTTCCCTTATTTTGGGGCAAAATTGCAGAAATTTCCCTTATTTTTGGGCAAAATTTCAGAAATTTCACTTATTTTGTGGCAAAAATGCAGAAATTTTCTTATTTCATGGAAAAAAGGCAGAAATTTTCCTTATTTAAGGGCAAAAAGGCAGAAATTCCTAATATTTTGTGGCAAAAATGCAAAAATTCCCTTTATTTTGAGGTAAAAAGGCTAAAATTCCACTTATTTGGGGTCAAAAAGGCAGAAATTTCCCATATTTTGCGGCAAAATTGCAGAAATTTCACTTACTTCAGGGTAATAAGTCAGAATTTTTCCTTATTTTGGGGCAAAAAAGACCTGATATTTTCTTTGTTTTGGGGGAAAAAGACAGAAATTCCACTTATTTAGAGGCAAAAAAGCAGAAATTCCCCTTATTTTGGAGCAAAAATGAAGAAATTTCCCTTTTTTATGGCAAAAAGGTATGCATTCTTCTTATTTTCGGGCAAAAAGGCAGAAATTCCCCGTATTTTGGAGCAAAATTGCAGAAATTCCCCTAATTGTGGGGCAAAAAGGCAGAAATTTTCTATATGTTGGCGCAAAAAGACAGAAATTCTCCTTATTTTAGGGCAAAACATAGAAATTTTACATATTTTGAAGCAAAATTCCAGAAATTTCCCGTATTTTGGGGCAAAATTGCAGAAATTTCACTTATTTCAGGGAAAAAAGTCAGAAATCTTTCTAATTTTTGGGGCAAAAAGGCAGATATTCCTAATATTTTTTGGCAAAAATGCAGAAATTCTCCTCATTTTGAGGTAAAAAGGCTGAAATTCCCCTTATTTGGGGGCAAAAGGGCAGAAATTTCCCTTATTTTGGGTCAAAATTGCAGAATTTTCACTTACTTCAGGGTAATAAGTCAGAAATATTTTTATTTTGGGGCCAAAAAAACAGAAATTCCCTTTGTTTTGGGGGAAAAAGACAGAAATTCCACATATTTAGAGGAAAAAATGCAGAAATTCTCCTTATTTTGGAGCAAAAATGAAGAAATTTCTCTTTTTTATGGCAAAAAGGTATGCATTCTTCTTATTTTCGGGCAAAAAGGCAGAAATTCCCCGTATTTTGTAGCAAAATTGCAGAAATTCCCCTAAATGTGGGGCAAAAAGGCAGAATTCCCTATATGTTAGGGCAAAAAGACAGAAATTCTTCTTATTTTGGGGTAAAACTCAGAAATTTCACTTATTTTGGGGCAAAATTCCAGAAATTTCCTTATTTTGGAGCAAAATTGCAGAAATTTCACTTATTTCAGGAAAAAAAGGCAGAAATTTTCCTTATTTTGGGGCAAAAAGGCAGAAATTCCTAATATTTTGTGGCAAAAATGGAGAAATTTCCCTCATTTTGAGGTAAAAAGGCTGAAATTCCCCTTATTTGGGGTCAAAAGGGCAGAAATTTCCCTTATTTTGGGGCAAAATAGAAGAAATTTCGCTTATTACAAGGTAATAAATAAGAAATTTTCTTATTTTGGGGCAAAAAAGACAGAAATTCCCTTTGTTTTGGGGGAAAAAGACAGAAATTCAACTTATTTAGACGCATAAAAGCAGAAATTTCCCTTATTTTGGAGCAAAAATGAAGAAATTTCCCTTTTTATGGCAAAAATATATGCATTCTTCTTATTTTCGGGCAAAAAGGCAGAAATTCCCCGTATTTTGGAGCAAAATTGCAGAAATTCCCCTAATTGTGGGGCCAAAATGCAAAAATTCCCTATATGTTGGGGCAAAAAGTCAGAAATTCTACTTATTTTGGGGCAAAACTCAGAAATTTTACTTATTTTGGGGCAAAAATCCAGAAATTTCCCTTATTTTGGGGCAAAATTGCAGAAATTTCACTTATTTCAGGGTAATAAGTCAGAAATTTTTCCTATTTTGGGGCAAAAAAGACATGAATAACCTTTGTTTTGGGGGAAAAAGACAGAAATTGCACTTATTTAGAGGCAAACAAGCAGAAATTCCCCTTATTTTGGAGCAAAAATGATAAAATTTCCCTTTTTTATGGCAAAGAGGTTTGCATTCTTCTTATTTTCGGGCAAATAGGCAGAAATTCCCCGTATTTTGGAGCAAAATTGCAGAAATTCCCCTAATTGTGGGGCAAAAAGCAGAAATTCCCTATATGTTAGGGCATAAAGACAGAAATTCTCCTTAATTTGGGGCAAAACTCAGAAATTCCACTCTTTTTGTTGCCAAATTCCAGAAATTTCCCTTATTTTGGGGCAAAATTGCAGAAATTTCCCTTATTTTTGGGCAAAATTTCAGAAATTTCACTTATTTTGTGGCAAAAATGCAGAAATTTTCTTATTTCATGGAAAAAAGGCAGAAATTTTCCTTATTTAAGGGCAAAAAGGCAGAAATTCCTAATATTTTGTGGCAAAAATGCAAAAATTCCCTTTATTTTGAGGTAAAAAGGCTAAAATTCCACTTATTTGGGGGCAAAAAGGCAGAAATTTCCCATATTTTGCGGCAAAATTGCAGAAATTTCACTTACTTCAGGGTAATAAGTCAGAATTTTTCCTTATTTTGGGGCAAAAAAGACCTGATATTTTCTTTGTTTTGGGGGAAAAAGACAGAAATTCCACTTATTTAGAGGCAAAAAAGCAGAAATTCCCCTTATTTTGGAGCAAAAATGAAGAAATTTCCCTTTTTTATGGCAAAAAGGTATGCATTCTTCTTATTTTCGGGCAAAAAGGCAGAAATTCCCCGTATTTTGGAGCAAAATTGCAGAAATTCCCCTAATTGTGGGGCAAAAAGGCAGAAATTTTCTATATGTTGGCGCAAAAAGACAGAAATTCTCCTTATTTTAGGGCAAAACTCAGAAATTTTACATATTTTGAAGCAAAATTCCAGAAATTTCCCGTATTTTGGGGCAAAATTGCAGAAATTTCACTTATTTCAGGGAAAAAAGTCAGAAATCTTTCTAATTTTTGGGGCAAAAAGGCAGATATTCCTAATATTTTTTGGCAAAAATGCAGAAATTCTCCTCATTTTGAGGTAAAAAGGCTGAAATTCCCCTTATTTGGGGGCAAAAAGGCAGAAATTTCCCTTATTTTGGGGCAAAATTGCAGAAATTACACTTACTTCAGGGTAATAAGTCAGAAATTTTCCTTATTTTGGGGCAAAAAAGACAAAAATTTTCTTTGTTTTGGGGGAAAAAAGACAGAAATTACACTTATTTAGAGCCAAAAAAGCAGAAATTCCCCTTATTTTGTAGCAAAAATGAAGAAATTTCTTTTTTTTATGGCAAAAAGGTATGCATTCTTCTTATTTTCGGGCAAAAAGGCAGAAATTCCCCGTATTTTGGAGCAAAATTGCAGAAATTCCCCTAATTGTGGGGCAAGAAGGCAGAAATTCTCAATATGTTGGCGCAAAAAGACAGAAATTCTCCTTATTTTAGGGCAAAACTCAGAAATTTTACATATTTTGAAGCAAAATTCCAGAAATTTCCCGTATTTTGGGGCAAAATTGCAGAAATTTCATTTATTTCAGGGAAAAAAGGCAGAAATCTTTCTAATTTTTGGGGCAAAAAGGCAGATATTCCTAATATTTTGTGGCAAAAATGCAGAAATTCCCCTTATTTTGAGGTAAAAAGGCTGAAATTCCCCTTATTTGGGGGCAAAAGGGCAGAAATTTCCCTTATTTTGGGTCAAAATTGCAGAATTTTCACTTACTTCAGGGTAATAAGTCAGAAATTTTTTTATTTTGGGGCCAAAAAAACAGAAATTCCCTTTGTTTTGGGGGAAAAAGACAGAAATTCCACATATTTAGAGGAAAAAATGCAGAAATTCTCCTTATTTTGGAGCAAAAATGAAGAAATTTCTCTTTTTTATGGCAAAAAGGTATGCATTCTTCTTATTTTCGGGCAAAAAGGCAGAAATTCCCCGTATTTTGTAGCAAAATTGCAGAAATTCCCCTAAATGTGGGGCAAAAAGGCAGAATTCCCTATATGTTAGGGCAAAAAGACAGAAATTCTTCTTATTTTGGGGTAAAACTCAGAAATTTCACTTATTTTGGGGCAAAATTCCAGAAATTTCCTTATTTTGGAGCAAAATTGCAGAAATTTCACTTATTTCAGGAAAAAAAGGCAGAAATTTTCCTTATTTTGGGGCAAAAAGGCAGAAATTCCTAATATTTTGTGGCAAAAATGGAGAAATTTCCCTCATTTTGAGGTAAAAAGGCTGAAATTCCCCTTATTTGGGGTCAAAAGGGCAGAAATTTCCCTTATTTTGGGGCAAAATAGAAGAAATTTCGCTTATTACAAGGTAATAAATAAGAAATTTTCTTATTTTGGGGCAAAAAAGACAGAAATTCCCTTTGTTTTGGGGGAAAAAGACAGAAATTCAACTTATTTAGACGCATAAAAGCAGAAATTTCCCTTATTTTGGAGCAAAAATGAAGAAATTTCCCTTTTTATGGCAAAAATATATGCATTCTTCTTATTTTCGGGCAAAAAGGCAGAAATTCCCCGTATTTTGGAGCAAAATTGCAGAAATTCCCCTAATTGTGGGGCCAAAATGCAAAAATTCCCTATATGTTGGGGCAAAAAGTCAGAAATTCTACTTATTTTGGGGCAAAACTCAGAAATTTTACTTATTTTGGGGCAAAAATCCAGAAATTTCCCTTATTTTGGGGCAAAATTGCAGAAATTTCACTTATTTCAGGGTAATAAGTCAGAAATTTTTCCTATTTTGGGGCAAAAAAGACATGAATAACCTTTGTTTTGGGGGAAAAAGACAGAAATTGCACTTATTTAGAGGCAAACAAGCAGAAATTCCCCTTATTTTGGAGCAAAAATGATAAAATTTCCCTTTTTTATGGCAAAGAGGTTTGCATTCTTCTTATTTTCGGGCAAATAGGCAGAAATTCCCCGTATTTTGGAGCAAAATTGCAGAAATTCCCCTAATTGTGGGGCAAAAAGCAGAAATTCCCTATATGTTAGGGCATAAAGACAGAAATTCTCCTTAATTTGGGGCAAAACTCAGAAATTCCACTCTTTTTGTTGCCAAATTCCAGAAATTTCCCTTATTTTGGGGCAAAATTGCAGAAATTTCCCTTATTTTTGGGCAAAATTTCAGAAATTTCACTTATTTTGTGGCAAAAATGCAGAAATTTTCTTATTTCATGGAAAAAAGGCAGAAATTTTCCTTATTTAAGGGCAAAAAGGCAGAAATTCCTAATATTTTGTGGCAAAAATGCAAAAATTCCCTTTATTTTGAGGTAAAAAGGCTAAAATTCCACTTATTTGGGGTCAAAAAGGCAGAAATTTCCCATATTTTGCGGCAAAATTGCAGAAATTTCACTTACTTCAGGGTAATAAGTCAGAATTTTTCCTTATTTTGGGGCAAAAAAGACCTGATATTTTCTTTGTTTTGGGGGAAAAAGACAGAAATTCCACTTATTTAGAGGCAAAAAAGCAGAAATTCCCCTTATTTTGGAGCAAAAATGAAGAAATTTCCCTTTTTTATGGCAAAAAGGTATGCATTCTTCTTATTTTCGGGCAAAAAGGCAGAAATTCCCCGTATTTTGGAGCAAAATTGCAGAAATTCCCCTAATTGTGGGGCAAAAAGGCAGAAATTTTCTATATGTTGGCGCAAAAAGACAGAAATTCTCCTTATTTTAGGGCAAAACATAGAAATTTTACATATTTTGAAGCAAAATTCCAGAAATTTCCCGTATTTTGGGGCAAAATTGCAGAAATTTCACTTATTTCAGGGAAAAAAGTCAGAAATCTTTCTAATTTTTGGGGCAAAAAGGCAGATATTCCTAATATTTTTTGGCAAAAATGCAGAAATTCTCCTCATTTTGAGGTAAAAAGGCTGAAATTCCCCTTATTTGGGGGCAAAAGGGCAGAAATTTCCCTTATTTTGGGTCAAAATTGCAGAATTTTCACTTACTTCAGGGTAATAAGTCAGAAATATTTTTATTTTGGGGCCAAAAAAACAGAAATTCCCTTTGTTTTGGGGGAAAAAGACAGAAATTCCACATATTTAGAGGAAAAAATGCAGAAATTCTCCTTATTTTGGAGCAAAAATGAAGAAATTTCTCTTTTTTATGGCAAAAAGGTATGCATTCTTCTTATTTTCGGGCAAAAAGGCAGAAATTCCCCGTATTTTGTAGCAAAATTGCAGAAATTCCCCTAAATGTGGGGCAAAAAGGCAGAATTCCCTATATGTTAGGGCAAAAAGACAGAAATTCTTCTTATTTTGGGGTAAAACTCAGAAATTTCACTTATTTTGGGGCAAAATTCCAGAAATTTCCTTATTTTGGAGCAAAATTGCAGAAATTTCACTTATTTCAGGAAAAAAAGGCAGAAATTTTCCTTATTTTGGGGCAAAAAGGCAGAAATTCCTAATATTTTGTGGCAAAAATGGAGAAATTTCCCTCATTTTGAGGTAAAAAGGCTGAAATTCCCCTTATTTGGGGTCAAAAGGGCAGAAATTTCCCTTATTTTGGGGCAAAATAGAAGAAATTTCGCTTATTACAAGGTAATAAATAAGAAATTTTCTTATTTTGGGGCAAAAAAGACAGAAATTCCCTTTGTTTTGGGGGAAAAAGACAGAAATTCAACTTATTTAGACGCATAAAAGCAGAAATTTCCCTTATTTTGGAGCAAAAATGAAGAAATTTCCCTTTTTATGGCAAAAATATATGCATTCTTCTTATTTTCGGGCAAAAAGGCAGAAATTCCCCGTATTTTGGAGCAAAATTGCAGAAATTCCCCTAATTGTGGGGCCAAAATGCAAAAATTCCCTATATGTTGGGGCAAAAAGTCAGAAATTCTACTTATTTTGGGGCAAAACTCAGAAATTTTACTTATTTTGGGGCAAAAATCCAGAAATTTCCCTTATTTTGGGGCAAAATTGCAGAAATTTCACTTATTTCAGGGTAATAAGTCAGAAATTTTTCCTATTTTGGGGCAAAAAAGACATGAATAACCTTTGTTTTGGGGGAAAAAGACAGAAATTGCACTTATTTAGAGGCAAACAAGCAGAAATTCCCCTTATTTTGGAGCAAAAATGATAAAATTTCCCTTTTTTATGGCAAAGAGGTTTGCATTCTTCTTATTTTCGGGCAAATAGGCAGAAATTCCCCGTATTTTGGAGCAAAATTGCAGAAATTCCCCTAATTGTGGGGCAAAAAGCAGAAATTCCCTATATGTTAGGGCATAAAGACAGAAATTCTCCTTAATTTGGGGCAAAACTCAGAAATTCCACTCTTTTTGTTGCCAAATTCCAGAAATTTCCCTTATTTTGGGGCAAAATTGCAGAAATTTCCCTTATTTTTGGGCAAAATTTCAGAAATTTCACTTATTTTGTGGCAAAAATGCAGAAATTTTCTTATTTCATGGAAAAAAGGCAGAAATTTTCCTTATTTAAGGGCAAAAAGGCAGAAATTCCTAATATTTTGTGGCAAAAATGCAAAAATTCCCTTTATTTTGAGGTAAAAAGGCTAAAATTCCACTTATTTGGGGGCAAAAAGGCAGAAATTTCCCATATTTTGCGGCAAAATTGCAGAAATTTCACTTACTTCAGGGTAATAAGTCAGAATTTTTCCTTATTTTGGGGCAAAAAAGACCTGATATTTTCTTTGTTTTGGGGGAAAAAGACAGAAATTCCACTTATTTAGAGGCAAAAAAGCAGAAATTCCCCTTATTTTGGAGCAAAAATGAAGAAATTTCCCTTTTTTATGGCAAAAAGGTATGCATTCTTCTTATTTTCGGGCAAAAAGGCAGAAATTCCCCGTATTTTGGAGCAAAATTGCAGAAATTCCCCTAATTGTGGGGCAAAAAGGCAGAAATTTTCTATATGTTGGCGCAAAAAGACAGAAATTCTCCTTATTTTAGGGCAAAACTCAGAAATTTTACATATTTTGAAGCAAAATTCCAGAAATTTCCCGTATTTTGGGGCAAAATTGCAGAAATTTCACTTATTTCAGGGAAAAAAGTCAGAAATCTTTCTAATTTTTGGGGCAAAAAGGCAGATATTCCTAATATTTTTTGGCAAAAATGCAGAAATTCTCCTCATTTTGAGGTAAAAAGGCTGAAATTCCCCTTATTTGGGGGCAAAAAGGCAGAAATTTCCCTTATTTTGGGGCAAAATTGCAGAAATTACACTTACTTCAGGGTAATAAGTCAGAAATTTTCCTTATTTTGGGGCAAAAAAGACAAAAATTTTCTTTGTTTTGGGGGAAAAAAGACAGAAATTACACTTATTTAGAGCCAAAAAAGCAGAAATTCCCCTTATTTTGTAGCAAAAATGAAGAAATTTCTTTTTTTTATGGCAAAAAGGTATGCATTCTTCTTATTTTCGGGCAAAAAGGCAGAAATTCCCCGTATTTTGGAGCAAAATTGCAGAAATTCCCCTAATTGTGGGGCAAGAAGGCAGAAATTCTCAATATGTTGGCGCAAAAAGACAGAAATTCTCCTTATTTTAGGGCAAAACTCAGAAATTTTACATATTTTGAAGCAAAATTCCAGAAATTTCCCGTATTTTGGGGCAAAATTGCAGAAATTTCATTTATTTCAGGGAAAAAAGGCAGAAATCTTTCTAATTTTTGGGGCAAAAAGGCAGATATTCCTAATATTTTGTGGCAAAAATGCAGAAATTCCCCTTATTTTGAGGTAAAAAGGCTGAAATTCCCCTTATTTGGGGGCAAAAGGGCAGAAATTTCCCTTATTTTGGTTCAAAATTGCAGAATTTTCACTTACTTCAGGGTAATAAGTCAGAAATTTTTTTTATTTTGGGGCCTAAAAGACAGAAATTCCCTTTGTTTTGGGGGAAAAAGACAGAAATTACACATATTTAGAGGAAAAAATGCAGAAATTCTCCTTATTTTGGAGCAAAAATGAAGAAATTTCTCTTTTTTATGGCAAAAAGGTATGGATTCTTCTTATTTTCGGGCAAAAAGGCAGAAATTCCCCGTATTTTGTAGCAAAATTGCAGAAATTCCCCTAAATGTGGGGCAAAAAGGCAGAATTCCCTATATGTTAGGGCAAAAAGACAGAAATTCTTCTTATTTTGGGGCAAAACTCAGAAATTTCACTTATTTTGGGGCAAAATTCCAGAAATTTCCTTATTTTGGGGAAAAATTGCAGAAATTTCACTTATTTTGGGGCAAAATTGCAGAAATTTCACTTATTTCAGGAAAAAAAGGCAGAAATTTTCCTTATTTTGGGGCAAAAAGGCAGAAATTCCTAATATTTTGTGGCAAAAATGGAGTAATTTCCCTCATTTTGAGGTAAAAAGGCTGAAATTCCCCTTATTTGGGGTCAAAATGGAAGAAATTTCCCTTATTTTGGGGCAAAATAGAAGAAATTTCGCTTATTACAAGGTAATAAATAAGAAATTTTCTTATTTTGGGGCAAAAAAGACAGAAATTCCCTTTGTTTTGGGGAAAAAGACAGAAATTCAACTTATTTAGACGCATAAAAGCAGAAATTTCCCTTATTTTGGAGCAAAAATGAAGAAATTTCCCTTTTTTATGGCAAAAATATATGCATTCTTCTTATTTTCGGGCAAAAAGGCAGAAATTCCCCGTATTTTGGAGCAAAATTGCCGAAATTCCCCTAATTGTGGGGCAAAAAGGCAAAAATTCCCTATATGTTGGGGCAAAAAGTCAGAAATTCTACTTATTTTGGGGCAAAACTCAGAAATTTTACTTATTTTGGGGCAAAAATCCAGAAATTTCCCTTATTTTGGGGCAAAATTGCAGAAATTTCACTTATTTCAGGGTAATAAGTCAGAAATTTTTCCTATTTTGGGGCAAAAAGACATGAATAACCTTTGTTTTGGGGGAAAAAGACAGAAATTGCACTTATTTAGAGGCAAACAAGCAGAAATTAGCCTTATTTTGGAGCAAAAATGATAAAATTTCGCTTTTTTATGGCAAAGAGGTTTGCATTCTTCTTATTTTCGGGCAAATAGGCAGAAATTCCCCGTATTTTGGAGCAAAATTGCAGAAATTCCCCTAATTGTGGGGCAAAAAGCAGAAATTCCCTATATGTTAGGGCATAAAGACAGAAATTCTCCTTAATTTGGGGCAAAACTCAGAAATTCCACTCTTTTTGTGGCCAAATTCCAGAAATTTCCCTTATTTTGGGGCAAAATTGCAGAAATTTCCCTTATTTTTGGGCAAAATTTCAGAAATTTCACTTATTTTGTGGCAAAAATGCAGAAATTTTCTTATTTCATGGAAAAAAGGCAGAAATTTTCCTTATTTCAGGGCAAAAAGGCAGAAATTCCTAATATTTTGTGGCAAAAATGCAAAAATTCCCTTTATTTTGAGGTAAAAAGGCTAAAATTCCTCTTATTTGGGGGCAAAAAGGCAGAAATTTCCCATATTTTGCGGCAAAATTGCAGAAATTTCACTTACTTCAGGGTAATAAGTCAGAATTTTTCCTTATTTTGGGGCAAAAAAGACCTGATATTTTCTTTGTTTGGGGGGAAAAAGACAGAAATTCCACTTATTTAGAGGCAAAAAAGCAGAAATTCCCCTTATTTTGGAGCAAAAATGAAGAAATTTCCCTTTTTTATGGCAAAAAGTTATGCATTCTTATTATTTCCGGGCAAAAAGGCAGAAATTCCCCGTATTTTGGAGCAAAATTGCAGAAATTCCCCAATTGTGGGGCAAAAAGGCAGAAATTGCCTACATGTTGGGGTAAAAAGAAAGAAAATCTCCTTATTTTGGGGCAAAACTCAGAAATTTCACTTATTTTTGGGGAAAATTGCAGAAATTTCACTTATTTCAGGGAAAAAAAGCAGAAATTTTTTTAATTTGGGGCAAAAAGGTAGTAATTCCTAATATTTTGTGGCAAAAAAGTAGAAATTCCCCATTATTTTGAGGTAAAAAGGCTGAAATTCCCCTTATTTGGGGGCAAAAAGACAGAAATTTCACTTATTTTTGGGCAAAATTGCAGAAATTCCCCTAATTGAGGTGCAAAAAGGCAGAAATTATATGTTGGGGCAAAAAGACAGAAATTCTCCTTATTTTGGGGCAAAACTCACAAATTCCACTTATTTTGGGGAAAATTCCAGAAATTTCCCTTATTTTGGGGCAAAATTGCAGAAATTTCCTTATTTTGGGACAAAATTGGAGAAATTTCACTTATGTTGGGGCAAAATTGCAGAAATTTCACTTATTTCAGGGAAAAAAGGCAGAAATTTTCCTTATTTTGGGGCAAAAAAGAAAGGAATTCCTTTTGTTTTGGAGGAAAAGACAGAAATTCCACTTATTTAGAGGCAGAAAAGCAGAAATTCCCCTTATTTTGGAGCAAAAATGAAGAAATTTCCCTTATTTATGGCAAAAAATTATGCATTCTTCTTATTTTCTGGCAAAAGGGCAGAAATTCCCCATATTTTGGAGCAAAATTGCAGAAAATCCCCTAATTGTGGGGCAAAAAGGCAGAAATTCTCTATATGTTGGAGCAAAAAGACAGAAATTCCGTTTATTTTTGGGTAAAAAGGCAGAAATTTCACTTATTTTGAGGTAAAAAGGCAGAATTTCGTCTTATTTTGAAGCAAAAATGAAGAAATTTCCTTTTTTGTGGTATAAGGTAAACATTCTTCTTATTTTCTGGCAAAAAAGCAGAAATTCCTCGTATTTTGGAGCAAATTTGCAGAAATTTTCCAAATTGTGGGGCAAAAATGCAGAAATTCCGTATATGTTGGGGCAAAAGACAGAAATTCTTTTTATTTTGTGGCAAAACTCAGAAATTCCACTTATTTTGAGGCAAAATTCCAGAAATTTCCCTTCTTTTTTGGCAAAATTGCCAAAATTTCACTTAATTTGGGGCAAAATTGCAGAAATTTCACTTATTTTGGGGCAAAATTGCAGAAATTTCACTTATTTCAGGGAAAAAAGGCAGAAATTTTCCTTAATTTGTGGCAAAAAGGCAGAAATTCCTAATATTTTGTGGCAAAAATGCAGAAATATCTCTTATTTTGAGGTAAAATGGCTGAAATTCCCCTTACTTGGGGGCAAAAAGGCAGAAATTTCCCTTATTTTGGGGCAAAATTCCAGAAATTTCACTTACTTTAGGGTAATAAGTCAGAAATTTTTTTTATTTTGGGGCAAAAGAGACAGAAATTCCCTTTGTTTTTGGGGAAAAAAAAATTCCACTTATTTAGAGGCCAAAAAGCAGAAATTCCCTTATTTTGGAGCAAAAATGAAGAAATTTCCCTTTTTTATAGCAAAAAGGTATGCATTCTTCTTATTTTCGGGCAAAAAGGCAGAAATTCCTTGTATTTTGGAGCAAAATTGCAGAAATTCCCCTAATTGTGGGGCAAAAAGGCAAAAATTCCATATATGTGGGGGCCAAAAGACGGAATTTCTCCTTATTTTTGGGCAAAACTCAGAAATTCCACTTAATTTGGGGAAAAATTCCAGAAAATTCCCTTATTTTGGGGCAAAATTGCAGAACTTTTACTTCTTTTGGGGCAAAATTGCAGAAATTTCACTTATTTCAGGGAAAAAAGCAGAAATTTTTTTATTTTGTGGCAAAAAGGCAGAAATTCCTAATACTTTGTGGCAAAAATGCAGAAATTCCTTTTATTTTGAGGTAAAAAGGCTGAAATTTCTATTATTTGGGGGCAAAAAGGCAGAAATTTCCCTTATTTTCAGGCAAAATTGCAGAAATTCCCCTAATTATGAGGCAAAAAGGCAGAAATTTTCCATATGTTGGGGCAAAAAGACAGAAATTCTCCTTATTTTGGGGCAAACCTCAGAAATTCAACATACTTTGGGACAAAATTCCAGAAATTTCCCTTATTTTGGGGCAAAATTGCAGAAATTACACTTACTTCATGGTAATAAGTCAGAAATTTTTTTTAATTTGGGGCCAAAAAGACAGAAATTCCCTTTGTTTGGGAAAAAAAGAAAGAAATTCCACTTATTTAAAGGCAAAAAAGCAGAAATTCCCCTTATTTTGGAGCAAAAATGAAGAAATTTCCCTTTTTAATGGCAAAAAGGTATGCTTTCTTCTTATTTTCGGGGAAAAAGGCAGAAATTCTTCGTATTTTGGAGCAAAATTGCAGAAATTCCCCTAATTGTGGGGCAAAAAGGCAGAAATTCTCTATATGTTGGGGCAAAAAGACAGAAATTCTTTTTATTTTGGGGCAAAACTCAGAAATTCCACTTATTTTGGGGCAAAATTCAAGAAATTTCCCTTATTTTGGGGCAAAATTGCAGAAATTTCACTTATTTTGGGGCAAAATTGCAGAAATTTCACTTATGTCAGGGAAAAAAGGCAGAAATTTTCCTTATTTAGGGGCAAAAATGCAGAAATTCCTAATATTTTATTTCAAAAATGCAGAAATTCCCCTTATTTTTAGGTAAAAAGGCTGAAATTCCCCTTATTTGGGGGCAAAAAGGCAGAAATTTCCCTACTTTTGGGGCAAAATTGCAGAAATTTCACTTATTTCAGGGTAATAAGTCAGAAATTGTCCTTATTTTGGGGCAAAAAAGACAGGAATTCCCTTTGTTTTTGGGGAAAAAGACAGAAATTCCACTTATTTAGAGGCAAAAAAGCAGAAATTCCGCTTATTTTGGAGCAAAAATTAAGAAATTTCCCTTTTTTATGGCAAAAAGGTATGCATTCTTCTTATTTTCCGGCAAAAAGGCAGAAATTCCCCGTATTTTGGAGCAAAATTGCAGAAATTCCCCTAATTGTGGGGCAAAAAGTCAGAAATTCCCTATATGTTAGGGCAAGAAGACAGAAATTCTCTTAATTTTGGGGCAAAACTCAGAAATTCCACTTATTGTGGGTCAAAATTCGAGAAATTTCCATTATTTTGGGGCAAAATTGCAGAAATTTTACCTATTTTGGGGCAAAATAGCAGAAATTTCACTTATTTCAGGGAAAAAGGCAGAAATTTTAATTATTTTGGGGCTAAAAGGCAGAAATTCCTAATATTTTGTGGCAAATATGAAGAAATTCCCCTTATTTTGAGGTAAAAAGGCTGAATTTTCCCATTATTTTGGGGCAAAAAGGCAGAAATTTCCCTTATTTTGGGGCAAAATTGCAGAAATTTCACTTATTTTAGGGTAATAAGTGAGAAAATTTCCTTATTTTGGGGCAAAAAAGACAGAAATTCCCTTTGTTTTTGGGGAAAAAGACAGAAATTCCACTTATTTAGAGGCAAAAAAGCAGAAATTCCCCTTATTTTGGATCAAAAATTAAGAAAGTTCCCTTTTTTATGGCAAAAAGGTATGCATTCTTCTTATTTTCAGGCAAAAGGGCAGAAATTCTTCGTATTTTGGAGCAAAATTGCAGAAATTCCCCTAATTTTAAGGCAAAAAGGCAGAAATTCCCTATATGTTGGGGCATAAAGACAGAAATTCTCCTTATTTTGGTGCAGAACTCAGAAATTAAACTTATTTTGAGGCAAAATTCCAGAAATTTCCCTTATTTTGGGGCAAAATTGCAGAAATTTTACTTATTTTGGGGCAAAATTGCAGAAATTTCACTTATTTTGGGGCAAAATTGCAGAAATTTCACTTATTTTGGGGCAAAATTGCAGAAATTTCACTTATTTCAGGGAAAAAATGCTGAAATTTTCTTTATTTTGGGGCAAAAAGGCAGAAATTTCTAACATTGTGAGGCAAAAATGCCGAAATTCCCCTTATTTTGAGGTAAAAAGGCTGAAATTCCCCTTATTTGGGGGCAAAAAGGCAAAAATTTCCCTTATTTTGGGGCAAAATTGCAGAAATTTCACTTACTTCAGGGTAAAATGTCAGAATTTTTCCTTATTTTGGGGCAAAAATACAGGAATTCCCTATGCTTTGAGGGAAAAGGACAGAAATTCCACTTATTTAATGGCAAAAAATCAGAAATTCCGCTTATTTTGGGGCAAAAATGAAGAAATTTCTCTTTTTTATGGCAAAAAGCTATACTTTCTTCTTATTTTCGGGCAAAAAGGCAGAAATTCCCCGTATTTTGAAGCAAAATTGCAGAAATTCCCCTAATTGTGTGACAAAGAGCAGAAATTCCCTATATGTTAGGGCAAAAAGACAGAAATTCTCCTTATTTTGGGGCAAAACTCAGTAATTCCACTTATTTTGGGGCAAAATTCCAGAAATTTCCCTTATTTTGGGGCAAAATTGCAGAAATTTCACTTATTTCAGAAAAGAAGGGAAGAAATTTTATATTTTGGGGCAAAAAGGCAGAAATTACCCTTATTTTGAGGTAAAAAGGCTGAAATTTCCCTTATTTGGGGACAAAAAGGCAGATATTTCCCTTATTTTGGGAAAAAATTGAAGAAATTTCACTTATTTCAGGTTAATAAGTCAGAAATATTTTTTAATTTGGGGCCAAAAATACAGAAATTCCCTTTGTTTTGGGGGAAAAAGACAAAAATTCCAGTTATTTTTAGGAAAAAAAGCAGAAATTCCATTTATTTTGGAGCAAAAATGAAGAAATTTCTTTTTTTTATGGCAAAAAGTTATGCATTCTTCTTATTATCGGGCAAAAAGGCAGAAATTCCTTGTATTTTGGAGCAAAATTGCAGAAATTCCCCTAATTGTGGGGAAAAAGGCAGAAATTCTCTATATCTTGGGGCAAAAAGACAGAAATTCTCTTAATTTTGGGGCAAAACTCAGAAATTCCACTTATTTTGGGGCAAAATACCAGAAATTTCTCTAAATTTGGGGCAAAATTGCAAAAATTTCACTTATTTTGGGGCAAAGTTGCAGAAATTTCACTTATTACAGGGAATAAAGTCAGATATTTTCTTTTTTTGGGGGGCAAAAATGCAGAAATTTTTAATATTTTGTGGCAAAAATGCAGAAATTTCCCTTATTTTGAGGTAAAAAGGCTGAAATTCCCCTTATTTGGGGGCAAAAAGGCAGAAATTTCCCTTATTTTGGGGCAAAATTGCAGAAATTTCACTTATTTCAGGGTAATAAGTCAGAAATTTCCCTTATTTTGGGGCAAAAAAGACAGAAATTCCCTTTGTTTTGGGGGAAAAAGACAGAAATTCCACATATTTAGAGGCAAAAAAGCAGAAATTCCTTTTGTTTTGGATCAAAAATAAAGAAATTTTTCTTTTTTATAGCAAAAAGGTATGCATTCTTCTTATTGTCAGGCAAAAGGGCAGAAATTTTTTGTATTTTGGAGCAAAATTGCAGAAATTCCCCTAATTGTAAAGCAAAAAGGCAGAAATTCCCTATATTTTAGGGCAAAAAGACAGAAATTCTCCTTATTTTGGGGCAAAACTCATTAATTCCACTTATTTTGGGGCAAAATTCCAGAAATTTCCTTTATTTTGGGGCAAAATTGCAGAAATTTCACTTATTTCAGGGAAGAAGGGCAGAAAATTTATATTTTGGGGCAAAAGGGCAGAAATTCCTCTTATTTTGAGGTAAAAAGGCTGAAATTTCCCTTATTTGGGGACAAAAAGGCAGAAATTTCCCTTATTTTGGGGCAAAAAGGCAGAAATTTCACTTATTTCAGGGTAATAAGTCAGAAATATTTTTTATTTCGGGGGAAAAAATACAGAAATTCCCTTTGTTATGTGGGAAAAAGACAGAAATTCCACTTATTTTGGTGCAAAAAAGCAGAAATTCCCTTATTTTGGAGCAAAAATGAAGAAATTTCCCTTTTTTATGGCAAAAAGTTATGCATTCTTCTTATTATCGGGCAAAAAGGCAGAAATTCCTTGTATTTTGGAGCAATATTGCAGAAATTCTCCTAATTGTGGAGAAAAAGGGAGAAATTCTTTATATGTTGGGGCAAAAAGACAGAAATTCTCCTTATTTTGGGGCAAAACTCAGAAATTCCACTTATTTTGGGGCAAAATTCCAGGAATTTCCCTTCTTTTGGGGCAAAATTGCAGAAATTTCACTTATTTTGGGGCAAAGTTGCAGAAATTTCACTTATTAAAGGGAAAAAAGCAGTTATTTTCCTTATTTTGGGGCAAAAAGGCAGAAATTTTTGATATTTTGTGGCAAAAATGCAGAAATTCCCCTTATTTTGAGGTAAAAAGGCTGAAATTCCCCTTATTTGGGGGCAAAAAGGCAGAAATTTCCCTTATTTTGGGGCAAAATTGCAGAAATTTCACTTATTTTGGGGCAAAATTGCAGAAATTTCACTTATTTCAGAGAAAAAAGGCAGAAATTTTCCTTATTTTGGTGCAAAAAGGCAGAAATTCCTAATATTTTGTGGCAAAAATGAAGAAATTCCCCTTATTTTGAGGTAAAAAGGCTGAAATTCCCCTTATTTGGGGGCAAAAAGGCAATAATTTTCCTTATTTTGGGGCAAAATTGCAGAAATATCACTTACTTCAGGGTAATAAGTCACAATTATTCTTTATTTTGGGGCAAAAATACAGGAATTCCCTTTGTTTTGGGGGGAAAAGACAGAAATTCCACTTATTTAGAGGCAAAAAGCAGAATTTCCCGTTATTTTGGAGCAAAAATGAAGTAATTTCCTTTTTTTATGGCAAAAAGCTATACTTTCTTCTTATTTTCGGGCAAAAGGGCAGAAATTCCACGTATTCTGGAGCAAAATTGCAGAAATTCCCCTAATTGTGGGGCAAAAATGCAAAAATTCCCTATATGTTAGGGCAAAAAGACAGAAATTCTCCTTATTTTGGGGCAAAACTCAGTAATTCCACTTATTTTGGGGCAAAATTCCAGAAATTTCCCTCATTTTGGGGCAAAATTGCAGAAATTTCACTTATTTTGGGACAAAATTGCAGATATTTTACTTATTTCAGGGAAAAAGGGCAGAAATTTTCCTTATTTTTGGGCAAAAAGGAAGAAATTCCCCTTATTTTGAGGTAAAAAGGCTGAAATTTCCCTTATTTGGGGGCAAAAAGGCAGAAATTTCCCTTATTTTGGTGAAAAATGGAAAAATTTCACTTATTTCAGGGTAATAAGTCAGAAATATTTTTTATTTTGGGGCAAAAAAGACAGAAATTCCCTTTGTTTTGGGGGAAAAAGACAGATATTCCACTTATTTAGAGGCAAAAAATCAGAAATTCCGCTTATTTTGGAGCAAAAATGAGGAAATTTCCCTTTTTAATGGCAAAAAGGTATGCATTCTTCTTATTATCGTGCAAAAAGGCAGAAATTCCTTGTATTTTGGAGCAAAATTGCAGAAATTCCCCTAATTGTGGGGCAAAAAGGCAGAAATTTTCTATATGTTGGGGCAAAAAGACAGAAATTCTCCTTATTATGGGGCAAAACTAAGAAATTCCACTTATTTTGAGGCAAAATACCAGAAATTTCTCTTAATATGGGGCAAAATTGCAGAAATTTCACCTATTTTGGGGCAAAAATGCAGAAATTTCACTTATTACAGGGAAAAAAGGCAGAAATTTTCCTTATTTTAAGGCAAAAAGGCAGAAATTCCTAATATTTTGTGGCAAAAATGCAGAAATTCCCCTTATTTTGTGGTAAAAAGGCTGAAATTCCCCTTATTTGGGGGCAAAAAGGCAGAAATTTCCCTTATTTTGGGGCAAAATTGCAGAAATTTCACTTATTTTGGGGCAAAATTGCAGAAATTTCACTTATTTCAGAGAAAAAAGGCAGAAATTTTCCTTAGTTTGGGGCAAAAAGGCAGAAATTCCTAATATTTTGTGGCAAAAAATGCAAAATTTACCCTTATTTTGATGTAAAAAGGCTGAAATTCCCCTTATTTGGGGGCAAAAAAGCAGAAATTTCTCTTATTTTGGAGCAAAATTGCAGAAATTTCACTTACTTCAGGGTAATAAGTCAGAATTTTTCCTTATTTTGGGGAAAAAAAGACAGAAATTATTTTGTTTTGGGGGAAAAAGACAGAAATTTCACTTATTTAAAGTAAAAAAAAGCAGGAATTCCCCTTATTTTGGAGAAAAAATGAAGAAATTTCCCTTTTTTATGGCAAAAAGGTATGCATTCTTCTTATTTTCGAGCAAAAAGGCAGAAATTGACCGTATTTTGGAGCAAAATTGCAGAAATTCCGCTAATTGTGGGGCAAAAAGACAGAAATTCTCCTTATTTTGGGGCAAAACTAAGAAATTCCACTTATTTTGGGGCAAAATTCCAGAAACTTCCTTTATTTTGGGGCAAAATTGCAGAAATTTCACTTATTTTGGGGCAAAATTGCAGAAATTTCACTTATGTCAGGGAAAAAAGGCAGAAATTTTCCTTATTTAGGGGCAAAAATGCAGAAATTCCAAATATTTTGTGGCAAAAATGCAGAAATTTCCCTTATTTTGAGGTAAAAAGGCTGAAATTCCCTTTATTTGGGGGCAAAAAGGCAGAAATTTCCCTTATTTTGGGGCAAAATTGCAGAAATTTCACTTATTTTGGGGCAAAATTGCAGAAATTTCACTTATTTCAGGGAAAAAAGGCAGAAATTTTCCTTAGTTTGGGGCAAAAAGGCAGAAATTCATAATATTTTGTGGCAAAAATGCAAAATTTACCCTTATTTTGATGTAAAATGGCTGAAATTCCCCTTATTTGGGGGCAAAAAAGCAGAAATTTCTCTTATTTTGGGGCAAAATTGCAGAAATTTCACTTACTTCAGGGTAATAAGTCAGAATTTTTCCTTATTTTGGGGAAAAAAAGACAGAAATTCTTTTTGTTTTGGGGGAAAAAGACAGAAATTTCACTTATTTAAGGGCAAAAAAGCAGAAATTCCCCTTATTTTGGAGAAAAAATGAAGAAATTTCCCTTTTTTATGGCAAAAAGGTATGCATTCTTCTTATTTTCGAGCAAAAAGGCAGAAATTGACCGTATTTTGGAGCAAAATTGCAGAAATTCCGCTAATTGTGGGGCAAAAAGACAGAAATTCTCCTTATTTTGGGGCAAAACTAAGAAATTCCACTTATTTTGGGGCAAAATTCCAGAAATTTCCTTTATTTTGGGGCAAAATTGCAGAAATTTCACTTATTTTGGGGTAAAATTGCAGAAATTTCACTTATGTCAGGGAAAAAAGGCAGAAATTTTCCTTATTTAGGGGCAAAAATGCAGAAATTCCTAATATTTTGTGGCAAAAATGCAGAAATTTCCCTTATTTTGAGGTAAAAAGGCTGAAATTCCCCTTATTTGGGGGCAAAAAGGCAGAAATTTCCCTTATTTTGGGGCAAAATTGCAGAAATTTCACTTATTTCAGGGTAATAAGTCAGAAATTTTCCTTATTTTGGGGCAAAAAAGACAGGAATTCCCTTTGTTTAGGGGTAAAAAACAGAAATTCCACTTATTTCGAGGCAAAAAAGCAGAAATTCCCCTTTTTGGAGCAAAAATGAAGAAATTTCCCTTTTTTATGGCAAAAAGGTATGCATTCTTCTTATTTTCCGGCAAAAAGGCAGAAATTCCCCGTATTTTGGAGCAAAATTGCAGAAATTCTGCTAATTGTGGGGCAAAAAGTCAGAAATTCCCTATATGTTGGGACAAAAAGACAGAAATTCTCCTTATTTTGTGGCATAACTCAGAAATTCCACTTATTTGTGGCAAAATTCCAGAAATTTCCCTTATTTTGGGGCAAAATTGCAGAAATTTCACTTCTTTTGGGGCAAAATTGCAGAAATTTCACTTATGTCAGGGAAAAAAGGCAGAAATTTTCTTTATTTTGGGGCAAAAATGCAGAAATTCCTAATATTTTGTGGCAAAAATGCAGAAAATTCCCTTATTTTGAGGTAAAAAGGCTGAATTTTCCCCTTATTTTGGGGCAAAAAGGCAGAAATTTTCCTTATTTTGGGGCAAAAATGCAGAAATTCCTAATATTTTGTGGCAAAAATGCAGAAAATTCCCTTATTTTGAGGTAAAAAGGCTGAATTTTCCCATTATTTTGGGACAAAAAGGCAGAAATTTCCCTTATTTTGGGGCAAAATTGCAGAAATTTCACTTATTTTAGGGTAATAAGTGAGAAAATTTCCTTATTTTGGGGCAAAAAAGACAGAAATTCCCTTTGTTTTTGGGGAAAAAGACAGAAATTCCACTTATTTAGAGGCAAAAAAGCAGAAATTCCCCTTATTTTGGATCAAAAATGAAGAAATTTCCCTTTTTTATGGCAAAAAGGTATGCATTCTTCTTATTTTCAGGCAAAAGGGCAGAAATTCTTCGTATTCTGGAGCAAAATTGCAGAAATTCCCCTAATTTTAAGGCAAAAAGGCAGAAATTCCCTATATGTTGGAGCATAAAGACAGAAATTCTCCTTATTTTGGTGCAGAACTCAGAAATTAAACTTATTTTGAGGCAAAATTCCAGAAATTTCCCTTATTTTGGGGCAAAATTGCAGAAATTTTACTTATTTTGGGGCAAAATTGCAGAAATTTCACTTATTTTGGGGCAAAATTGCAGAAATTTCACTTATTTTGGGGCAAAATTGCAGAAATTTCACTTATTTCAGGGAAAAAATGCTGAAATTTTCTTTATTTTGGGGCAAAAAGGCAGAAATTTCTAACATTGTGAGGCAAAAATGCCGAAATTCCCCTTATTTTGAGGTAAAAAGGCTGAAATTCCCCTTATTTGGGGGCAAAAAGGCAAAAATTTCCCTTATTTTGGGGCAAAATTGCAGAAATTTCACTTACTTCAGGGTAAAATGTCAGAATTTTTCCTTATTTTGGGGCAAAAATACAGGAATTCCCTATGCTTTGAGGGAAAAGGACAGAAATTCCACTTATTTAATGGCAAAAAATCAGAAATTCCGCTTATTTTGGGGCAAAAATGAAGAAATTTCTATTTTTTATGGCAAAAAGCTATACTTTCTTCTTATTTTCGGGCAAAAAGGCAGAAATTCCCCGTATTTTGAAGCAAAATTGCAGAAATTCCCCTAATTGTGTGACAAAGAGCAGAAATTCCCTATATGTTAGGGCAAAAAGACAGAAATTCTCCTTATTTTGGGGCAGAACTCAGAAATTAAACTTATTTTGAGGCAAAATTCCAGAAATTTCCCTTATTTTGGGGCAAAATTGCAGAAATTTTACTTATTTTGGGGCAAAATTGCAGAAATTTCACTTATTTTGGGGCAAAATTGCAGAAATTTCACTTATTTTGGGGCAAAATTGCAGAAATTTCACTTATTTCAGGGAAAAAATGCTGAAATTTTCTTTATTTTGGGGCAAAAAGGCAGAAATTTCTAACATTGTGAGGCAAAAATGCCGAAATTCCCCTTATTTTGAGGTAAAAAGGCTGAAATTCCCCTTATTTGGGGGCAAAAAGGCAAAAATTTCCCTTATTTTGGGGCAAAATTGCAGAAATTTCACTTACTTCAGGGTAAAATGTCAGAATTTTTCCTTATTTTGGGGCAAAAATACAGGAATTCCCTATGCTTTGAGGGAAAAGGACAGAAATTCCACTTATTTAATGGCAAAAAATCAGAAATTCCGCTTATTTTGGGGCAAAAATGAAGAAATTTCTCTTTTTTATGGCAAAAAGCTATACTTTCTTCTTATTTTCGGGCAAAAAGGCAGAAATTCCCCGTATTTTGAAGCAAAATTGCAGAAATTCCCCTAATTGTGTGACAAAGAGCAGAAATTCCCTATATGTTAGGGCAAAAAGACAGAAATTCTCCTTATTTTGGGGCAAAACTCAGTAATTCCACTTATTTTGGGGCAAAATTCCAGAAATTTGCCTTATTTTGGGGCAAAATTGCAGAAATTTCACTTATTTCAGAAAAGAAGGGAAGAAATTTTATATTTTGGGGCAAAAAGGCAGAAATTCCCCTTATTTTGAGGTAAAAAGGCTGAAATTTCCCTTATTTGGGGACAAAAAGGCAGATATTTCCCTTATTTTGGGAAAAAATTGAAGAAATTTCACTTATTTCAGGTTAATAAGTCAGAAATATTTTTTAATTTGGGGCCAAAAATACAGAAATTCCCTTTGTTTTGGGGGAAAAAGACAAAAATTCCAGTTATTTTTAGGAAAAAAAGCAGAAATTCCATTTATTTTGGAGCAAAAATGAAGAAATTTCTTTTTTTTATGGCAAAAAGTTATGCATTCTTCTTATTATCGGGCAAAAAGGCAGAAATTCCTTGTATTTTGGAGCAAAATTGCAGAAATTCCCCTAATTGTGGGGAAAAAGGCAGAAATTCTCTATATCTTGGGGCAAAAAGACAGAAATTCTCTTAATTTTGGGGCAAAACTCAGAAATTCCACTTATTTTGGGGCAAAATACCAGAAATTTCTCTTAATTTGGGGCAAAATTGCAAAAATTTCACTTATTTTGGGGCAAAGTTGCAGAAATTTCACTTATTACAGGGAATAAAGTCAGATATTTTCTTTTTTTGGGGGGCAAAAATGCAGAAATTTTTAATATTTTGTGGCAAAAATGCAGAAATTTCCCTTATTTTGAGGTAAAAAGGCTGAAATTCCCCTTATTTGGGGGCAAAAAGGCAGAAATTTCCCTTATTTTGGGGCAAAATTGCAGAAATTTCACTTATTTCAGGGTAATAAGTCAGAAATTTCCCTTATTTTGGGGCAAAAAAGACAGAAATTCCCTTTGTTTTGGGGGAAAAAGACAGAAATTCCACATATTTAGAGGCAAAAAAGCAGAAATTCCTTTTGTTTTGGATCAAAAATAAAGAAATTTTTCTTTTTTATAGCAAAAAGGTATGCATTCTTCTTATTGTCAGGCAAAAGGGCAGAAATTTTTTGTATTTTGGAGCAAAATTGCAGAAATTCCCCTAATTGTAAAGCAAAAAGGCAGAAATTCCCTATATTTTAGGGCAAAAAGACAGAAATTCTCCTTATTTTGGGGCAAAACTCATTAATTCCACTTATTTTGGGGCAAAATTCCAGAAATTTCCTTTATTTTGGGGCAAAATTGCAGAAATTTTACTTATTTCAGGGAAGAAGGGCAGAAAATTTATATTTTGGGGCAAAAGGGCAGAAATTCCTCTTATTTTGAGGTAAAAAGGCTGAAATTTCCCTTATTTGGGGACAAAAAGGCAGAAATTTCCCTTATTTTGGGGCAAAAAGGCAGAAATTTCACTTATTTCAGGGTAATAAGTCAGAAATATTTTTTATTTCGGGGGAAAAAATACAGAAATTCCCTTTGTTATGTGGGAAAAAGACAGAAATTCCACTTATTTTGGTGCAAAAAAGCAGAAATTCCCTTATTTTGGAGCAAAAATGAAGAAATTTCCCTTTTTTATGGCAAAAAGTTATGCATTCTTCTTATTATCGGGCAAAAAGGCAGAAATTCCTTGTATTTTGGAGCAATATTGCAGAAATTCTCCTAATTGTGGAGAAAAAGGGAGAAATTCTTTATATGTTGGGGCAAAAAGACAGAAATTCTCCTTATTTTGGGGCAAAACTCAGAAATTCCACTTATTTTGGGGCAAAATTCCAGGAATTTCCCTTCTTTTGGGGCAAAATTGCAGAAATTTCACTTATTTTGGGGCAAAGTTGCAGAAATTTCACTTATTAAAGGGAAAAAAGCAGTTATTTTCCTTATTTTGGGGCAAAAAGGCAGAAATTTTTGATATTTTGTGGCAAAAATGCAGAAATTCCCCTTATTTTGAGGTAAAAAGGCTGAAATTCCCCTTATTTGGGGGCAAAAAGGCAGAAATTTCCCTTATTTTGGGGCAAAATTGCAGAAATTTCACTTATTTTGGGGCAAAATTGCAGAAATTTCACTTATTTCAGAGAAAAAAGGCAGAAATTTTCCTTATTTTGGTGCAAAAAGGCAGAAATTCCTAATATTTTGTGGCAAAAATGAAGAAATTCCCCTTATTTTGAGGTAAAAAGGCTGAAATTCCCCTTATTTGGGGGCAAAAAGGCAATAATTTTCCTTATTTTGGGGCAAAATTGCAGAAATATCACTTACTTCAGGGTAATAAGTCACAATTATTCTTTATTTTGGGGCAAAAATACAGGAATTCCCTTTGTTTTGGGGGGAAAAGACAGAAATTCCACTTATTTAGAGGCAAAAAGCAGAATTTCCCGTTATTTTGGAGCAAAAATGAAGTAATTTCCTTTTTTTATGGCAAAAAGCTATACTTTCTTCTTATTTTCGGGCAAAAGGGCAGAAATTCCACGTATTCTGGAGCAAAATTGCAGAAATTCCCCTAATTGTGGGGCAAAAATGCAAAAATTCCCTATATGTTAGGGCAAAAAGACAGAAATTCTCCTTATTTTGGGGCAAAACTCAGTAATTCCACTTATTTTGGGGCAAAATTCCAGAAATTTCCCTCATTTTGGGGCAAAATTGCAGAAATTTCACTTATTTTGGGACAAAATTGCAGATATTTTACTTATTTCAGGGAAAAAGGGCAGAAATTTTCCTTATTTTTGGGCAAAAAGGAAGAAATTCCCCTTATTTTGAGGTAAAAAGGCTGAAATTTCCCTTATTTGGGGGCAAAAAGGCAGAAATTTCCCTTATTTTGGTGAAAAATGGAAAAATTTCACTTATTTCAGGGTAATAAGTCAGAAATATTTTTTATTTTGGGGCAAAAAAGACAGAAATTCCCTTTGTTTTGGGGGAAAAAGACAGATATTCCACTTATTTAGAGGCAAAAAATCAGAAATTCCGCTTATTTTGGAGCAAAAATGAGGAAATTTCCCTTTTTAATGGCAAAAAGGTATGCATTCTTCTTATTATCGTGCAAAAAGGCAGAAATTCCTTGTATTTTGGAGCAAAATTGCAGAAATTCCCCTAATTGTGGGGCAAAAAGGCAGAAATTTTCTATATGTTGGGGCAAAAAGACAGAAATTCTCCTTATTATGGGGCAAAACTAAGAAATTCCACTTATTTTGAGGCAAAATACCAGAAATTTCTCTTAATATGGGGCAAAATTGCAGAAATTTCACCTATTTTGGGGCAAAAATGCAGAAATTTCACTTATTACAGGGAAAAAAGGCAGAAATTTTCCTTATTTTAAG
Source organism: Micromys minutus (assembly GCF_963924665.1). Classification (NCBI taxonomy): domain Eukaryota; kingdom Metazoa; phylum Chordata; class Mammalia; order Rodentia; family Muridae; genus Micromys; species Micromys minutus. The sequence continues at coordinate 23,902 of NW_027667904.1, read as the reverse complement.
GCAAAAAGGCAGAAATTCCTAATATTTTGTGGCAAAAATGCAGAAATTCCCCTTATTTTGAGGTAAAAAGGCTGAAATTCCCCTTATTTGGGGGCAAAAAGGCAGAAATTTCCCTTATTTTGGGGCAAAATTGCAGAAATTTCACTTATTTTGGGGCAAAATTGCAGAAATTTCACTTATTTCAGAGAAAAAAGGCAGAAATTTTCCTTAGTTTGGGGCAAAAAGGCAGAAATTCCTAATATTTTGTGGCAAAAAATGCAAAATTTACCCTTATTTTGATGTAAAAAGGCTGAAATTCCCCTTATTTGGGGGCAAAAAAGCAGAAATTTCTCTTATTTTGGAGCAAAATTGCAGAAATTTCACTTACTTCAGGGTAATAAGTCAGAATTTTTCCTTATTTTGGGGAAAAAAAGACAGAAATTATTTTGTTTTGGGGGAAAAAGACAGAAATTTCACTTATTTAAAGTAAAAAAAAGCAGGAATTCCCCTTATTTTGGAGAAAAAATGAAGAAATTTCCCTTTTTTATGGCAAAAAGGTATGCATTCTTCTTATTTTCGAGCAAAAAGGCAGAAATTGACCGTATTTTGGAGCAAAATTGCAGAAATTCCGCTAATTGTGGGGCAAAAAGACAGAAATTCTCCTTATTTTGGGGCAAAACTAAGAAATTCCACTTATTTTGGGGCAAAATTCCAGAAACTTCCTTTATTTTGGGGCAAAATTGCAGAAATTTCACTTATTTTGGGGCAAAATTGCAGAAATTTCACTTATGTCAGGGAAAAAAGGCAGAAATTTTCCTTATTTAGGGGCAAAAATGCAGAAATTCCAAATATTTTGTGGCAAAAATGCAGAAATTTCCCTTATTTTGAGGTAAAAAGGCTGAAATTCCCTTTATTTGGGGGCAAAAAGGCAGAAATTTCCCTTATTTTGGGGCAAAATTGCAGAAATTTCACTTATTTTGGGGCAAAATTGCAGAAATTTCACTTATTTCAGGGAAAAAAGGCAGAAATTTTCCTTAGTTTGGGGCAAAAAGGCAGAAATTCATAATATTTTGTGGCAAAAATGCAAAATTTACCCTTATTTTGATGTAAAATGGCTGAAATTCCCCTTATTTGGGGGCAAAAAAGCAGAAATTTCTCTTATTTTGGGGCAAAATTGCAGAAATTTCACTTACTTCAGGGTAATAAGTCAGAATTTTTCCTTATTTTGGGGAAAAAAAGACAGAAATTCTTTTTGTTTTGGGGGAAAAAGACAGAAATTTCACTTATTTAAGGGCAAAAAAGCAGAAATTCCCCTTATTTTGGAGAAAAAATGAAGAAATTTCCCTTTTTTATGGCAAAAAGGTATGCATTCTTCTTATTTTCGAGCAAAAAGGCAGAAATTGACCGTATTTTGGAGCAAAATTGCAGAAATTCCGCTAATTGTGGGGCAAAAAGACAGAAATTCTCCTTATTTTGGGGCAAAACTAAGAAATTCCACTTATTTTGGGGCAAAATTCCAGAAATTTCCTTTATTTTGGGGCAAAATTGCAGAAATTTCACTTATTTTGGGGTAAAATTGCAGAAATTTCACTTATGTCAGGGAAAAAAGGCAGAAATTTTCCTTATTTAGGGGCAAAAATGCAGAAATTCCTAATATTTTGTGGCAAAAATGCAGAAATTTCCCTTATTTTGAGGTAAAAAGGCTGAAATTCCCCTTATTTGGGGGCAAAAAGGCAGAAATTTCCCTTATTTTGGGGCAAAATTGCAGAAATTTCACTTATTTCAGGGTAATAAGTCAGAAATTTTCCTTATTTTGGGGCAAAAAAGACAGGAATTCCCTTTGTTTAGGGGTAAAAAACAGAAATTCCACTTATTTCGAGGCAAAAAAGCAGAAATTCCCCTTTTTGGAGCAAAAATGAAGAAATTTCCCTTTTTTATGGCAAAAAGGTATGCATTCTTCTTATTTTCCGGCAAAAAGGCAGAAATTCCCCGTATTTTGGAGCAAAATTGCAGAAATTCTGCTAATTGTGGGGCAAAAAGTCAGAAATTCCCTATATGTTGGGACAAAAAGACAGAAATTCTCCTTATTTTGTGGCATAACTCAGAAATTCCACTTATTTGTGGCAAAATTCCAGAAATTTCCCTTATTTTGGGGCAAAATTGCAGAAATTTCACTTCTTTTGGGGCAAAATTGCAGAAATTTCACTTATGTCAGGGAAAAAAGGCAGAAATTTTCTTTATTTTGGGGCAAAAATGCAGAAATTCCTAATATTTTGTGGCAAAAATGCAGAAAATTCCCTTATTTTGAGGTAAAAAGGCTGAATTTTCCCCTTATTTTGGGGCAAAAAGGCAGAAATTTTCCTTATTTTGGGGCAAAAATGCAGAAATTCCTAATATTTTGTGGCAAAAATGCAGAAAATTCCCTTATTTTGAGGTAAAAAGGCTGAATTTTCCCATTATTTTGGGGCAAAAAGGCAGAAATTTCCCTTATTTTGGGGCAAAATTGCAGAAATTTCACTTATTTTAGGGTAATAAGTGAGAAAATTTCCTTATTTTGGGGCAAAAAAGACAGAAATTCCCTTTGTTTTTGGGGAAAAAGACAGAAATTCCACTTATTTAGAGGCAAAAAAGCAGAAATTCCCCTTATTTTGGATCAAAAATGAAGAAATTTCCCTTTTTTATGGCAAAAAGGTATGCATTCTTCTTATTTTCAGGCAAAAGGGCAGAAATTCTTCGTATTCTGGAGCAAAATTGCAGAAATTCCCCTAATTTTAAGGCAAAAAGGCAGAAATTCCCTATATGTTGGAGCATAAAGACAGAAATTCTCCTTATTTTGGTGCAGAACTCAGAAATTAAACTTATTTTGAGGCAAAATTCCAGAAATTTCCCTTATTTTGGGGCAAAATTGCAGAAATTTTACTTATTTTGGGGCAAAATTGCAGAAATTTCACTTATTTTGGGGCAAAATTGCAGAAATTTCACTTATTTTGGGGCAAAATTGCAGAAATTTCACTTATTTCAGGGAAAAAATGCTGAAATTTTCTTTATTTTGGGGCAAAAAGGCAGAAATTTCTAACATTGTGAAGCAAAAATGCCGAAATTCCCCTTATTTTGAGGTAAAAAGGCTGAAATTCCCCTTATTTGGGGGCAAAAAGGCAAAAATTTCCCTTATTTTGGGGCAAAATTGCAGAAATTTCACTTACTTCAGGGTAAAATGTCAGAATTTTTCCTTATTTTGGGGCAAAAATACAGGAATTCCCTATGCTTTGAGGGAAAAGGACAGAAATTCCACTTATTTAATGGCAAAAAATCAGAAATTCCGCTTATTTTGGGGCAAAAATGAAGAAATTTCTATTTTTTATGGCAAAAAGCTATACTTTCTTCTTATTTTCGGGCAAAAAGGCAGAAATTCCCCGTATTTTGAAGCAAAATTGCAGAAATTCCCCTAATTGTGTGACAAAGAGCAGAAATTCCCTATATGTTAGGGCAAAAAGACAGAAATTCTCCTTATTTTGGGGCAGAACTCAGAAATTAAACTTATTTTGAGGCAAAATTCCAGAAATTTCCCTTATTTTGGGGCAAAATTGCAGAAATTTTACTTATTTTGGGGCAAAATTGCAGAAATTTCACTTATTTTGGGGCAAAATTGCAGAAATTTCACTTATTTTGGGGCAAAATTGCAGAAATTTCACTTATTTCAGGGAAAAAATGCTGAAATTTTCTTTATTTTGGGGCAAAAAGGCAGAAATTTCTAACATTGTGAGGCAAAAATGCCGAAATTCCCCTTATTTTGAGGTAAAAAGGCTGAAATTCCCCTTATTTGGGGGCAAAAAGGCAAAAATTTCCCTTATTTTGGGGCAAAATTGCAGAAATTTCACTTACTTCAGGGTAAAATGTCAGAATTTTTCCTTATTTTGGGGCAAAAATACAGGAATTCCCTATGCTTTGAGGGAAAAGGACAGAAATTCCACTTATTTAATGGCAAAAAATCAGAAATTCCGCTTATTTTGGGGCAAAAATGAAGAAATTTCTCTTTTTTATGGCAAAAAGCTATACTTTCTTCTTATTTTCGGGCAAAAAGGCAGAAATTCCCCGTATTTTGAAGCAAAATTGCAGAAATTCCCCTAATTGTGTGACAAAGAGCAGAAATTCCCTATATGTTAGGGCAAAAAGACAGAAATTCTCCTTATTTTGGGGCAAAACTCAGTAATTCCACTTATTTTGGGGCAAAATTCCAGAAATTTCCCTTATTTTGGGGCAAAATTGCAGAAATTTCACTTATTTCAGAAAAGAAGGGAAGAAATTTTATATTTTGGGGCAAAAAGGCAGAAATTACCCTTATTTTGAGGTAAAAAGGCTGAAATTTCCCTTATTTGGGGACAAAAAGGCAGATATTTCCCTTATTTTGGGAAAAAATTGAAGAAATTTCACTTATTTCAGGTTAATAAGTCAGAAATATTTTTTAATTTGGGGCCAAAAATACAGAAATTCCCTTTGTTTTGGGGGAAAAAGACAAAAATTCCAGTTATTTTTAGGAAAAAAAGCAGAAATTCCATTTATTTTGGAGCAAAAATGAAGAAATTTCTTTTTTTTATGGCAAAAAGTTATGCATTCTTCTTATTATCGGGCAAAAAGGCAGAAATTCCTTGTATTTTGGAGCAAAATTGCAGAAATTCCCCTAATTGTGGGGAAAAAGGCAGAAATTCTCTATATCTTGGGGCAAAAAGACAGAAATTCTCTTAATTTTGGGGCAAAACTCAGAAATTCCACTTATTTTGGGGCAAAATACCAGAGATTTCTCTTAATTTGGGGCAAAATTGCAAAAATTTCACTTATTTTGGGGCAAAGTTGCAGAAATTTCACTTATTACAGGGAATAAAGTCAGATATTTTCTTTTTTTTGGGGGCAAAAATGCAGAAATTTTTAATATTTTGTGGCAAAAATGCAGAAATTTCCCTTATTTTGAGGTAAAAAGGCTGAAATTCCCCTTATTTGGGGGCAAAAAGGCAGAAATTTCCCTTATTTTGGGGCAAAATTGCAGAAATTTCACTTATTTCAGGGTAATAAGTCAGAAATTTCCCTTATTTTGGGGCAAAAAAGACAGAAATTCCCTTTGTTTTGGGGGAAAAAGACAGAAATTCCACATATTTAGAGGCAAAAAAGCAGAAATTCCTTTTGTTTTGGATCAAAAATAAAGAAATTTTTCTTTTTTATAGCAAAAAGGTATGCATTCTTCTTATTGTCAGGCAAAAGGGCAGAAATTTTTTGTATTTTGGAGCAAAATTGCAGAAATTCCCCTAATTGTAAAGCAAAAAGGCAGAAATTCCCTATATTTTAGGGCAAAAAGACAGAAATTCTCCTTATTTTGGGGCAAAACTCATTAATTCCACTTATTTTGGGGCAAAATTCCAGAAATTTCCTTTATTTTGGGGCAAAATTGCAGAAATTTCACTTATTTCAGGGAAGAAGGGCAGAAAATTTATATTTTGGGGCAAAAAGGCAGAAATTCCTCTTATTTTGAGGTAAAAAGGCTGAAATTTCCCTTATTTGGGGACAAAAAGGCAGAAATTTCCCTTATTTTGGGGCAAAAAGGCAGAAATTTCACTTATTTCAGGGTAATAAGTCAGAAATATTTTTTATTTCGGGGGAAAAAATACAGAAATTCCCTTTGTTATGTGGGAAAAAGACAGAAATTCCACTTATTTTGGTGCAAAAAAGCAGAAATTCCCTTATTTTGGAGCAAAAATGAAGAAATTTCCCTTTTTTATGGCAAAAAGTTATGCATTCTTCTTATTATCGGGCAAAAAGGCAGAAATTCCTTGTATTTTGGAGCAATATTGCAGAAATTCTCCTAATTGTGGAGAAAAAGGGAGAAATTCTTTATATGTTGGGGCAAAAAGACAGAAATTCTCCTTATTTTGGGGCAAAACTCAGAAATTCCACTTATTTTGGGGCAAAATTCCAGGAATTTCCCTTCTTTTGGGGCAAAATTGCAGAAATTTCACTTATTTTGGGGCAAAGTTGCAGAAATTTCACTTATTAAAGGGAAAAAAGCAGTTATTTTCCTTATTTTGGGGCAAAAAGGCAGAAATTTTTGATATTTTGTGGCAAAAATGCAGAAATTCCCCTTATTTTGAGGTAAAAAGGCTGAAATTCCCCTTATTTGGGGGCAAAAAGGCAGAAATTTCCCTTATTTTGGGGCAAAATTGCAGAAATTTCACTTATTTTGGGGCAAAATTGCAGAAATTTCACTTATTTCAGAGAAAAAAGGCAGAAATTTTCCTTATTTTGGTGCAAAAATGCAGAAATTCCTAATATTTTGTGGCAAAAATGAAGAAATTCCCCTTATTTTGAGGTAAAAAGGCTGAAATTCCCCTTATTTGGGGGCAAAAAGGCAATAATTTTCCTTATTTTGGGGCAAAATTGCAGAAATATCACTTACTTCAGGGTAATAAGTCACAATTATTCTTTATTTTGGGGCAAAAATACAGGAATTCCCTTTGTTTTGGGGGGAAAAGACAGAAATTCCACTTATTTAGAGGCAAAAAGCAGAATTTCCCGTTATTTTGGAGCAAAAATGAAGTAATTTCCTTTTTTTATGGCAAAAAGCTATACTTTCTTCTTATTTTCGGGCAAAAGGGCAGAAATTCCACGTATTCTGGAGCAAAATTGCAGAAATTCCCCTAATTGTGGGGCAAAAATGCAAAAATTCCCTATATGTTAGGGCAAAAAGACAGAAATTCTCCTTATTTTGGGGCAAAACTCAGTAATTCCACTTATTTTGGGGCAAAATTCCAGAAATTTCCCTCATTTTGGGGCAAAATTGCAGAAATTTCACTTATTTTGGGACAAAATTGCAGATATTTTACTTATTTCAGGGAAAAAGGGCAGAAATTTTCCTTATTTTTGGGCAAAAAGGAAGAAATTCCCCTTATTTTGAGGTAAAAAGGCTGAAATTTCCCTTATTTGGGGGCAAAAAGGCAGAAATTTCCCTTATTTTGGTGAAAAATGGAAAAATTTCACTTATTTCAGGGTAATAAGTCAGAAATATTTTTTATTTTGGGGCAAAAAAGACAGAAATTCCCTTTGTTTTGGGGGAAAAAGACAGATATTCCACTTATTTAGAGGCAAAAAATCAGAAATTCCGCTTATTTTGGAGCAAAAATGAGGAAATTTCCCTTTTTAATGGCAAAAAGGTATGCATTCTTCTTATTATCGGGCAAAAAGGCAGAAATTCCTTGTATTTTGGAGCAAAATTGCAGAAATTCCCCTAATTGTGGGGCAAAAAGGCAGAAATTTTCTATATGTTGGGGCAAAAAGACAGAAATTCTCCTTATTATGGGGCAAAACTAAGAAATTCCACTTATTTTGAGGCAAAATACCAGAAATTTCTCTTAATATGGGGCAAAATTGCAGAAATTTCACCTATTTTGGGGCAAAAATGCAGAAATTTCACTTATTACAGGGAAAAAAGGCAGAAATTTTCCTTATTTTAAGGCAAAAAGGCAGAACTTCCTAATATTTTGTGGCAAAAATGCAGAAATTCCCCTTATTTTGAGGTAAAAAGGCTGAAATTCCCCTTATTTGGGGGCAAAAAGGCAGAAATTTCCCTTATTTTGGGGCAAAATTGCAGAAATTTCACTTATTTTGGGGCAAAATTGCAGAAATTTCACTTATTTCAGAGAAAAAAGGCAGAAATTTTCCTTATTTTGGTGCAAAAAGGCAGAAATTCCTAATATTTTGTGGCAAAAATGCAAAATTTACCCTTATTTTGATGTAAAAAGGCTGAAATTCCCCTTATTTGGGGGCAAAAAAGCAGAAATTTCTCTTATTTTGGAGCAAAATTGCAGAAATTTCACTTACTTCAGGGTAATAAGTCAGAATTTTTCCTTATTTTGGGGAAAAAAAGACAGAAATTATTTTGTTTTGGGGGAAAAAGACAGAAATTTCACTTATTTAAAGTAAAAAAAAGCAGGAATTCCCCTTATTTTGGAGAAAAAATGAAGAAATTTCCCTTTTTTATGGCAAAAAGGTATGCATTCTTCTTATTTTCGAGCAAAAAGGCAGAAATTGACCGTATTTTCTAGCAAAATTGCAGAAATTCCGCTAATTGTGGGGCAAAAAGACAGAAATTCTCCTTATTTTGGGGCAAAACTAAGAAATTCCACTTATTTTGGGGCAAAATTCCAGAAACTTCCTTTATTTTGGGGCAAAATTGCAGAAATTTCACTTATTTTGGGGCAAAATTGCAGAAATTTCACTTATGTCAGGAAAAAAAGGCAGAAATTTTCCTTATTTAGGGGCAAAAATGCAGAAATTCCAAATATTTTGTGGCAAAAATGCAGAAATTTCCCTTATTTTGAGGTAAAAAGGCTGAAATTCCCTTTATTTGGGGGCAAAAAGGCAGAAATTTCCCTTATTTTGGGGCAAAATTGCAGAAATTTCACTTATTTTGGGGCAAAATTGCAGAAATTTCACTTATTTCAGGGAAAAAAGGCAGAAATTTTCCTTAGTTTGGGGCAAAAAGGCAGAAATTCATAATATTTTGTGGCAAAAATGCAAAATTTACCCTTATTTTGATGTAAAATGGCTGAAATTCCCCTTATTTGGGGGCAAAAAAGCAGAAATTTCTCTTATTTTGGGGCAAAATTGCAGAAATTTCACTTACTTCAGGGTAATAAGTCAGAATTTTTCCTTATTTTGGGGAAAAAAAGACAGAAATTCTTTTTGTTTTGGGGGAAAAAGACAGAAATTTCACTTATTTAAGGGCAAAAAAGCAGAAATTCCCCTTATTTTGGAGAAAAAATGAAGAAATTTCCCTTTTTTATGGCAAAAAGGTATGCATTCTTCTTATTTTCGAGCAAAAAGGCAGAAATTGACCGTATTTTGGAGCAAAATTGCAGAAATTCCGCTAATTGTGGGGCAAAAAGACAGAAATTCTCCTTATTTTGGGGCAAAACTAAGAAATTCCACTTATTTTGGGGCAAAATTCCAGAAATTTCCTTTATTTTGGGGCAAAATTGCAGAAATTTCACTTATTTTGGGGTAAAATTGCAGAAATTTCACTTATGTCAGGGAAAAAAGGCAGAAATTTTCCTTATTTAGGGGCAAAAATGCAGAAATTCCTAATATTTTGTGGCAAAAATGCAGAAATTTCCCTTATTTTGAGGTAAAAAGGCTGAAATTCCCCTTATTTGGGGGCAAAAAGGCAGAAATTTCCCTTATTTTGGGGCAAAATTGCAGAAATTTCACTTATTTCAGGGTAATAAGTCAGAAATTTTCCTTATTTTGGGGCAAAAAAGACAGGAATTCCCTTTGTTTAGGGGTAAAAAACAGAAATTCCACTTATTTCGAGGCAAAAAAGCAGAAATTCCCCTTTTTGGAGCAAAAATGAAGAAATTTCCCTTTTTTATGGCAAAAAGGTATGCATTCTTCTTATTTTCCGGCAAAAAGGCAGAAATTCCTCGTATTTTGGAGCAAAATTGCAGAAATTCTGCTAATTGTGGGGCAAAAAGTCAGAAATTCCCTATATGTTGGGACAAAAAGACAGAAATTCTCCTTATTTTGTGGCATAACTCAGAAATTCCACTTATTTGTGGCAAAATTCCAGAAATTTCCCTTATTTTGGGGCAAAATTGCAGAAATTTCACTTCTTTTGGGGCAAAATTGCAGAAATTTCACTTATGTCAGGGAAAAAAGGCAGAAATTTTCTTTATTTTGGGGCAAAAATGCAGAAATTCCTAATATTTTGTGGCAAAAATGCAGAAAATTCCCTTATTTTGAGGTAAAAAAGCTGAATTTTCCCCTTATTTTGGGGCAAAAAGGCAGAAATTTTCCTTATTTTGGGGCAAAAATGCAGAAATTCCTAATATTTTGTGGCAAAAATGCAGAAAATTCCCTTATTTTGAGGTAAAAAGGCTGAATTTTCCCCTTATTTTGGGGCAAAAAGGCAGAAATTTCCCTTATTTTGGGGCAAAATTGCAGAAATTTCACTTATTTCAGGGTAATAAGTCAGAAAATTTCCTTATTTTGGGGCAAAAAAGACAGAAATTCCCTTTGTTTTTGGGGAAAAAGACAGAAATTCCACTTATTTAGAGGCAAAAAAGCAGAAATTCCCCTTATTTTGGATCAAAAATGAAGAAATTTCCCTTTTTTATGGCAAAAAGGTATGCATTCTTCTTATTTTCAGGCAAAAGGGCAGAAATTCTTCGTATTTTGGAGCAAAATTGCAGAATTTCCCCTAATTGTGGGGCAAAAAGGCAGAAATTCCCTATATGTTGGGGCATAAAGACAGAAATTCTCCTTATTTTGGTGCAGAACTCAGAAATTAAACTTATTTTGAGGCAAAATTCCAGAAATTTCCCTTATTTTGGGGCAAAATTGCAGAAATTTCACTTATTTTGGGGCAAAATTGCAGAAATTTCACTTATTTTGTGGCAAAATTGCAGAAATTTCACTTATTTCAGGGAAAAAATGCTGAAATTTTCTTTATTTTGGGGCAAAAAGGCAGAAATTTCTAACATTTTGTGGCAAAAATGCCGAAATTCCCCTTATTTTGAGGTAAAAAGGCTGAAATTCCCCTTATTTGGGGGCAAAAAGGCAAAAATTTCCCTTATTTTGGGGCAAAATTGCAGAAATTTCACTTACTTCAGGGTAAAATGTCAGAATTTTTCCTTATTTTGGGGCAAAAATACAGGAATTCCCTATGCTTTGAGGGAAAAGGACAGAAATTCCACTTATTTAATGGCAAAAAATCAGAAATTCCGCTTATTTTGGGGCAAAAATGAAGAAATTTTTCTTTTTTATGGCAAAAAGGTATACTTTCTTCTTATTTTCGGGCAAAAAGGCAGAAATTCCCCGTATTTTGATGCAAAATTGCAGAAATTCCCCTAATTGTGTGACAAAGAGCCGAAATTCCCTATATGTTAGGGCAAAAAGACAGAAATTCTCCTTATTTTGGGGCAAAACTCAGTAATTCCACTTATTTTGGGGCAAAATTCCAGAAATTTCCCTTATTTTGGGGCAAAATTGCAGAAATTTCACTTATTTCAGAAAAGAAAAGAAGAAATTTTATATTTTGGGGCAAAAAGGCAGAAATTCCCCTTATTTTGAGGAAAAAAGGCTGAAATTTCCCTTATTTGGGGACAAAAAGGCAGATATTTCCCTTATTTTGGGAAAAAATTGAAGAAATTTCACTTATTTCAGGTTAATAAGTCAGAAATATTTTTTAATTTGGGGCCAAAAATATAGAAATTCCCTTTGTTTTGGGGGAAAAAGACAAAAATTCCAGTTATTTTTAGAAAAAAAAGCATAAATTCCATTTATTTTGGAGCAAAAATGAAGAAATTTCCCTTTTTTATGGCAAAAAGCTATACTTTCTTCTTATTTTCGGGCAAAAGTGCAGAAATTCCACGTATTCTGGAGCAAAATTGCAGAAATTCCCCTTATTGTGGGGCAAAAAGGCAAAAATTCTCTATATGTTAGGGCAAAAAGACAGTAATTCTCCTTATTTTGGGGCAAAACTTAGTAATTCCACTTATTTTGGGGCAAAATTCCAGAAATTTCCCTCATTTTGGGGAAAATTGCAGAAATTTCACTTATTTTGGGGCAAAATTGCAGATATTTTACTTATTTCAGGGAAAAAGGGCAGAAATTTTCCTTATTTTTGGGCAAAAAGGAAGAAATTCCCCTTATTTTGAGGTAAAAAGGCTGAAATTTCCCTTATTTGGGGGCAAAAAGGCAGAAATTTCCCTTATTTTGGGGAAAAATGGAAAAAATTTCACTTATTTCAGGGTAATAAGTCAGAAATATTTTTTATTTTGGGGCAAAAAAAACAGAAATTCCTTTTGTTTTGGGGGAAAAAGACAGAAATTCCACTTATTTAGAGGCAAAAAATCAGAAATTCCGCTTATTTTGGAGCAAAAATGAGGAAATTTCCCTTTTTAATGGCAAAAAGGTATGCATTCTTCTTATTATCGGGAAAAAAGGCAGAAATTCCCCGTATTTTGGAGCAAAATTGCAGAATTTCCCCTAATTGTGGGGCAAAAAGGCAGAAATTTTCTATATGTTTGGGCAAAAAGACAGAAATTCTCCTTATTATGGGGCAAAACTAAGAAATTCCACTTATTTTGAGGCAAAATACCAGAAATTTCTCTTAATATGGGGCAAAATTGCAGAAATTTCACCTATTTTGGGGCAAAAATGCAGAAATTTCACTTATTACAGGGAAAAAAGGCAAAAAATTTCTTTATTTTAAGGCAAAGAGGCAGAAATTCCTAATATTTTGTGGCAAAAATGCAGAAATTCCCCTTATTTTGAGGTAAAAAGGCTAAAATTCCCCTTATTTGGGGGCAAAAAGGCAGAAATTTCCCTTATTTTGGGGCAAAATTGCAGAAATTTCACTTATTTTGGGGCAAAATTGCAGAAATTTCACTTATTTCAGAGAAAAAAGGCAGAAATTTTCCTTAATTTGGGGCAAAAAGGCAGAAATTCCTAATATTTTGTGGCAAAAATGCAAAATTTACCCTTATTTTGATGTAAAAAGGCTGAAATTCCCCTTATTTGGGGGCAAAAAAGCAGAAATTTCTTATTTTGGGGCAAAATTGCAGAAATTTCACTTACTTCAGGGTAATAATTCAGAATTTTTCCTTATTTTGGGGAAGAAAAGACAGAAATTCTGTTTGTGTGGGGGAAAAAGACAGAAATTTCACTTATTTAAAGGCAAAAAAGCAGAAACTCCCCTTATTTTGGAGAAAAAATGAAGAAATTTCCCTTTTTTATGGCAAAAAGGTATGCATTCTTCTTATTTTCGAGCAAAAAGGCAGAAATTGACCGTATTTTGGAGCAAAATTGCAGAAATTCCGCTAATTGTGGGGCAAATACAGAAATTCTCCTTATTTTGGGGCAAAACTAAGAAATTCCACTTATTTTGGGGCAAAATTCCAGAAATTTCCTTTATTTTGGGGCAAAATTGCAGAAATTTCACTTATTTTGGGGCAAAATTGCAGAAATTTCACTTATGTCAGGGAAAAAATGCAGAAATTTTCCTTATTTACTGGCAAAAATGCAGAAATTCCTAATATTTTGTGGCAAAAATGCAGAAATTTCCCTTATTTTGAGGTAAAAAGGCTGAAATTCCCCTTATTTGGGGGCAAAAAGGCAGAAATATCCCTTATTTTGGGGCAAAATTGCAGAAATTTCACTTATTTCAGGGTAATAAGTCAGAAATTTTCCTTATTTTGGGACAAAAAAGACAGGAATTCCCTTTGTTTTGGGGTAAAAAACAGAAATTCCACTTATTTAGAGGCAAAAAAGCAGAAATTCCCCTTTTTGGAGCAAAAATGAAGAAATTTCCCTTTTTTATGGCAAAAAGGTATGCATTCTTCTTATTTTCCGGCAAAGAGGCAGAAATTCCCCGTATTTTGGAGCAAAATTGCAGAAATTCTGCTAATTGTGGGGCAAAAAGTCAGAAATTCCCTATATGTTGGGACAAAAAGACAGAAATTCTCCTTATTTTGTGGCATAACTCAGAAATTCCACTTATTTGTGGCAAAATTCCAGAAATTTCCCTTATTTTGGGGCAAAATTGCAGAAATTTCACTTCTTTTGGGGCAAAATTGCAGAAATTTCACTTATGTCAGGGAAAAAAGGCAGAAATTTTCTTTATTTTGGGGCAAAAATGCAGAAATTCCTAATATTTTGTGGCAAAAATGCAGAAAATTCCCTTATTTTGAGGTAAAAAGGCTGAATTTTCCCCTTATTTTGGGGCAAAAAGGCAGAAATTTTCCTTATTTTGGGGCAAAAATGCAGAAATTCCTAATATTTTGTGGCAAAAATGCAGAAAATTCCCTTATTTTGAGGTAAAAAGGCTGAATTTTCCCATTATTTTGGGGCAAAAAGGCAGAAATTTCCCTTATTTTGGGGCAAAATTGCAGAAATTTCACTTATTTTAGGGTAATAAGTGAGAAAATTTCCTTATTTTGGGGCAAAAAAGACAGAAATTCCCTTTGTTTTTGGGGAAAAAGACAGAAATTCCACTTATTTAGAGGCAAAAAAGCAGAAATTCCCCTTATTTTGGATCAAAAATGAAGAAATTTCCCTTTTTTATGGCAAAAAGGTATGCATTCTTCTTATTTTCAGGCAAAAGGGCAGAAATTCTTCGTATTCTGGAGCAAAATTGCAGAAATTCCCCTAATTTTAAGGCAAAAAGGCAGAAATTCCCTATATGTTGGAGCATAAAGACAGAAATTCTCCTTATTTTGGTGCAGAACTCAGAAATTAAACTTATTTTGAGGCAAAATTCCAGAAATTTCCCTTATTTTGGGGCAAAATTGCAGAAATTTCACTTATTTTGGGGCAAAATTGCAGAAATTTCACTTATTTCAGAGAAAAAAGGCAGAAATTTTCCTTATTTTGGTGCAAAAAGGCAGAAATTCCTAATATTTTGTGGCAAAAATGCAAAATTTACCCTTATTTTGATGTAAAAAGGCTGAAATTCCCCTTATTTGGGGGCAAAAAAGCAGAAATTTCTCTTATTTTGGAGCAAAATTGCAGAAATTTCACTTACTTCAGGGTAATAAGTCAGAATTTTTCCTTATTTTGGGGAAAAAAAGACAGAAATTATTTTGTTTTGGGGGAAAAAGACAGAAATTTCACTTATTTAAAGTAAAAAAAAGCAGGAATTCCCCTTATTTTGGAGAAAAAATGAAGAAATTTCCCTTTTTTATGGCAAAAAGGTATGCATTCTTCTTATTTTCGAGCAAAAAGGCAGAAATTGACCGTATTTTCTAGCAAAATTGCAGAAATTCCGCTAATTGTGGGGCAAAAAGACAGAAATTCTCCTTATTTTGGGGCAAAACTAAGAAATTCCACTTATTTTGGGGCAAAATTCCAGAAACTTCCTTTATTTTGGGGCAAAATTGCAGAAATTTCACTTATTTTGGGGCAAAATTGCAGAAATTTCACTTATGTCAGGAAAAAAAGGCAGAAATTTTCCTTATTTAGGGGCAAAAATGCAGAAATTCCAAATATTTTGTGGCAAAAATGCAGAAATTTCCCTTATTTTGAGGTAAAAAGGCTGAAATTCCCTTTATTTGGGGGCAAAAAGGCAGAAATTTCCCTTATTTTGGGGCAAAATTGCAGAAATTTCACTTATTTTGGGGCAAAATTGCAGAAATTTCACTTATTTCAGGGAAAAAAGGCAGAAATTTTCCTTAGTTTGGGGCAAAAAGGCAGAAATTCATAATATTTTGTGGCAAAAATGCAAAATTTACCCTTATTTTGATGTAAAATGGCTGAAATTCCCCTTATTTGGGGGCAAAAAAGCAGAAATTTCTCTTATTTTGGGGCAAAATTGCAGAAATTTCACTTACTTCAGGGTAATAAGTCAGAATTTTTCCTTATTTTGGGGAAAAAAAGACAGAAATTCTTTTTGTTTTGGGGGAAAAAGACAGAAATTTCACTTATTTAAGGGCAAAAAAGCAGAAATTCCCCTTATTTTGGAGAAAAAATGAAGAAATTTCCCTTTTTTATGGCAAAAAGGTATGCATTCTTCTTATTTTCGAGCAAAAAGGCAGAAATTGACCGTATTTTGGAGCAAAATTGCAGAAATTCCGCTAATTGTGGGGCAAAAAGACAGAAATTCTCCTTATTTTGGGGCAAAACTAAGAAATTCCACTTATTTTGGGGCAAAATTCCAGAAATTTCCTTTATTTTGGGGCAAAATTGCAGAAATTTCACTTATTTTGGGGTAAAATTGCAGAAATTTCACTTATGTCAGGGAAAAAAGGCAGAAATTTTCCTTATTTAGGGGCAAAAATGCAGAAATTCCTAATATTTTGTGGCAAAAATGCAGAAAATTCCCTTATTTTGAGGTAAAAAGGCTGAATTTTCCCCTTATTTTGGGGCCAAAAGGCAGAAATTTCCCCTATTTTGGGGCAAAATTGCAGAAATTTCACTTATTTCAGGGTAATAAGTCAGAAAATTTCCTTATTTTGGGGCAAAAAAGACAGAAATTCCCTTTGTTTTTGGGGAAAAAGAAATTCCACTTATTTAGAGGCAAAAAAGCAGAAATTCCCCTTATTTTGGATCAAAAATGAAGAAATTTCTTTTTTTTATGGTAAAAAGGTATGCATTCTTCTTATTTTCAGGCAAAAGGGCAGAAATTCCCTATATGTTGGGGCATAAAGACAGAAATTCTCCTTATTTTGGTGCAGAACTCAGAAATTAAACTTATTTTGAGGCAAAATTCCAGAAATTTCCCTTATTTTGGGGCAAAATTGCAGAAATTTCACTTATTTAGGGGCAAAATTGCAGAAATTTCATTTATTTTGGGGCAAAATTGCAGAAATTTCACTTATTTCAGGGAAAAAATGCTGAAATTTTCTTTATTTTGGGGCAAAAAGGCAGAAATTTCTAACATTTTGTGGCAAAAATGCCGAAATTCCCCTTATTTTGAGGTAAAAAGGCTGAAATTCCCCTTATTTGGGGGCAAAAAGGCAAAAATTTCCCTTATTTTGGGGCAAAATTTCAGAAATTTCACTTACTTCAGGGTAAAATGTCAGAATTTTTCCTTATTTTGGGGCAACAATACAGGAATTCCCTATGCTTTGAGGGAAAAGAACAGAAATTCCACTTATTTAATGGCAAAAAATCAGAAATTCCGCTTATTTTGGGGCAAAAATGAAGAAATTTCTCTTTTTTATGGCAAAAAGCTATACTTTCTTCTTATTTTCAGGCAAAAAGGCAAAATTCCCCGTATTTTGAAGCAAAATTGCAGAAATTCCCCTAATTGTGTGACAAAGAGCAGAAATTTCCTATATGTTAGGGCAAAAAGACAGAAATTCTCCTTATTTTGGGGCAAAACTCAGTAATTCCACTTATTTTGGGGCAAAATTCCAGAAATTTCCCTTATTTTGGGGCAAAATTGCAGAAATTTCACTTATTTCAGAAAAGAAGGGAAGAAATTTTATATTTTGGGGCAAAATGGCAGAAATTCCCCTTATTTTGAGGTAAAAAGGCTGAAATTTCCCTTATTTGGGGACAAGAAGGCAGATATGTCCCTTATTTTTGGAAAAAATTGAAGAAATTTCACTTATTTCAGGTTAATAAGTCAGAAATATTTTTTAATTTGGGGCCAAAAATATAGAAATTCCCTTTGTTTTGGGGGAAAAAGACAAAAATTCCAGTTATTTTTAGGAAAAAAAGCAGAAATTTCATTTATTTTGGAGCAAAAATGAAGAAATTTCCCTTTTTTATGGCAAAAAGTTATGCATTCTTCTTATTATCGGGCAAAAAGGCAGAAATTCCTTGTATTTTGGAGCAAAATTGCAGAAATTCCCCTAATTGTGGGGAAAAAGGCAGAAATTCTCTATATCTTGGGGCAAAAAGACAGAAATTCTCCTAATTTTGGGGCAAAACTCAGAAATTCCACTTATTTTGGGGCAAAATACCAGAAATTTCTCTTAATTTGGAGCAAAATTGCAAAAATTTCACTTATTTTGGGGCAAAGTTGCAGAAATTTCACTTATTACAGGGAATAAAGTCAGATATTTTCCTTATTTTGGGGCAAAAATGCAGAAATTCCTAATATTTTGTGGCAAAAATGCAGAAATTTCCCTTATTTTGAGGTAAAAATGCTGAAATTCCCCTTATTTGGGGGCAAAAAGGCAGAAATTTCCCTTATTTTGGGGCAAAATTGCAGAAATTTCACTTATTTCAGGGTAATAAGTCAGAAATTTCCCTTATTTGGGGGCAAAAAAGACAGAAATTCCCTTTGTTTTTGGGGAAAAAGACAGAAATTCCACATATTTAGAGGCAAAAAAGCAGAAATTCCCCTTGTTTTGGATCAAAAATAAAGAAATTTTTCTTTTTTATAGCAAAAAGGTATGCATTCTTCTTATTTTCAGGCAAAAGGGCAGAAATTTTTCATATTTAGGAGCAAAATTGCAGAAATTCCCCTAATTGTAAGGCAAAAAGGCAGAAATTTTCTATATGTTAGGGCAAAAAGACAGAAATTCTCCTTATTTTGGGGCAAAACTCAGTAATTCCACTTATTTTGGGGCAAAATTCCAGAAATTTCCTTTATTTTGGGGCAAAATTGCAGAAATTTCACTTATTTCAGGGAAGAAAGGCAGAAATTTTATATTTTGGGGCAAAAAGGCAGAAATTTCTCTTATTTTGAGGTAAAAAGGCTGAAATTTCCCATATTTGGGGACAAAAAGGAAGAAATATCCCTTATTTTGGGGCAAAAAGGCAGAAATTTCACTTATTTCAGGGTAATAAGTCAGAAATATTTTTTATTTTGGAAGAAAAAATTCAGAAATTCCCTTTGTTATGTGGGAAAAAGACAGAAATTCCACTTATTTTGATGCAAAAAAGCAGAAATTCCCTTATTTTGGAGCAAAAATGAAGAAATTTCCCTTTTTTATGGCAAAAAGTTATGCATTCTTCTTATTATCGGGCAAAAAGGCAGAAATTCCTTGTATTTTGGAGCAAAATTGCAGAAATTCCCCTAATTGTGGAGAAAAAGGCAGAAATTCTTTATATGTTGGGGCAAAAAGACAGAAATTCTCCTTATTTTGGGGCAAAACTCAGAAATTCCACTTATTTTGGGGCAAGATTCCAGGAATTTCCCTTCTTTTGGGGCAAAATTGCAGAAATTTCACTTATTTTGGGGCAAAGTTGCAGAAATTTCACTTATTAAAGGAAAAAAAGCAATTATTTTCCTTATTTTGGGGCAAAAAGGCAGAAATTTTTGATATTTTGTGGCAAAAATGCAGAAATTCCCCTAATTTTGAGGTAAAAAGGCTGAAATTCCCCTTATTTGGGGGCAAAAAGGCAGAAATTTCCCTTATTTTGGGGAAAAAATTGCAGAAATTTCACTTACTTCAGGGTAATAAGTCAGAATTTTTCCTTATTTTGCGGCAAAAAGACAGAAATTTCCTTTGTTTTGGGGAAAAAAGACAGATATTCCACTTATTTAGAGGCAAAAAAGCAGAAATTCCCCTTATTTTGAAGCAAAAAAGAAGAAATTTTCCTTTTTTATGGCAAAAAGGTATGCATTCTTCTTATTTTCGGGCAAAAAGGCAGAAATTCCCCGTATTTAGGAGCAAAATTGCAGACATTCCCCTAATTGTGGGGCAAAAAGACAGAAATTTTCTTTATTTTGGCGCAAAACACAGAAAATCCACTTATTTTGGGGCAAAATTCCAGAAATTTCCCTTATTTTGGGGCAAAATTGCAGAAATTTCACTGATTTTGGGGCAAAATTGCAGAAATTTCACTTATTTCAGAGAAAAAAAGCAGAAATTTTCTTATTTTGAGGCAAAAAGGCAGAAATTCCTAATATTTTGTGGCAAAAATGCAGAAATTCCCCTTATTTTGAAGTAAAAAGGCTGAAATTACCCTTATTTGGGGGCAAAAAGGCAGAAATTTCCCTTATTTTGGGGCAAAATTGCAGAAATTTCACTTATTTCAGGGTAATAAGTCAGAAATTTTCTTTATTTTTGGGGCAAAAAAGACAGAAATTCCCTTTGTTTTTGGGGAAAAAGACAGAAATTCCACTTATTTAGAGGCAAAAATGCATAATTTCCCCTTATTTTGGAGCAAAAATGAAGAAATTTCCCTTTTTAATGGCAAAAAGGTATGCATTCTTCTTATTTTCGGGCAAAAAGGCAGAAATTCCCCGATTTTTAAAGCAAAATTGCAAAAATTCTCCTAATTGTGGTTCAAAAAAACAGAAATTCTCCTTATTTTGGGGCAAAACTCAGAAATTCACCTTATTTTGGAGCAAAATTCCAGAAATTTCCATTATTTTGAGGCAAAATTGCAGAAATTTCAATTATTTTGGGGCAAAATTGCAGAAATTTCATTTATTTCAGAAAAAAAGCAGAAATTTTCTTATTTTGTGGCAAATAGGAAGAAATTCCTAATATTTTGTGGCAAAAATGCAGAAATTCCCCTTATTTTGAGGTAAAAAAGGCTGAAATTCCCCTTATTTGGGGGCAAAAAGGCAGAAATTTCCCTTATTTTGGGGCAAAATTCCAGAAATTTCACTTATTTTGGGGCAAAATTGCAGAAATTTCACTTATTTCAGGGAAAAAGGCAGAAATTTTCCATATTTTGGGGCAAAAAGGCAGAAATTCCTAATATTTTGTGGCAAAAATGCAAAAATTCCTCTTATTTTGAGGTAAAAAGGCTGAAATTCCCCTTATTTGGGGGCAAAAAGGCAGAAATTGCTATTTTTTGGGGCAAAATTGCAGAAATTTCACTTACTTTAGGGTAATAATCACAATTTTTCCTTATTTTGGGGCAAAAAAGACAGAAATTCTGTTTATTTTGGAAGAAAAAGACAGAAATTCCACTTATTTAGAGGCAAAAAAGCAGAAATTCCCCTTATTTTGGAGCAAAAATGAAGTAATTTCTCTTTTTTATGGCAAAAAGGTATGCATTCTTCTTATTTTCGGGCAAAAGGCAAAAATTCCCCGTATTTTGGGCAAAATTGCAGAAATTCCCCTAATTGTGGGGCAAAAAGGGAAAAATTCACTATACGTTGGGTCAAAAAGACAGAAATTCTCCTTATTTTGGGGCAAAACTCAGAAATTCCACTTATTAGGGGGAAAAATTCCAGAAATTTCCCTTACTTTGGGGCAAAATTGCAGAAATTTCACTTATTTTGGGGCAAAATTGCAGAAATTTCACTTATTTCAGAGAAAAAAGGCAGAAATTTTCGTATTTTGGGGCAAAAAAGCAGAAATTCCTAATATTTTGTGGCAAAAATGCAGAAATTCCCCTTATTTTGAGGTAAAAAGGCTGAATTTCCCCTTATTTGGGGGCAAAAATGCAGAAATTTCCATTATTTTGCAGCAAAATTGCAGAAATTTCACTTATTTCAGGGTAATAAGTCAGAAATTTTTTTTATTTTGGGGCAAAAAAGACAGTACTTCTCTTTGTTTTGGGGGAAAAAGACAGAAATTCCACTTATTTAGAGGCAAAAAAGCAGAAATTCCCATTATTTTGGAGCAAAAATTAAGAAATTTCCCTTTTTTATGGCAAAAAGATATGCATTCTTCTTAATTTCGGGCAAAAAGGCAGAAATTCCCCGTATTTTGGAGCAAAATTCCCGAAATTCCCATAATTGTGGGGCAAAAAGGCAGAAAATCTCTATATGTTGGGGCAAAAAACGGAAATTCTCCTTATTTTGGGGCAAAACTCAGATATTCCACTTATTTTGAGGCAAAATTTCAGAAATTTCCCTTTTTTTGGGCAAAATTGAAGAAATTTCACTTATTTTGGGGCAAAAAGGCAGAAATTTCACTTATTTCAGGGTAATAAGTCAGAAATATTTTTTATTTTGGAAGAAAAAATACAGAAATTCCCTTTGTTATGTGGGAAAAAGACAGAAATTCCACTTATTTTGATGCAAAAAAGCAGAAATTCCCTTATTTTGGAGCAAAAATGAAGAAATTTCCCTTTTTTATGGCAAAAAGTTATGCATTCTTCTTATTATCGGGCAAAAAGGCAGAAATTCCTTGTATTTTGGAGCAAAATTGCAGAAATTCCCCTAATTGTGGAGAAAAAGGCAGAAATTCTTTATATGTTGTGGCAAAAAGACAGAAATTCTCCTTATTTTGGGGCAAAACTCAGAAATTCCACTTATTTTGGGGCAAGATTCCAGGAATTTCCCTTCTTTTGGGGCAAAATTGCAGAAATTTCACTTATTTTGGGGCAAAGTTGCAGAAATTTCACTTATTAAAGGAAAAAAAGCAGTTATTTTCCTTATTTTGGGGCAAAAAGGCAGAAATTTTTGATATTTTGTGGCAAAAATGCAGAAATTCCACTTATTTCGAGGTAAAAAGGCTGAAATTCCCCTTATTTGGGGGCAAAAAGGCAGAAATTTTCCTTATTTTGGGGCAAAATTGCAGAAATTTCACTTACTTCAGGGTAATAAGACAGAATTTTTCCTTATATTGGGGCAAAAAAGACAGAAATTCCCTTTGTTTTGGGGGAAAAAGAAAGAAATTCCACTTATTTAGAGGCAAAAAAGCAGAAATTCCCCTTATTTTAGAGCAAAAATGAAGAAATTTCCCTTTCTTAAGGCAAAAAGGTATGCATTCTTATTTTTGGGC
Organism: Micromys minutus; assembly: GCF_963924665.1. Taxonomy (NCBI): domain Eukaryota; kingdom Metazoa; phylum Chordata; class Mammalia; order Rodentia; family Muridae; genus Micromys; species Micromys minutus. Next base: position 1,796 of record NW_027667904.1, on the reverse strand, counting down.
TAAAAGGCAGAAATTCCCCGTATTTTGGAGCAAAATTGCAGAAATTCCCCTAATTGTGGGGCAAAAAGGCAGAAATTGCCTATATGTTGGGGCAAAAGACAGAAATTCTTTTTATTTTTAGGGCAAAACTCAGAAATTCTACTTATTTTGGAGCAAAATTCCAGAAATTTTCCTTAATTTGGGGAAAAATTGCAGAAATTTAACTTATTTTGGGGCAAAAAGGCAGAAATTCCTAATATTTTGTGGCAAAAATGCAAAAATTCCTCTTATTTTGAGGTAAAAAGGCTGAAATTCCCCTTATTTGGGGGCAAAAAGGCAGAAATTGCTATTTTTTGGGGCAAAATTGCAGAAATTTCACTTACTTTAGGGTAATAATCACAATTTTTCCTTATTTTGGGGCAAAAAAGACAGAAATTCTGTTTATTTTGGAAGAAAAAGACAGAAATTCCACTTATTTAGAGGCAAAAAAGCAGAAATTCCCCTTATTTTGGAGCAAAAATGAAGTAATTTCTCTTTTTTATGGCAAAAAGGTATGCATTCTTCTTATTTTCGGGCAAAAGGCAAAAATTCCCCGTATTTTGGGCAAAATTGCAGAAATTCCCCTAATTGTGGGGCAAAAAGGGAAAAATTCACTATACGTTGGGTCAAAAAGACAGAAATTCTCCTTATTTTGGGGCAAAACTCAGAAATTCCACTTATTAGGGGGAAAAATTCCAGAAATTTCCCTTACTTTGGGGCAAAATTGCAGAAATTTCACTTATTTTGAGGCAAAATTGCAGAAATTTCACTTATTTCAGAGAAAAAAGGCAGAAATTTTCGTATTTTGGGGCAAAAAAGCAGAAATTCCTAATATTTTGTGGCAAAAATGCAGAAATTCCCCTTATTTTGAGGTAAAAAGGCTGAATTTCCCCTTATTTGGGGGCAAAAAGGCAGAAATTTCCATTATTTTGCAGCAAAATTGCAGAAATTTCACTTATTTCAGGGTAATAAGTCAGAAATTTTTTTTATTTTGGGGCAAAAAAGACAGTACTTCTCTTTGTTTTGGGGGAAAAAGACAGAAATTCCACTTATTTAGAGGCAAAAAAGCAGAAATTCCCATTATTTTGGAGCAAAAATTAAGAAATTTCCCTTTTTTATGGCAAAAAGATATGCATTCTTCTTAATTTCGGGCAAAAAGGCAGAAATTCCCCGTATTTTGGAGCAAAATTCCCGAAATTCCCATAATTGTGGGGCAAAAAGGCAGAAAATCTCTATATGTTGGGGCAAAAAGACGGAAATTCTCCTTATTTTGGGGCAAAACTCAGATATTCCACTTATTTTGAGGCAAAATTTCAGAAATTTCCCTTTTTTTTGGGCAAAATTGAAGAAATTTCACTTATTTTGGGGCAAAAAGGCAGAAATTTCACTTATTTCAGGGTAATAAGTCAGAAATATTTTTTATTTTGGAAGAAAAAATACAGAAATTCCCTTTGTTATGTGGGAAAAAGACAGAAATTCCACTTATTTTGATGCAAAAAAGCAGAAATTCCCTTATTTTGGAGCAAAAATGAAGAAATTTCCCTTTTTTATGGCAAAAAGTTATGCATTCTTCTTATTATCGGGCAAAAAGGCAGAAATTCCTTGTATTTTGGAGCAAAATTGCAGAACTTCCCCTAATTGTGGAGAAAAAGGCAGAAATTCTTTATATGTTGGGGCAAAAAGACAGAAATTCTCCTTATTTTGGGGCAAAACTCAGAAATTCCACTTATTTTGGGGCAAGATTCCAGGAATTTCCCTTCTTTTGGGGCAAAATTGCA